>NC_073312.1:40514270-40814270 GCF_027595985.1 Sorex araneus
AATTGCAACATTTTTATAAGCCAGGTATTTTATATAGAAATTTATCTTTATTGACATAAGCAATACTTTTCCTTTAGAAACAGATGTGACTCTAGTCAGACCACCAGAATGAAACCTGAATTAATCTTACCTGTAATTGAGTTGGATCTGAACTCTGATGAGCTTAGACTCAGTTTATCACATGCTTTAAATATTTAGAGGGTGAGAATCATGACTTTCACTTCAGCAGGATCTGGGATATGAGCCCAAGTAGGATTGCAGAGATCTGTTTGTGCTTCACAGATAAGTCATCAGCTTTCAAAATGGTGGGAGTAATTCACATGTACACTGAAATTAAACAGATGACAGATGGTGTGAGACACATTTCCACTATTAGAGTCATTTCTAGATAAAGCAAGGAAGATAAGATGAATGGACTCACTTTGTGAATACATGGGCTGTAGAGATAGTACAGAGGGTAAGGTGCTTGTCTTGCATGTGCCCAATCCAGGTCTAATCCCCAGCATCCCATATGGTCCCCCAACCACCAAGAGAAATAATTCCTGAATGTAGATTCAAAAGAAACCCCTGAGCATTGCTGAGTATGACCCACAAGTTAAAAAAAAAAATTATAAGTACATCAATATAAATTTCAGGTGTAGTTTAAATGAGATATAGATGGATACATACAGAAATATTTATAGACATATATATGCATACATGTTAGAATATACACATATTATTTCATTGCTCTGTGAGCTAAAGGAATCTACAAGCAATGATACTCCAGGATCAACAAACATATCTAGCACCTATATCTTGGTTTCCTCTTTTCTCCAGTTAAAGAAAGCAAGGATCTTTAAAGAAATGGTTGATTCCAGGACCGGGGCAAGACATAATCCTTGATGATTATGAACCTGAAGCATCATGTGATACCACAAAGTGAGGTATGAGTGTGAGTGTGAATGTGTGTGAGCACGCACACATGTATATCTGGGGACAAGAAATCAATTGAAAATGTTCCCAAAGATCAAAGGTAGAACAATTTCACCAACATAAATGAGCCATAAATAACTGTATTATAATTGAAATAATTAAGACAAGGAGCGCTACAGATATAGCTAAGGCACGGATAGGTGATTTTGAGACCCAGCACCATCTGCATACAGATACACTGATGACACTACTGTTTATGATTCCCAGTACTACAAAGTACTCCACAACCAAACTATAACTAAAAACATGTACAAGTATAGAAACCAAATATGTGCCAACATCTGCTCACCACCACAACAACAAACCATAAAAGTAAGGAAAGAGAGTGTGGGGTTGCTTTTTCCTTATGCATAAAGGAGGTCCCTAAGAGATGGAGTGTATATTTTACCAGTGGTAGCACTGAGTTTGATCCCAACACATGTACCCCTACTACCCTATTACTTTTGGGGATGGCCCTCCTCTCCCCACCCCCACTCCCCACACACAAAAGAGCATAAAGTAAATATCCATGAGTTCAGACTAATTAAAAAAAAAAAAGACCAAAGGGCTGGGAAGATAACTCAAAAGGTTTCTGGATGTATGCTTTGCATGTAGGAGCCCTAGGTTCAATTCTCAGGATCACATGGTTTACCAAGCACCACCAGAAACAACTCCTGAGCACTAAATCAGTAGTAGCCTCCAGCCTCCAGTGCTGCCTGGGATGGCCCAAAGACAACAAAAATGAAATAAGTAAATAAATGAGGAAAAATAGTTAGTTTTCTTATATACAAAAATGCCAAATTTTTTATGTAGCTATGCCACCCTTGAGAATTGGGGCGGGGGGGGGGGGCATAACTAACCACTCCTAAAGTGTAAGTTGTGCTAAAGTGACTTCCTTACAAAGCATACAGCTTAGAGAGACAATACTGGACTGACAGTACAGAGGGTAGAGTGCTTGCCTTGTATGTGGCCAACCCAGGTTCAATCCCTGACATCCAGTATGGTCCCTAAGACTGTCAGGAATAATCTCTGAGTGCAGAGCCAAGAGTGAGCCCTGAGCATTGCCCAGTGTAGCTACCTGCATCCTCCCACACACACACTGAAAAAAACAGTATAGAAAGAGAGAAGAGTTTTAATTTTACCATAAAAACAAGACTTGAAAAAATGAAAGAAAAAATTGGCAAAGGGCTTTTTAGACCAGGGCTGGGGTGATAGTACAACGGGTAGGGCGTTTGACTTGCACACGGCCAACCTGGGTTCAAGTCTCAACGTCCCATATGGTCCCCTGAGCACCGCCAGGAATAATTCCTGAGTGCAAAGCCAGAAGTAACCCTTGTACATCGCCGGATGTGACCCAAAAAAAGCAAAAAAAAGGATTTCTAGACCAAGTGATTCAACATTAACATTATAAGTTAGGCTGACAGCACATTCTCTTAATAAGATATAATAAAAACTGCACTTAATTTCTATGTTCTTCCTTCCAAATATTAACAGGAAGACATATTCTCTAATTCCTCGCATGTTCACTCTCACCCTCACTACCTCCACCTTTTCTTTCCCTACTTCTAGAAAGCCGAAATGACTGGTTAAAAATTATAAATCATTTGGCCTGTTTTAAAATAAATTATATAAATATAGAATATTTAATTTTGTAAAAGAAAACAGTACTTTTATAGGAGAAAACGTTTTAAGGTTTTTCAAATACATGCAATTTGTGCCACTCTGTCTTTAGGCAGTTTAAATGTTTAACATAACATGCTTTTTCCAAACCACTCTTTGTCATTTATTGTTTCCTCATAAATAAATAAAAGAACCCTATTTGTTTATTTATTTTGGTTTTGGGGCCATATCAGTGATGCTCAGGACTTACTCCTGGCTCTTAGCTCAGAAATCACTCCTGGCAGTCTTGGGAAACAATATGGGATTCTGGAGATGGAACTGCCTTACCCATTGTACTGTGGCTCCAGCCCTGCTACCCATCAAGGCTCTGAGCAAGAATAATAGATAGTGCTCACAGTGGAAAAAGAGAGCAAGCAACTGCTCTCAATTAAAAGTGAACATTGTTAACTGCTTGCCAATTAGCACTTATCATTTTAAAAATTTACTCTTTATAGGAATCATGGCCAGTGAAAATTGGATAGGAGTACTCACAGGACCATGAGGTGCTAGGAATCAAACTCAGGGCCTCAAACACACAAGGCATGTGCTTACTCCCTTTCAGCCATACCCACCTTCTCTAATGAGAGAAAAAACTGAACATGCAAACAGGGAAGTATATTCTAGATATTAAGCGCCAATGGAAAATAAATACAATGTTTGATGTTTAACTGTAAGGACTTCCTCAGATTGGCTTCCCCAATTTCTTCCTCAGATTGAGAAGAAGCCTAAAGAACATATCCTATGAACAAACGGAACATTCACTTTAAAGAAATAAATACTAAATTTTAAAGTTAGATTTCTCATTCACTGGGAATTTTCTGTCTAGGTATTAGTGGCAGAACTCCTTAAAAAGCAATATATTTAAGAAATGCAAGGCTAATCAGATAGTTTAATGGGCTAAGTGCATGCTCTATACATAGGAGGTCCAGGTTCCATCACTGTTCCCTAAGCACAAAGCCAGGAATAGCCCCAGCTCCACTAGGTATGGTGCAAGAAACACCGTAGCACTGGTATCCTGTTGTCATTGATTTGCTCAAGCAGGCACCAGTAACGTCTCCATTATGAGACTTGTTACTGTTTTTGGCATGTCCAATACACCACGGGTAGCTTGCCAGGCTCTGCTGCATAGGCGGGATACTCTCGGTAGCTTGCCGGGCTCTCCGAGAGGGATGGAGGAATCGAACCCGAGTTGGTCTTGTGCAAGGCAAACGCCCTACCCGCTGTGCTATCGTTCCAGTCCTTAAGAAACAATAAAAAAAGAAAAAAAGAAAAAAAACAAAAAAAAGAAATACATGTCAGAATAAGAACTCCTTGCTACTCTTGTCTCTACCATTTACAATTGTGTGGTCTTAGGCAAATTAACCTCTCAAAAAGTAGCATCTACTTCACAGGTACTTCAACACATTTTTCAGGATAGAGCAATGAAAAAGATTAATGAAGATAATTCATAAAAATACTTTAAGATATTACCTGATAGGGCTGGAGCGATAGCACATCGGGTAGGGCGTTTGCCTTGCACGTGGCCAACCCAGGTTTGATTCGCAGCATCATATAGTCCCCCGAGCACCACCAGGAGTAATTCCTGACTGCAGAGCCAGGAGTAATCCGAGCATCGCCAGGTGTGACCCAAAAAGAAAAAAAAAAAAAAGATATTACCTGATAGCTAACAAGAACTCTATAAATAGTAACAAATATTACCTCAGGAATTAGGTGATATCATTTCATATATCAAATTAAAGCCAATTTTTTTAAATTATTATGGATAAAAATAGCTTTTATTAATGTAACTAACTTCATTTTTGTCTAAGTTAGATCTAAGTTAGATCTTCCTCACTCTGTCTTCAATAATTTCTTCTGTCTTTCATAAAACCATTTGTAATGATGCCATATATATCATGATATATCCATTTTTTAAAAAAGAAAAAGTATAGAAAAAAATCTATTCATCCAAAAAAAAAAAAAAGAAACAAAAACTAATAAAAGTTGTCGATAAGGACCAGAGAGATACTACAACAGGTTGTCTTTGAAGGCAGCCAAGCTGATTCATCCCCAATACCACATATGATCTCCCAAGCCCCGCCAGGAGCGATTCCTGAGTGAAGAACCAAGAGTTAAGCCCTGAACACAGCTGGGGATGGCCCTAAGACAAAAAAATATAAGTTGCTATACGTAATTTTATCATAATTAAAAGTATAACTATCTGAAAAAATACTCAGGTCACCATACTTTTTGTTAATTTGGGGGCCACACACCTATGTTCATATATGGGGGTGCCTGGAATTGAACCTGGGCCAGCCTTGTGCACGGCCAAGTGTACCAGTCCTATTTCATGGCACACTTGTAGTTGTACATGGCAAGGACACATGTACGTGACAAGTACCCACTGTACTATTTCGCCAGCCCCTCAGGTCACCATATTTATCTTATAGTTTTAAGTTTATTCTGATCAATTTTCACTCTTTGTACCAACTATACATTAACTCAGTAGTGCTGACGTGAATGTTTTTCATTTCAAAATTCGTGAAGTGTCTGGACTAGAGAGATAGTACAGGACTTAAGGTGCTTGCCTCAAATGCTGACAGTGGCACCACCAGGAGTGATCCCTAATCAGTGAGTCAAGAAGAGTCCTGGAGCACTATTGGATTTACCCCCAAAGCAAACAACAACAACAACAAAAAGTATTAGGCAAAATCTCCAAGTTACAAACATAATGGATTCAGTTTTACTTCACTGTATAAAATTTAAGAAATATCTTTCCAAAGAAACAAAATTATGAAATAAAGTTGAGATCCTGGATATTAAATGGCAACTTAATCATAACTACCTAATAACTGGAAATATACCTAAGAAAAAAGTATCGGATCAAAACAATAGCACAGTGGATAGGGTATTTGCCTGGCATGTGGCCAACCTGGGTTTGATCCCACAAATTCCATAAGGTCCCCTGAGCACCAAGAGTGGTTCCTGAGCACAGAGCCAGGAGTAATATCTGAGCATCACTGGATGTGACCCAAAAGGCCAGTGGAAAAGAAAAAGAAAAGAGATTTAAGAAAGCTACTATCACTATCACTATCATCCTGTTGATAATTGATTTGCTGAGTGGGCCCAGTAACGTCTCCATTCGTCCTAGCCCTGAGATTTTAGCAGCCTCTCTTTACTGGTCCTTCCCAACAGTGCCACATGAGAGGCTCTTTCAGGATCAGGAGAATGAGACCCATCATTGTTACTATATTTGGCATATGAATATGCCCTCAGAGGGGGTGGGTTGAGTCTTTCTCCCTGCCCTGATCAGAGCCCCGAGCCCTGGCAGCCAAAGACCTCCAGAACCCAGTCACAGCCATGCTCAAGGCCATTCTCCACACGCCCGGACGAGTCTCATGCATGAAGGAACTGGCAGAGAAACCCAGGTGTCTGCTCAGATCAGGACTGGGCCTCTTCCACCCAGATTCCTCATTTTCCAGTAGCTAGGCAGTCACACCCACAACTCCCCCCTCCTCCTCCTCAAGCCATGTAATCCCATCAATGGCTAACATCCAGTGACTATAAAACCAAGCTCCCGGAAGCAACATCTTATAGCCAAATTCTCCCTCTTGGAGAACGTGGCAAGCTACCAAGAGTTTCCTGCCCTCACAGGAAAGCCTGGTAAACTCCCCGTGGCATATTCATATGCCAAATACAGATATAAGAAAGTAATACATATAAATACACTGGGTTATTTTCAACAACTTCTTTTGTGATTCCATAGCTAGCAATAAAATAGCTATTATCTGAGATTAGAAGTCTTTTGTTTTTTTGGCTTTTTCTTGCTTTTTGGGTCACACTGAATGATGCTCAGGTGTTACTCCTGGCGGTGCTTGGGGGACCATATGGGATGCCAGGGATTGAACCCATGTCAGCCATTTATAAGGTAAATGCCCTACCTGCTGTACTATTGCTCTGGCCCAGGGTATTTTTGATACTTTATCATTTTGTATCCTTGTAAAGCATAATCAGTAGATAACAGAGATAGTCTTTTTTTTTTTTCCTTCCATATTTTTATTGCATACGGGAGTCCAAGAAGGAAATTAAATTTAGGTTCTTTAAGTGATGAATTGTGTAAACATTTATTACATTTTCATCTGAGCAGCGGCTGAGCTGACCTATTTTTACAGGGATCGTATAAAAGCACACGAGGCTGGGTCCAGGCACCCATCTGCCTTTGTGATCTCTTTTTCCACTGGCCCGTGTGCAGCGGGGGCCGCAGCGCCTGCAGAAACTCAAGTCGGGCCGCGGGGAGGGAGGGGCAGAGCCCCCCCCCTCCCCCCCCCGCTCACATGCGAGCCTTGCCAGCATCCGAGCCCGGCGGAGGCCCCGGGCCGCTGGCTTGGTGCTGGGGACGGAGGGACACAGCCGAGCTCAGGGCAGTTCAACAGAGATAGTCTTATATCAGGAATTAAAAAATATCTATAAATAAATATATAGAAATAATAGTACTATTTGAATCAGTTGCTTTTTTGGGGTTTTTTGTTTTGTATCTTTTGTTTGTGGCCCTGTGGTGCTCAGTGTCTCCTCCCAGCTCAGGGACCACTCCTGGTAGTGCTGAGGGAACCATATGTGGTGCCAGTGATCAAACCTGGATTGGATGTATGCAAGATAAGTGCCATTGTTTTAACATCCCAGAAGGAACACATCAAATTAGATGGAAAAGTAACACAGACGCAAACTAAACTCAATAAATAAAAACATTAACACAGAAGGCTCAACTAGCAACAACGGCTTAGTAAACCCTCAGATAAGGGCTTAATGATCCCAGGATTAATATAACAATTTTCAGAAATTTTCTTTTACTGAAGTATTTTTTGATAATTCCATTAGCCATTAAGTTGTAACAAGTTAATATAAATTATTTTGTGTCCACAAAGAAAGCAGATTTAGGGAGGTGGTTGGGACTCCCCCAGTGGAAACAGTGGTGAGGGGTAGGTCACACTGGTGATGGAGCTGGTGTTGAAATATTGAATGCCTGTAATAAATGCATCATGAACAACTACGTAAACCCCGGTGTTTAAAGGGGGAAAAATTGACCTCCAAACGTTTCCCAACATCCTTTCTTTTAGCTGTACCTTAAATTAAAAGTATAACCTTTTTTTCTGAGGATTTTATTGAAATACAACTGACATATAAAATTGTATTAGTTTAGGCCAGAAATATGGTACAGCAGGTAGGCCTCTTGCCTTGCCTGCACCTGACCCAGTACTACGTATGGTCCCCTAATAACCACCAGGAATAAACCCTGAGCACAGAGCCAAGAGTAAGTCCTGAGCACCACTGGGTGTGACCCAAAAACAAGCAAACAAAAAATTGTATTAGTTACCTACCTTATTTGGCCTAACATATCCACTTCAGAAAAAAATTACCAGGTGTCCCTTGCCCAGTTTGGTATATATTGTTTTTATAAACATATTGAAATAATTACAGTAACTTTGGTTAACATCTATTACCTATTATACTTACAGTGTTTTACCTTGAGACCAGAATTTTTTTTTTTGCTTTTTGGATCACACCTGGCGATGCTCAGGGGTTACTCCTGGCTTTGCACTCAGGAATTACTCCTGGCGGTGCTCAGTGGACCATATGGGATGCTGGGAATCGAACCTGGGTTGGCTGCATGCAAGGCAAATGCCCTACCCGCTGTGCTATCACTCCAGCCCTGAGACCAGAACTTTTGAGATCTACTTGGGCTAAGATGTGGTAAAAATGGTCAGACACACACATGGCATGTGTGAGGCCCTGGGTTAATTTCCTAATGCTACATGATCCCCAGACTACTACCAGAAGTGTCACTGGCATGGGCCCCCACAACAACTAAAATCAAAAACTGAGAAACATTCAAATAAACAATAGTGCTATTCACTACAGTCATCATGCTGCATATTACATCCCTAGAACTCACTGCTCTTACAAGTTGGATCTTTTGACCACCTTTAAACATTCTCCCTTATTTCTCCTGCCTCTAGCAACCAAATTATTCTATGCCTGGGTGCTTTTTCACATTCTACATATTTCAAGTTTTTTCTACACACACAATACCGCTTTCAGAGCATGGGAAAGATTCGGGGGTGGGGGAGGAGGGTGTACAAGCCTCCAGTGCAACTAGAAGGTGCTTTCTCTTTGTTCATTTAAAGAACATAGATTTGGATCTGGGGAAGGAGGAGCAGGTAAACCAAATAAAACCTCTGGATTAGATCTTAGATTAAAAGGAGAAAGACCTTAAGGGGATGTTTATATGTAAATATTTCTTCAAAGTTAATCTTCACTATGCCTTATGGGTCCTTTCCATGAAATGAACCTTTACCAAAGACATGTTTGAGGGACACCATAATTTTGATCCCAGCTATGGTACTTTTAGAAGTTCTGATATATATATGCAAAACTATATATAGTCCATATATATAAACTATCTATATGAAGTTTCATATATATCACACATATATGAAACTATTTTATGTGTTGTGAATTATATTAAAAGAAATTGTACATAACAAAAAACATGTCAAAATCTTATCGAAGTTAACTTGAAAAATAAATGTGATGGGCTGGATATATGACTCAGTGGCAGAGCGCATGCCTAGCATGCATAATGAATGCCCTGCATTGGATTTCCTGATACCACAAAAATACTGTCAGTCTGACAAGAACATTATAAAAATTCCCAAAATTAAACCTTTTTCTATATTACCCAATACTATTCTTAAACTTTTCTATTTTTTTAGGAATTTTCATAAAATTCTAATTACTAAGTTTGCCACTGTTAGTCTACAAAGGTAGAAAGAAGTTTAAATAATATGTAAACAATTCAAATACACTTTTATTTTTTGCTTATTTTTTATTTAGGGCTAAACCATCAGTGTGCAGGGGTTGCTCTATGCAGAGTCTGGGGATGGACCCAGCCCTCCAGTATGCAAAGCATACACACAACTTGATTACCTATCTCTGTGGCCCCCAAGTGAACTGTTAATTTGTTGGGGGTTTTTTTATTTGGTTTGGGAGCTGCACAGGGCTTACACCTGGCTCTAAACTCAGGGATTGTTCCTATGGTGCTTTGTAGTGGCAGGGGTCAAACCACCGTCTGTTACAGACAAGCTAAATTCCTTAACCCTTGTACCATCTCTCCAGACCCTAAAGTGAATTTTTAAATGAGCAGAAAGGGCCAAGGAGACAGGGGTCAGGCCTCAGAGGTCAGGGGCACATACCTTGAATGCAGAAGGATCTGCCAAATATGACCCTGGTGGCCCTCAAGCACTGCCAAAGTGACCTTGGTGACCCAAAACTCTGCTGGACATGAGAACGGAACTATCAGGCAGATTAGCTAAGTATTGCTGGGATTAGGTCCTAGTCCTCATAAGAAATGCTTGAGGATCACCACTCCATTATTAATTAAAATAAGATGAGCAAAAGATGTTATGACCTGGGGCTGGAGTGATAGCACAGCGAGTAGGGCATTTGCCTTGCATGCACCCGACCCGAGTTTGATTCCCAGCATTCCATATGGTCCCCTGAGCACCGCCAGGGGTAATTCCTGAGTGCAGAGCCAGGAGTGACCCCTGTACATCACCGGGTGTGACCCAAAAAAGCAAGACAAAAACAAAAGATGTTATAACCAGTATCATACACAAATTCAAGAGTAGCATAAGATAAAAAAAACTTTTTCTGCAGGGGACTATTTCCAATGGTACTAAAAATCAAATTTGGGTTCTTCCATGCAAAACATGGACTCCAAAATTTTGAGCTATCTCCTCAGTCATGAAATATTTTTTAAATAGCAAAATTTATCTGGCCTGCTCTAAAATTTATGAATCAACCTCTGAAAATAATTTGATACTCAAGGGGGAAAAAAAGCAAAAATCAAAGAAAAAAATTTGGTCAAATGAAATAATAGCCAACTACTTTATTTCATTTACAAAAGAAAGCATCACTTCTGCTAAACCTGACTCTTAGGCAAGGCAAAATTCAGTCACCTAGTCAGGAAACATGAAGTCATGAAATTTGCATATAAGTGGATCAACATGGAAAGTATCATGTTGAGTGAAATGAGTCAGAAAGAAAGAGACAGACATAGAAAGATTGCACTCATATGTGGAATATAATGTAACTGAGAAGTACAAGTTGGCAACGATGCAACTTCTGGCAGA
Organism: Sorex araneus; assembly: GCF_027595985.1. NCBI lineage: Eukaryota > Metazoa > Chordata > Mammalia > Eulipotyphla > Soricidae > Sorex > Sorex araneus. The sequence goes on from NC_073312.1 coordinate 40,525,052, forward strand.
TATCTCTCTGGACTTAGTTACTAAAATACTAAATTACAGAAACCCAAAACTGAGAGGCCACTAAGTGTGGTCACTCGACCTCATACCTCTTCATCCTCAGCAATGGAAAACAAATTATCTAATGCTTCCTTTTCAGCAGGTCTGACTTTAGGGGAGAGACTCTCCAAACAATAATAGTGAGTTTTGTTGAAATATTGTATGCAATTAAAATGAAAGTAAAGTGAAATTTATTAGTTACACAGGCGGGGGGGCTTAGGGTGGGGGGGCTAGGGGCGTGGGGGGGTTTGGGGTGAGAGGGGGCGGGGTGGAGCTATACTGGGATTCTTGGTGGTGGAATATGAGCACTGGTGAAGGGATGGGTATTCGAGCATTGTATAACTGAGATTTAAACCTGAAAACTTTGTAACTTTCCACATGGTGACTCAATAAAAAATTAAAAAAAAAAAATTCAGTCACCTAAATAATAATATATCCAATACTCATTTTTGATCTTCCTGTTTGCCTTTTTGTTCCCCTTTTTTGGGTTACACCCAGCAATGCTCAGGGGTTACTCCTGGCTCTGCATTCTGGAATTACTCCGGGCAAGTGCTTGGGAGACCACGTGGGATGCCAGGGATTGAACCCGGGTTGGCCATGTGCAAGGCAAACCCCTATCTGCTGTCTTATCACTCTGGTCCCATTCCTGTCTGCTTTTAAGGAGTTTAAGTAGACTCAACATCCAAAATTATGCAAACTATCAAAATAAATGCCTTTCATCTTAAGGGGCCAGAGCAACAGTACAGTGGGCAGGGCACTTGCCTTACATGCAGTGCCCTGCCCACTGTACATACTACTGCTCTGGTTTGATCCTAGCACTCTATTTAGTCCTCTAATCCCCATCAGTGTGATCCCTGAGCACAGAGCCAGGAATAAGGTCTGAGCAACACTGAGTGTGGTCCAAACCTCCACCAAAAAAACTTTTATCTTCAAATATGTATTTTGGGTTTATGTAAACCAGTCAATTAAAATAGGCATATTATACATATGTTATTATTCATATTCACTGAAGCCTCATAGTACTCTGCACACAGTACTAACTGGTCTAAGGTAACAATATTGATACACTGCAAAGTTAGGATTCAAAACAAGATCTGTCGAAAATCATTTTTGGCTAAATCATTTTAAGTGTGGGCTATAGGATCATATTTTTTGTTTAAATGACAATCATATTCTCTCAGAATATACTTTCTAGGAGCTAAAATAATAGTACAGCAGGTAAGGTATTTGCCTTGTATGTGGCCAACCCAGGTTTGATTTCCAGCATCCCATATGGCCCCTCAAGAACTGCCAGAAGTAATTCCTGAGCACAGAGCAATAAATTACTCCTGAGCACCACCGGATATGGCCCCAAAACAACAACAAAATAATAATAAATAAAATAGAATTCACAAACATGTCATTTGCTATTGTAGTCCTGGGAGATCAACAAATATTGGTATCTCTGGGGCCAGAGTGATAATACGGAGGCATTTGCCTCGCATGCAGCCCAGCCGGGCTCCATCCCTAGCACTACAAATGGTCCCCTGAGCCTGCCAGGAGCAATCCCTGAGCTCGAGCCAGGAGTAAGACATGAGCATCATTGCTAGGTGTGGCCCTAAACCAAAAACCAAATAAATGAATATTTGTATCTCCTTTTTTAGCTGAGAAAACTGAAGCCTAGGTTGAACACGGTTTAAATTTACAGAAGTTGCAAGGATCAAAACTGGAATTAGGAAACTCTGTATATCAATAACTATGACGTATCAGTGTGATGAGCAGTGGAATATAGAATTTTTTTCCTTTTTTTTTTCGGTTAGAGGGTAGTCATTGTAAAACTGAAAAAATTCCCAGATTTTCCCTTTAGTAGTTTTGTTTTAAATGATTATTTATGCTTTGGTAATACATGTTAAATATTATTCATAAATCCCAAACAATGATCATTCAATAAAAACTGAACAAACGAAAAAATAAAAATAAAAATATTATGAACCTCAAGTACTAAATATGAAAATATAAGCAATTCCATCCTCATCTGATTTTGAACAAATTGCTAAATGGAGGCCACTTTGGAAAATATACTTCCTATGTTTTGGAAAATGATTTTAAACCATTAAGCATTATAGGAAGCTTTTGAAGGGCTATCAGATTTTAAATGACAACCGTGAAATTTCAAAAAGAACAGGAGAAGTCAGCACCAAAGCTAGTTTAACATTAATAATAAGTGATCTAATAAATAGGTCTATGTTTGCCCAGTCAGGTTTTGCTTATTATGTCAGTTGGAAAGCAGGAAGAGAACTGGTTTTAACTCCCATTCAACCTGTATCATGACAACATTTCTTTATCAGAAATGTGGCTGATGTCAGCATAACACTGAGATAGTTCATGCTTAAAACTGACCTTCCTTTTCTAACTATTTTCATAATTTGTTCTGGTATAGAACTGAGACAACCTTCTTAGAAAAAAGGGTATTTATATTTGCTGAAAATTTCCTATATGTGAGATATCACTTGAATCTTTACATTTAATTTTTCATAGTCAACTGGCAAAATCTTGTCTTTTAAAGAAAGAAACATTTGATCCAGAGAGACAGTACAGCAGGTAGGGCATTTGCCTTACACTAAGCCGACCTGGGTTTGATCCCTGGATACCATATGATCCACTGAACACCACCAGGTGTTTCTTAAAAAAAGACAAGAAACATTAGTCTTGACTAAGGTCACATAGTTAGTAAAGGAGGCAGAGCCAAGGTTCAAACTCATGTCAATTATTATAATGTTCCAAAGCACAAACAGCTCTCAGTTTCTTGTACAGAACTTTTTTGGGGAAAATACAATAATAGATTCTAAGAACTGAACAGAGTATTTAGATTATAAACTGTTCTAGTACCTCAAAATTCATAATAAAGTTATACTGGCCTTTGAAAAATTTCTGGGAAGGTCATTGTGAGGGTATTTTAAGGATACTTTAAAACACCTTAAAGTCAAAATACTAGGTTGTCAAGTAGAAAAAAGTGATATAAATATAACATTTACTATTATAGACAGAGTACTCCCCTCCTCAAAAAAGACATAACTACTTCTAATCTAAAACAAACCTGTTTAGAAGATATTAAAAGATCACCAGAGTAAGCTGGCTCAAAGCAGCATTCCTTGGTGTTAAATCCATAGAAGGCTAATCCCTACAAAAATACTGGAAGATCATGAGTTTCCGTAGTCAAACAAGTTTGAGAAATGCTGGACTTAATGCTAAACTAGTTTCCTTACCAGTTACAAACAACACATTGCAGTACTTTAAAGGACGTCCTCTGCAGTTAGTCTATCTGAATTTGAATCCTGGCTCTAAAATCTACTAGCATTATCATGTAACTTTGGCTATGTTACCTACCAGTCTGAGTCTCAGCATTCTCATCTAAAAAACAAACTAGGATCCTGGAAGATAGCTCAAGTGGTAGCGCATGTCCCTAACATGCAAAGGCCCTGAGTTTGATCCTGGGCACAGCACAGCTGGTAAGCAACTCCTAGTGCCTACTCTCCAGCAACTCCAGGTGTGGTTCCAGTGGCCCCTGTGACCTCTGAACACCAGCAGCTTTCTCAAGGTTGAACTCTGCCTTAGGAACCCTAATGCCCAGGTGTGGCCCCATTATAAAAATAATAAAGTAACTGTAGAAGCTAGAGTTGATGCACAGATCAGAAATATCTGTGATACATGTGGTGTTCGAGCCTTAAATTAGGTGCTGGGCCAAGAGATAGTACAGAGGTTAAGACACTTACTTTGCATGTAGCTAACCTCCTGTTTGATCCCTGGAATGACATATGGTACCCCAAGCACCACCAGGAGTGACCCCTGAGCACAGAGCCAGGAGTAAGTCAAAAACAGAAAAATAGAAATACGAAACCTAAAAAGTGCCTAATAAATGTTAAGTTATTAATAGTATAGTTTTGTTAAGCCAATAACCATTGTGAATTGCCAAGAAGGAAAGGTCATACAGTTTCCCAAACTTACACAATGAAACCCACTGTTTTACGAACCATCCATTAGAAAATTACCTTTTTTTTCTTTAACTATAGTTTAGGATATAACAGTGTTAACTTGTATGTTCCAAGTACAAAGTTCCTGAATCTTCACCACTTCCAAAATGCTCAAGACCCTCCACCACATTCTGATGTCCCTTCTAGTCTTCTCTCTTCCAAAAATTAACATATTGATATAATGGGAAAAATGCAGCACAAAATAGTCTTCAAAACAATTTTAAAAAAACAAAAATTAAAAGCACAATGGAGAATTCCATCTATAAAACAAAATGCTTTCTAAGAAATGAGCATATCAATGTGGTAAAAGAAAATCATATAAAATATGCATAGAATAGCTCAATATTTCTTACCTCCATACCAACTGGGCATAGCTCTTCCACTTAGCTACTCCTCAGTTGTATCCTTAAGGGGCAGAGAGGTTTGATAGGGTACATCCTGAAATGCTCAGGGGCTATTCTCTACTCTATGGTCAAAAGCTGCTCCTATTGGTGTTGAAGGATTATATGCAGTACCAGAAATTAAACGTGGGCCTCCTTCAAACAAAGTATTTGCTGAGCTCATTGAGCTATCTCTCTGACCCCCTTAATTGTATCCTTAGTATTCAACCAGCAATATTGCTTTATAGATCCCAGCACATAGACTCAGTGCCTGAATCTTGTGAGATGTAATATATTATTTATAATGTCAGATAGGTGATGTCATGAAATTATACATATCAATATTTCTACAAAACACCACAATTCGAATTATTCCAAAACTGAAGAATGTCTAAGCGGATATTTCATCTCATTATATTTCATTTTGGGGCCACACCTGACTATTCTCAGGATTTACTCCTGACACTGCACTCAGGGATAACCTAGCAAGGCACAAGGAATCATGGTGGGTGTCAGGGGTGGCTGCATGCAAAGTAAGCACTTTATCTGCTGTACTATCTTTTCGTCCTAAGAACAATCACCCCCCTCCAGAACAGATTTTAAATATGCCAAAATAATAAAATATGTAATCTTGGTTTTTAAAAAAAATATTTTTAGAGAGTTAAGCTTTAAATGTACTATTTTGCCATCTTATTTGACATTTTTAATTCCCAAATACCAGGGGTTATACTTTATGATCTAAATATTACTGTGATATTAAACTTACAAGTCTTTTTTTTTTTTTTCTTTTTGGGTCACACCCAGCGATGCTCAGTGGTTACTCCTGACTCTGCACTCAGGAATTACTTTTGGCGGTGTTCAGGGAACCATATGGGATGCCAGGGATCGAACCCAGGTCGGCCGCGTGCAAGGCAAACGCCCTACCCGATGTACTATCCTTCAGGCCCCCTAAACTTACAAGTCTTAAGAGAGATCATGAAACCAGACTATTGCTGTTTCTTCCTTTTGGAACTCATAACTTTTCATACTCCGCTTCAACCTGGCATCAAGCTTTGTAAATGCCTGAGGTCCCAGTGATTTTTTCACACCTAATTTGGGCTCAATATCATCACCACCCCTTCAAAGCAAGTTTGCTAAGGTCAAAAGATTAACTGATACCAATAGCTCCCATTCTACATTTCTCCTCACCCAGAGTTAAACCTTGACACAGGAAAAAAACAACTCCATGCTCAGGTTCTTTATGGCATGCTGAGCAAAGATCCAGATTGCTACACATTGATTAGTAGAGCTGAAAACAATGAAATTATCAAGTTTTTTATACAACTGAGCATATCAGTCTGTCAATATAAAATACATTTTTCCACAAAATAATAATTTTGATATCGGCTAAGACTATCACTATTACAGTCACCCAAAATGTAAGCCCTTTCAATAATTAATCCCCTCCAAATAAAACCCATTTTCCCTACTGCACTGATCTTATTTCTATTGTATTCTCTGTATTCTCAACCTCTACCACCATCACACTTTCACAATAACTTTATTTCCTTAACAGTCCATTATGCTATACTATTATAAATAAATGCCCTAAATCTGAACAACTTTACATTCAGTCTAATCGAAACTAAAATGGAAAGCAAGTTATGCTTTCTCTCACCTTACAAATGTAAAGCATGGATGGCATTCTTTGTTTATCATCATAGTTCTACATTCTCATATAAAGGTATCTCTTTTGAAGTTGGCGTCATCTGTCCCTATCTCTTGTTTCTGTCACCTGCTGACCTATTAGTCATTGTCCTACATTCACTGAAGACTTTGGAACCTGGTTCTGAACCTTTCCACATATTGCTTTGCCACCTTTTGAGTAACTCTCTTCCTATATAGCAGACTCACTAGCTTTTATTTCCCTTATCTGTACTCCAATTGCCTTCACTTTCTCTACACTTCAAAAACCCTTTCCTTAGTCATGTTTTTGATTCAGTCTGAACTGTTTCTCCTATTTTTAAGGGGGAGAGGGGGAGGCGACCACACCTATGAGTTCTCAGGGGCTACTCCTGATTTTGAGTGAGTATATAGGGTTGCTTAGGCCACAACATGTTGCCTGGGAACAAACCTAAGCCTCTTGCACACAAAGTATGTGCTCGAGCCTGTTGAGCTATTTCCCATTAAATATTAAATTTCAATATACAATCTCAACCACTTCATATCTCAGCACTTTTCATTCTAGACTCAAAGGCCCATCACTTCAAACACCCTCATTATTTGAATCTTGGTACTTGATCTTTTCTGCCACACTGCAAAACCCACATCAAGATTAATTCACTGTGCAACTTGTCTGCCCAGATACTCAAGGTTCTGAGCCTTGAAAGAAGGGGTGAAAATTAAACAACTTACATATACCAGAGGACTGGAGCGATAGCACAGTGGGCAGGTAGGAGATTCCCTTGGACTCGGCCAACCCGGGTTCGATTCCTCTGTCCCCCTCAGAGAACCCAGCAAGCTATCAAAAGTATCCCGCCCACAAGGCAGAGCCTGGCAAGCTACCTGAGGCGTATTCAATATGCCAAAAACAGTAACAAGAACTCTCACAATGGAGACGTTACTGGTGCCCACTCGAGCAAATCGATGAACAACAGGGATGATAGACAGTGCTACATATACTAGAGTCATAAAAAATGAACTAATGCAAGAACTACCTCTCATTTGGTTAATCTCTAATTTTCCTCACTGCCTTCTCAAAATTTCCTTTTCTCCTCAGACTTTCTCTTCAAACTTACCATCTTTTCCCCCCAATAATCTCAGCTAATGATGATATATCCTAATTCTTTCAAAAATTCTATTATATGTGTTGATGCTCCAAATTTCCCATCTGAACTAACCCTTCTTTCTTTATTCCTACTTGAATGGAAATTATATTCCTATCCAAACCCAATACTCCATTTTCTGTATCTCAAGGACACTGTGCAGTCTCACAAATCTCCTTTTTACTCTAGTTTCAATTTCTCCATTTTTACTGACTTTTCCTAATTGACATATAAATATACTGCTGAAATTTCTATCATCTTGACACAAAATCCCCTCTACCTACTACCCCACTCTTTTTTCCCATGATAAATCTTTTTTTCCCTAAGAATTTAACCAAGCTACTATTATTTAAAATAGTATTAATATTAATGGTGTAGGCATACAATATTACGGTACTACACCCACCACCCACCACCATAATGCCCCAAAGCCCTCTGTCCCTTCACACTGCTGCTTTTCCTTCATCCTTTGCAAACGTATTCTATAGGCAGAATATCAGATTTGTTCTCAGTGATCATTATCTATTCCCTTGCTTTGCCTCCTTATACTCTACATATGATTGAAATCATTTGGCATTTTCTCTTCTTTTTCTTTTCTTTTTTTTTTTTGTGTGTATGTGTTACGGCTATAAACATAGAATTTAAAGGCTACTCCTGGATCTGTGCTCAGGGGTCACTCTTGGTGATGCTCAGAGGGCCATATGCAGTGCCAAGGATTAATACTGGCACTGTATATTCAGGGACCAGCAGGATACAAAGTAAGTGCCTTAATCCCTGTACTGTGTCAAAACAGACGCAGGCAGACACATGCACACTCAAATACACACAACACACAATTTTCATTTTTGTCCTCCTTTTAACTCACTTCACTTAGTATAAAATCCTGTAGTTCCACTCAAGTTGTGCAAATTGCAGGATATCATTTTTTTCTATAGATGAATAGTACTTTACTGTGTATGTAAACTACAATTTCTTTATCTACTCAACTGTTGTTGAGCAGTTGGATTGTTTCCAGATCTTGGCTACTGTAAATAATACTGCAATGAATGTAGGTGTACATATGTTTTTTAATAATTATTTTTATGTTCTTGAGATAGATACCAAGGAGTGGAATCACTGGGTCATATGGAAACTATTTTTAGCTTTTGAGCAGTCTAATATTCCTAGAAATATGATTGGGAGCCAGACCACAATCATGACAATTTTATCAGAATATTCTCTGAAGGATACTGAAGCAGTTAAGTTTCAATAGTTTAAGTTTTTCCAGTCATTCCAGTGTGCATTCAAGTTTGGGAACCACTGCAATAAATGATGAATTAGCTACTAATTGCTCTGTTCTAGTATCAGTTTATCAATTTGCTACATTGAACACTGCTGCGTACTCTTAAAATTAAGTCATTCAACAACATTAACTGAAAAACCAATTTTATGAAAAGAAATAAAGATAAAATTATGAACATGACAGAGCCATAGCCCTCATGAAGCTTAAAATAAAGTGGGAGAAGCTTCTGTGATAATTTACATTCTATTTCTACTTCTCCTTCCTTTCTTCCTTTCCTCACTCAGTCCTTAGGTGCTGATACTCCATTTGGGCTGCCTTCTTTGTTCTTCTCACATCCAACCCAGAATTTTGTATTTCATTACCTATTCACTGATGATGACAAAATTTATATAGTGCTGTAGAATTCTATTCTGAGTCTAAACCCATTTATTCTCTATAAAAAGATTTTGTAAGGCTGAACATGTGGTTCAGTGATAAAGCACTTGCCTTGCACTGTTTAAGTCCCAAGGTTCAATTCCTATAGCATCAGAGAAAAAAAAGAGAAGATATTGGTATTTCTCTATCTCATTTTCTTAATAGTGCCTTATGACACACAAATGTTTGATTTTGATGAAGCTCAACTTATTTTTTCTTTGGTTACTCATCTGGGTTATATTTTTTAAAAATTTGCCAACTCTAAGATGATGGACTACTGTTTGCTTTCTTTTTCTAAGAGTTTTATAGTTTTGTTTCCTATACTTATGGTCCTCAAACCATAATTCTGAATGCTAATATTTCGATTGCAGTATCTAAGAGCTTAGAAACATAAATTTCTTAGACCATGATTTTAAATATCATAAAGCTGGGGATAAAACTGGTTGCCGATATTTCTTTTTTTTTTAAATTTTTTATTAGGAAATCATCATGGGGGTACCCTTACAGACTTCCATACTTACATTTCAGTCATACAATGATTGAGTACCCATGCCTCCACCAGTGCCCATTTTCCACCACCTGCATCCCTCCCACCACCCCAACCCTAGTTGCTGATATTTCAATGGTTATGTTTAAATTGTAGAAAATTGGTTTGCCACTAGTAAATTATTTAATCTGCTAGTTTTACACATACATATTTCTTACTACCTAAATTGTATGAAGGTATTTTTTTGTTTTGATGCATAAAATATTTTTATGGACAATATATATGTTATTGGAAACTCTGAATTGCATAATAAAGTATTTGAAAATGTTTTAAATATGTGTTTTTGTTTTGGTTTTTTTTGGCTTTTTGGGTCATACCCAGTGATGCTCAGGGCTGACTCCTGGCTCTGCACTCAGGATTCACTCTTGGCAGTGCTCGGGGGAACATATGGGATGCTGGGAATCGAACCCAGTTTGGCCTCTTGCAAGGCAAACGCCCTACCCGCTGTTCTATTGCTCCAGCCCCATAAATATGTGTCTATTTCAGGGATAACAAGCGTCATGTTAAACTTAGTTTTTAGTTGCCTGAGCTTATTACATGACTTTTACTTAAACAATGAAATATAAGAAATATTTTGAATTTGGAAGAGGGGGGAAAAAACTTACAATGCCCTTTTCCTATATCTATATAGTTCTCTGTGCACACAATACATGTGACAGGGTAAATGGTCATAGTCACAAGGTGTCTAATTATATCTGTAATATAATTTGAGCAATGCAAGATCTTAAGTTTCATTAACAAGGAAAGGGAAAAATGATTTCGGTTTGTGACGTTTAATCAATTTTTTTCTTTATCTGAGTTTTACCTGTCCTTTTCTCAAAAAAAACAGGTCTATTTTCTTTAAGATAAGTGGAATCTTAGAGCTATCACTTGGTCTGAGCCTTGACATCATTGGCCTCTTACTTCATTTAGCAACGGATTCAGGTTTATAGACCTTGAAACAAAACCTGGCTGTTACCAATCCATAGTGAATATTTACACTGTAATTTTTTTACTGGAACAATAGCACATCGGGTAGGACATTTGCCTTGCATGCAGCTGACCCAGGTTCGATTTCTCCACCCCTCTCAGAGAGTCCGACAAGCTACCAAGAGTATCTTGCCCACACGGCAGAGCCTGGCAAGCTCCCCATGCCATATTCGATATGCCAAAAACAGTAATAAGTCTCACAATGGAGACGTTACTGGTGCCTGTTCGAGCCAATCGATGAGCAAGGGCTGACAGTGATAGAGCTGGGGATTGAGAGATAGTAAAGCGGGTAGGATGCTTACCTTTCACCAAGCCAACCCAGCGCTTGCCTTCCTTTCACGCAGCCAACCCAGATCTGGTTTGATCCCTGGTTTGATCCAAATGGTCCCCTGGGCTCACCAAGAGTGATCCCTGAGCATCACCAAGTGTGCACCCTCCCCCCCCACACACACACACACTAAAAAAAAATAAGAAAAAGAAAAAAATACAACCTGACTTCAATTTAAAAAAAACATATATACATTACACACACACACACACACACACACACACACACACACACACACACACACACACTAATACTTATTTTTTTAAAAAAAGAATGAAAAGAAAAAGAGTTAGAATATAGCATACAGTCCCACTGCCGAGATGTGATCCCGGGGGCCGCACACATGTGCGGCCTCTCAACAGCTGCTCGAGCGTGAATCCAGACCCTGCAAAACTTCTTTCGGCATGGGCAACTCCTCGCAGAATGTCTCCAGCCTGAGAACTAAGCCTTGGCCCCGTGCCCGCCCAGGAGAGGAAAGGTATTACTCTCTCTTTCTCTCCGGGGATGAAGGGCGCGGTGTCCACCATATTGAGACGACCACAGATTGGGTTTTGAAGCCTGCAATGATCCAATATCTGGAGGAAATCTCCCTGGACTTAGTTGTTAAAGTACAGAAATTCAAAACCGCGAGGCCGCTACTGCCAAATGTGACCTCATTTGTCTTCACAGTAGGTCTGACTCTAGTGGGGTACTCCTAACAACAATAGTGAGGTTTGTGTTGAAATATTGAATGTAACCAAAGTAAACAGAAAGTAAAATGAAACTTATCAGTTACAAGGCGGGGGGTGGGGGTGCGGGATGGGAGGTGTACTGTGTTTTTTTTTTTTTTTGGTGGTGGTATATGGGCACTGGTGAAGGGATGGTTGTTTCAGCATTGTATAACTGAGACCTAAGCCTGAAAGCATTGTAATCTTCCACATGGTGATTTAATAAAATAAAAATAAAAAAAAAAAGAAATATTTTTCTTATGTAAAAAAAAAAAAAAAAGAATATAGCATACATATATGCTGGAAAACTTTTCCCCTGTCCCATCTGGGTCTAAATCTTGGTAAGGAAGGGTGAAAAAAATAATAGAAGATATAGAAAATAACCAAAAATAGTAGATAACTATTTCCCTTTACCTTGTAAAGGGTAAATTATAATGTAAATTTCCCTTTACCAAGTTACAGCCCAGGAAACTAAAAGTCCTTTGGCAAAAATTGCACCTATAATACTCTATAGATGTATAGTAATGCAATAGCCAATAACATGCCTAGATCATACTACTGAAAAACTGTCTCAGGTTTGCAAGCATGCTAGCCTAACATAGAAACAATAAGTTTGTTTTGAGCCACTCGCAAGAATATCAGCCATAAAAGTTGAAGAGCAGCATCATTCAAGAAAGATAGTACAGGGGTGAAGTTTGCTTGTTTTCCACACAGCCAGTCTTGGTTTGATACCTGGCACGGCATAGAGTTCCCCAAGCACTACCAGTGATCCCTGAACCCAGATCCACAACCATGAAAATTCTATCAGAATACTTTTGAGCACTTCCAGGTATGTTTTGAAAAGAGAAAAGAAAATGTCAAAGTCTTTCTTTATCGTGGCTTTTCCAAATGCTGCTTCCTTTACTTGTTACCATAGTTTTTTACAGGGTCTGTTCAATTCAATCTATAGTTTAAATTTAAATAGGCCAAAGAGATAGTACAGCAGGTAGAGTGTTTGTAAATCAGGATTAAGCCTTTAGGACTGTAAGATTTGCCCCAACCCCTCCACCTCCACCTCGCCCCAATCAGAATACTATGCAGCTATTAGAAAAATTGAAATCTTGCAATTCACTGCAAGGACAGAAAAGGAGGGCATGTTGAGTGAAGTCAAAATGAGAGCAAGTATTAGATAATATCACTCAGTACCAGAATATAGTGAGACAACAAGGGAAAAGACAAACCCGGCATGGGAGGAATGGCAGGGAGAGAATAAAGACCTATTAGAGGTAACAGGGATAGACATAGGGTGAGAGATCATGGGGACTTTGGTGGGGGCTGGGGGTAGAAATTTATAAAATAATACTATATACTTTGGTAGTAATGTAATCACCACACCCAATTATAAAGAGAAAAACAAAAACCACCCTCTCCATTTTAAGAGCCAGAGAGATAGTACAGTGAGCAGGGTGCTTGCCATGAATGCAACTAACCTGGGTTCGATCCCTGGCACCACATACAACTCCCAAGCACCACCAGGAGTGAAACCTGAGCACAGAGCCAGAACTAAGTCCTGAGTACCATCAGGTGTGGACCCCAAATAAATAAATACATAATTCAAAAACTCCATTTTATATCCTAACTAGAAAAAAACATGCAGGCACAGAATTGTGCTAACTTGACCCTTCCATCACAATTTCTTCTATAAATCTTCCCACTGACCCACTCCGACCCTCTCGGAGAGCCTGGCAAGCTACCGAGAGTATGGAGCCCGCGCGGCAGAGCCTGGCAAGCTACCCGTGCATATTGAATATGCCAAAAACAGTAACAGTAAGTCTCTCAATGAGAGACGTTACTGGTGCCCGCTCGAACAAATCGATGAGTAACGGAGTGACAGTGACAGTGACTGACACACTTCACTGTCTTTTTTTCTTTCTCTTCACTCTATGACTGGTACTTGCATGGTACTGGTCTGGCAGGAATCAATGACTAGAATCTAAGATGCAATCCTGTTATCCCTCACTGATTTTAGATAGCCCTCCAAGATTGAGTAATAAAGATTCTATGTTTGATGAAAAAACTCTATGGACAAGAATGATTATATAAAGGCCACTTTGAAAATCCATTCCACGATCTTCTGATTCTTATCCTTGCACAGGGGAAATAACACAAGGACTAGTGGTGCATACCTTGCATTCTTGGGCTCGATTTAATCAGCAACATCGCATGGTCCCCCTCCACACCACCAAAATCATGGCCCTATTAGAGCTCAAGCACCACAGAGTGCCTAGGTGATCTCAGGCTCCTCTGTGCATTGCTCCAGTAGCCCATTTACCCAAAAGGTCTTATCCCAAACTAATCCAAATTGTGCTCATGAGAGTATATATCAGACTCCAGTGACTCCGAACCCTCTAGGACCCTTAAGACAAAGACAAGAAATGCTTACATTTCCACGTGTTAGATTAATCTTCCTGTTATTTGACATCGCAGAGTAATACCAAAGTGGACTACTCCTCCTACCTGTGAGAAATTTGTTCTAAAAACATCCGTCCCCAATAGTAGATGCTACAAGTCATGGATAGCACTAAAATCTATAATACTACTCTTCCTTTACTGTAATAAAGTTTAATGTGTAAATTAAGCATGGCTAAGAGATTAATATAACAATTATAACAATATGCTGTGATAAAATTTATCTGTTTTTTCCTCTCATGATTCCTCTATATCTAAAATATCTTACTGAACATAATGTCTTTGGACCATGGTTGACCTCAGGTAACTGAAACCACGGAAAAGGGAGAACTCTTCTATGACATCTCAGGGGGAACTAAGCCTGCACATTGTTCAATGAAGAGAACATTAAAGTGTGATGATTATAGTTTTCAAAGGGAAGTAGAATCTACAGACTTTTCAACAAAGAAAATGTAAAAACACAAGTATCACTCTTCCCAGTATACTATTTAAGAGTATTTCATACCTCAAATGGTGCCTGTATTCAAAGGAAATGTATTATCACAATAAAATAACAAAGAGGTCAGTTATTATTGTTTGGTTTCTTCCTTGGGGAGGGTGGAGCACACCCTGCAGTGCTCAGGGCTTACTCCTTGTTCGGTATTCAGGGATTACTCCTGATGGGCTCTGGGGACCATACGTGGAAAGCGCCCTACCTGTTCTAATATCTCTAAGGACCCAAAGTCAGTTTTTTATGTTTGGGCCACACACACCTGGCTGTGTTTGGGCATACTCTTGGCTCTGTGCTCAAGGATCACTCCTGGCAGGGTTCAGGGGACCATACGGGATGCTTGGCATGAAATCCAGGTCAGCTCTGTGCAAGGCAAATACCCTACCTACTGTACTACTGCTCTAGTCCCCTAAGGTCAGTATTTTTTTTCCCCCGTGTAAACATGGCAAATAATATTGATTGTCACTTAACCATTATTCTTTTCATCCTTTGTTCCTTGCTAGCAAAGCCCACCTGTACTTCTGGAGTCAGAATTTCCAAAAAGTCCTCCATTTAACCTTCCTTATGATAAAGGCATAAGCAATATAACCCAACCTTAAATACTAGAACCTAAAAGATCAAAAGCTGACTGACAGGCCTTTTAAAAAAGGTTCTCTTCACCAATAAAAATATATGTAGAGGAAAAATGGCTCTTCTACAAAGTACTTAGTTATGCTTCTATATGACAGCTATAGCAAAGGTACTGCCATGAGAAAACTTACTGAATCTAACTCAGCAGTGGATTCCTAATGGTTTCACTAAAGCCTGTACCAACAATGGTTCTTGTCAGATAAGAGTTATCTTGGTTAGTTTAAGGTTTTAGTTAAGCCACCTTTATTTGACTATTATTTCTTAAGAAGTGGAAGCATCCGAACTAGCAAATACCTTAGCTCTATGTATCTAGATTAGAAATTAGACCTCTGCTATTTACCAGGCTCTAGTCATTACTAATGTCTCTATTTTGATCCCCACTAATTCATTCATGCTTTTCTTTTCTATTTTTCACTAAGAAACAAACTAAATTATACTTACATCTACACTTCACAACAGTCTGTTTCTTCTGCAGCTCTTCCACATTGGTCAATGGGAAGAGACTTTTTACTTCATTAGTAAATATTTCATTTAAGTCTGTTTTAATAGCATCAGATATACGTCCTACTTTTTATTGAGCTTATTTTTTCCCAACTATTCAAACAATCCTCCAAAGAGAAAATGCTGAAGACAGAATAAACGGGGTATGTGTGTGTGACTGTGAAAAGTTTTTTTTTTTTTTGCTTTTTGGGTCACACCTGGCGATGCACAGGGGTTACTCCTGGCTCTGCACTCAGGAACCACCCCTGGCCGTGCTCAGGGGACCATATGGGATGCTGGGATTTGAACCCGGGTCGGCCGCGTGCAAGGCAAACGCCCTACCCGCTGTGCTATTGCTCCAGCCCCCGAGTGTGAAAAGTTTTATCAGAGAAACTTGTTTAGAGGAATAAGAAGGGACAAAGGAAGAGAGAGAAAAGAGGGAAGAGGACATGTGCTTAATAAAGAACAAGAATTCCCTACAGAAAGGAAAATAAAATGAGCATTCACATCTCATATTGAGCCTGCTAAATCTCCAAGGTAGACAATGTACCCCCATGAAAAGTTTGTTTTTTGATAGAGTAATCACATAGATAAATAAATTGAACTGAAGTAATTTGAATAACAGTATGCTATCCTTCTTACACATAAAAAATTAATCTCAACTTTAAAAAACAATGAATATGATTTTCAATATGTAATGACTACATAATGAAACATGTGAATTTAAAACACAAAATAAAAACACACAGATGAGTTCAGAATCATATGTTAGTGTAGTTAATTTTTAAGAGACCTTATTTGTTGTCTGAACGCTATACTTAAAGGGATAAAGATTCCATTATGATAGTTCATGTTTACTTTCAACATGGAGAGAACCCTTAAGCAAGGACTGATAAAATGTTTGTTAAATATTATTCAGCAATGCACCAAAATGAAAACTCAATCAGACTAGCCAAGCATATACAATTAACATTTAATTTATTAAGAAAGGAGAATTTTTAAGAGGAAAAAGAGATGATAAACCCTAATTTTTCACATCCTTTTTTCTGATAAAAATTTGGAGGTTTTGATTATGAACGTACAAAGAAGGAAAAATCAAAATTACAAACTATGCTGAAACTCAATTAGAAACATAAAAGTAAACATTAGAAAAAAATTAAAACCATGGCACAAAACCTTGATGTACCCAAATTACCAATACTTGAAAAAATGTAACTACTGAATATTTCTTTTGTTGTTTTTGAGCCACAGGGATTACCCCTGACTCTGAGCTCAGGAATCACTCTAGGTGGGCCTAGGGCACCATACGGAATGCCAGGAATTGAACCTGGGTCTATCAATGTGCAAGGCAAGCACATTACCAGCTGTGTTATTACTCTGGTCCCTCAATTTTTAATTGTTTGGTTTTGGTTTGGGGGCCACACCCAGCAGTGCTCAGGCCTTACCTCTGACTTTGCACTCAGGGGCAACTTCAGGCAGTGCCAGGGGACCACCTGGGGTGCTAGAGATTGAACCTGATCAACAACACGCAAAACAAACCCCCTACGCAGGCACCACAAATACCCATTTTCAA
Source organism: Sorex araneus (assembly GCF_027595985.1). Taxonomy (NCBI): domain Eukaryota; kingdom Metazoa; phylum Chordata; class Mammalia; order Eulipotyphla; family Soricidae; genus Sorex; species Sorex araneus. Next base: position 40,542,150 of record NC_073312.1, read on the forward strand.
CCAAAATGAAGTCTAAGCTAAACTGCTGTGGCAAATTATTTTACCAAAGTACACATTACTCTACATTTTGAAACTATGAGCTTTGTGCAGTGGCAGTATCGTAGCCAATGAGGTTTATCCGAGGCGCGATTATTGCTAATTGAAACTATGGTCTCTTTCTCTTCAAGCCTTTGCACATGGTATTCCCTTAGTACTGTGTGTTCTTCTCACCCAATACTTAGCTCATTACTTAATAAAGTACTAAAAACACTTGTAAACTAAAACCTGTTAAAACAAAAACCTAGTGAAACAAAAATTAAGTCTACCAAAACCTAGTAAACTTATCAGGATCTAACATTAATCCATTATTTTTAGTTTTTTATTATAAAAGTCCTTATTTAAGGGGCCAGGGAGGTGGCTCAAAGGTCTGCAGCATAAGCTTAGCATGCAGAAGTCCCAGGTTTAATCTCTGACACTGCCAGAGGTGACCATCAAAAAAAAAAAACAAAGCAAAGAACCAAATGAATCAGCCTTTATTTTAAATAAATATTAGATCTGTGGCTCTCATTTGACTTTACATAATTTTAATATCTAAGTAGGATAATTTGTCAAATATGAACTAAGTAATATAGAAAAAGAACATTCTGAAATTTTAAGTTCTTCCTAAATTCAAATTCACTATTCTTCCTTAAGACATGAAAACTTTTGAAAACTGATGTTCCTTTTAATAGATTATTCACTGCAGCACTGTTGTAACTTCAAGATAATGGTAACAACTTACATGTCTAATAAGGAACTAGTAAAAATTGTGGGAAACTGTCCCCTTAATAAAAACCTCAAGGTCAGGATTCTCCCCTGGGTAAAACAAGTTTAGCTTAGTTTAAACAAAGAGGACTGCTGCTGAGAGTCCAGGCAAAAGCAGAATAGGAGATTCAACCTCAGTGCTATACATTAAAGGTATGTTGCTAGTTTATCACCCTAAGGCCAAATCTATGTAAATATCCCAGCCTTCACTCTTAAAGTACTTGCTAACTGTTCTTAATGTACCTGTTAACATGGACAATGGTTCCCAGATCTGGAGCACCAGGGAGCCAGGGTAAGGGCACAGAAAGTGTACTCAATGGCCAGCTTACCCCCTGGTTCAATAGTAGCAACCTGGAACAGACACAGGATGTGTGTCTCATTCTTTGAAACTAACTCTGGCAAAGGTGTGAGGTGCAAATCTGATTGGTTTGCTTGTGGTAAATCACCCATCTACCAACCCCCCACCCACGTGTGTGTGTGTGTGTGTGTGTGTGTGTGTGTGTGTGTGTGTGTGAGAGAGAGAGAGAGAGAGAGAGAGAGAGAGAGAGAGAGAGAGAGAGAGAGAGAGAGAGAGAGAGAGAAAGAAACATATAATGAGGGGCCGGAGCGATAGCACAGCGGGTAGGGCGTTTGCCTTGCACGCGGCAAACCCGGGTTCGATCCCCAGCATCCCATATGGTCCCCCAAGCACTGCCAGGAGTAATTCCTGAGTGCAAAGCCAGGAGTAACCGCTGAGCATAGCTGGGTGTGACGCAAAAAGCAAAAAAAAAAAAAAAAAAAAAAAAAAAATATATATATATATATATATATAATGAAATACTATATAACAACAAAAAGGGGGCCCATCCCTATCTACCCGCCTGCCTCAGATAGTACAAGGTTAAGGTACCTGCCTTGCAGATTGCTAGCCCAGGTTTGATCCCTGGTACCACATAAGGTCTCTGGACTGTGCCAGAAATGATCCCTGAACATAGAGCAAGGCATGATCCCTGAGTATTGCCAGGTGTGACCCTCCCACCACCAAAAAACACAAAAATGGAGGAAATTACTTGCAAAACATGTATCTGATAACATGTATGTTGATGTCATCATGAATGATTCTAGCCCTGAGTACAGAGCTAAGAGTGAATCCTAAGCACCATAGGAGTGGCCTAAAAAAAAAAAAACCCACTAACAACAATAATGTTCAAATGTTCAATAAACACATGAAAGGAAAATATTAATTATCATCAAGGAAATGTAAATCAAAACCAAAATAAGCTACCACTTCACACTAAGTAATTATATGTGTTGGGGAAGAAATGGATAAACTGGATACCCCACACCCCATAAGAAATTTAAACGAGGGGCAGGAGCAATGATACATCAGATAGGCTAACCCAGGCTTGATCTCTGATATCGTATAAGGTCCACTCGGCCCACCAGGAATAATTTCTTAGTGCAGAGCTAAGAGCAACCCCTGAGCACCTCCAGGGTGCCCTGCCCCCCAAAATTTTTTTTGACACTATTGTCAAATGACAATAGTGACACTATAGTGACACTAATGACACTATTGATAACAGTGTCACTCACAAAAGTCAAAGTACCCAAATGTTCATGAATGATGAATTTTAATGATAAAATTATATATGAATACTAGCCAACAATTTATATTTATGTGCTACAATGTGAATCTTTAAAACATTGTGTAAAGTGAAACAAAAGTGCATATACCGTATAATCTCACTTAAATGAAATGTTCAGCATAGACAAATCTAAACACACAGAAAGTAAAATGAATTACTTTTCAACTTGAAAACACAAAAACATTTCTTTTTAAGGAGAAAAGGCCTGAAAATTTTTATACAGCTAATGATAATTCATAAGCCTCAAACACAGAAAACCAAATGGACTTTGTTGAATGTTATCAAATGACCAAAATTCTTTTTGTTAAATTCTGGTCTAGGGGCTGGAGCGATAGCACAGCAGGTAGGGCGTTTGCCTTGCGCACAGTCGACCTGAATTCGATTCCCAGCATCCCATATGGTCCCCTGAGCACCGCCAGGAGTAACCCCTGTGCATCGCCAGGTGTGACCCAAAAAGCAAAAGAAAAAAAAAATTCTGATCTAGTCGTGAACTGAAAATTACTATAATTAAACCATTATTTGCTAAATATCTATATATTTTATAAAGTCATTCATTAACACAAAGCTAAAACGCACCAGACCTTAAGTCCTGGTAAATAATTCTGAACTAAATGCAATAAATACTGTTTCTTGGAATACTAGACAGTCAGACACTGATTTGAGAGTCTTAGGCTGCCATTTACCAAGTAAGTGATAATCAACAATTAACTTGGTCTCTGTGAGGCTCAGTTCTCACTTGTTAAATCTGGAATTATACCTACTTTTACTGAGAAAAGAACTATTCCAGATACTTTACTGAAAGGGAGAGGGCATAGTGTCTAGATTTGTTTCACTCTTTTTCTAAACCCACAGATACCGTTGCCATTTTTTAACCACTTATATCTAATAAAAAAAGAAATTTTTTTAAAAACCTCTACTTATAGGGTTCTTGGGGGCCATTTTAAGAGACATCCACACAAAGAAGACTCTCAAAAATGACTTTCTAGTGCCTTTCAAAGCTTTTTCACTTTCCGAATTCAGGAGAAAGAAATTTGGAAGAAGTTAAACATTTATTTTTCTGAAGGCTATGATTATCAAGAAAGAGATAAACAAAAATTAAACCACTTTTCCTCAAAACAGACCCAAGAATTTAACCCGAAAGTGTGTGTAGGGGGGAGGGGGAGGAAGTCCCATTTGTTTATTGATGCTAATCTCGCTATTCAACTCCAAGGTTAAGGGGGGAGGGGGCAGAGTGGCTTTGCAAAATCAGATAATAAAGTGAAAAAAAAGGAAGCGTGGATCTTTTGACCTACAGGACACCAGGATCTCGTTCACGGTCAGCCAGCTAGTAATTATCCTCAAATCTGGCCAGCCCGGGGCAAGTGGAAACTCCCTTCCCGTCGGGTTTCGCTAGGGCAGGGTGCGGGCAGACGGCCCGCCGGCTCCTTGACGGAGACGGTGCCCGTTCCCAGCTTCGGAAACGTTCTCTCTCTCTCTCCCCACCGCGTTCTGATGGCCGGGCCGAGGAGGTCAAAGAGGTGCCATTTTTCCAGCCACCTGAGTCTCCCCCCGGCTCGTCGAAGCCGGTCGTGTGTGGCCTTTGGTTGGCGGCGTCGTTAAACTTTTACGTGCCTCCAACCGGGCCCCGGGAGGGGACGCGCGGCACGTGCCCCTCCAGTGTGTGCAGAACCGCATCGTTCCACCTTCAGGTCGTTCCGAGCAGACCCGCACTCTGGGCCGCTCAATAGTGACCGAGAAATGCAGAAGCCTTTTCTAGGAGTCAGATCGCGCCCGGTGTTTTATATAATATATATATATATTTAGTATATATGTATGCTAATATAGACGCATATATTTATGTATTTGTATGTGCACTACTCTTTCGAGAATTTTTTTCTGAAAAGACGGGGTGGGGGGTGGGGAGAGTGTGAGAGACACACACACAGACACACACAGCGGCGATTTCCCTGACTCAGCTCGCAAACGCGAACCCCTCCCAACGGCCAGGCCCGGCCCGTGAAGGGATTTCCCTCGATGTCCCTCGCTCGCGGGCGGCCGGGCTCCGCCGCGCTCCCCGAACGAGCCGCCTCAGAGCTCGGCCTTCAAACCGCCGCCTTCGCTCCGTCCCTCCAGCCCGTCGCGCTTCACGGCCGGGGCTGGCGGTGGCGTGGAGGTGGTGTGTGTGGCGGGGGGAGGTGGCCCTCCCCTCAGGGCCGCGCGAGGACAGGCTGAGGCGCGGGTGGGGGCGGCGGTGAAGCGCGGCGGGCCGCCGAGCCCCGAGGGCGCGCGGGCGGAGAGGAGGGACACCCGTGACTCACTCGTCCCGGGCCCGCCGCCAGACCGCGCTCCCCTCTCCCCCGCGCCTCCCCGGCCACTCAGCGCCCCCCAGAGGCGACGGCTGGGTCCAGCCCTCCCGGGATCGACCCCCCGATTTGGCCGAGTGGGCGGGGTGTGGCTGGAGGGAGGGGGCTCCCCCAGCCCCCCAACCCCCATCCCCGGAGGTCCCGGCTCCCTCACAGACCTGAGACGCCGCCTCTCAGCAGCCTCGGATGGCCCGAGCGACGGGGGGAGGGAGGGAGGGTGAGGGGGGCTCTCGCCCCGCCCAGCGCGCGACATTTCCCCCCCCCCCGCCCCACCGCCACGAGCATGCGCGCCGGGTTCGCTCGCGCCTGCGCGCCCCCGCCGGCACGCGCCGCCGCCGCCAGGGAGGCCGGACGAGGCGGCGGCGGAGGCGGAGGCCCCGCTCCCTGGGCGGCGCGCGCCCCCCCGCCCCGCCATTCACAGGCGACGTTAGCCCGCGGTCCTCCCTCCAAGCCCGTCCTTTCCCCCCCACCCCCCCGCCCCCCGTTAGGCGGCGAGCGCCCGAGGGGAGGGGACAGCCTGGAAGGCAGGAAGCTGCGGCTTAAAAGGGCAGCCCGCGCCGGGCCTTTCCTCCCTCGCTCCGTCCCCGGGCTCCCGAGAGCGCCTCTCCGTGGTCTCAGCCCCGCCGCCATGTACCGCTGTCTGGGCGAAGCGCTGCTGCTGTCCCGCGCCGGGCCCGCCGCCCTGGGCGCGGCGGCGGCGGGCGAGTCGGCCGCGCTGCTGGGCCGGGCCCGCGGGCAGCCCGCCGCCGCCGCCGCCTCCCCGCTGCCGGGGCTCGCCGCGCCCGCCCGGCGGCACTACAGCGAGGCGGCGGCCGACCGCGAAGACGACCCCAACTTCTTCAAGATGGTGGAGGGCTTCTTCGACCGCGGCGCCAGCATCGTGGAGGACAAGCTCGTGGAGGATCTCAAGACCCGAGAGAGCGCCGAGCAGAAGCGGAACCGGGTGCGCGGCATCCTGCGGATCATCAAGCCCTGCAACCATGTGCTGAGCCTGTCCTTCCCCATCCGCCGCGACGACGGCTCCTGGGAGGTCATCGAGGGCTACCGGGCCCAGCACAGCCAGCACCGCACGCCGTGCAAAGGAGGTGAGCGCTGGCTCGAGACCCTCGGGCCCACCCCGCCCCACCCCGCCCCGCCCCGCCGCTGCCCGGGGGTCTGCAGCCCGGCGGGCCCTGCCCAGTGCCCGCCGCGGGTGGTTTCTGCAGCCCTTCCAGCAGCGTCGTGGTTGATTCTTGTCTCCTTTCCCTCCCCCACCCCCCCGCCCCGAGCCATCCTCCGGGACTCCTGCAGAGGTTGATGCTGCACCGCTCTTTTCTTTTTCATCCTGGTGCAAGTGACTCACCAGGGTGGGTCCCGACAACATGCACTTCTAGAAAAGGGAACAGCCCCATCCGATTCGATCTGTGCATTTCGTGTTTTTGGGGGTTGTTTGTATGCGGGTGGGGGGGGGTGGCCGTTACAGTGACTTAGACTCTGAGATGCAGACTCAGATTGGAAAGATTCTTTTCCCCTGGGGGGGGGGAGTGGGGGGGGGGTCACACTGTTTGCAACAATGCCACGACAGGGTAACAACATGCAGTTTTGACAGTGTTAAAATAGATTAGCGGAGGGTACGTTGATCTTTTAGCATGGGCTATTTTCTGTCCCGATAACTTCGGTTTCTTACCAAAAAAAGTAATGCATGAGCGGTGTGACATCTGACAAATAAACACCGGGCGTCCTGACAGTAAATCTAAAGGGTGTAAACTGCAGGACTGCCCGCCAGCCAATGGAATGAAATAGCCCTGGGGGTGTGTACTAGTCCTGGCTAGCACCAGATTCGACCTGAGGGAAAGATAAAAGTATAGGAAGAAAGGAGCAGACTGGTTTAGGATTTAGTTGTCTCCAAGTCATCGTGTAGTTTAAATCTTTGAAATGTGTGCAGTTCTGACTTACACAGTCCGATTGCTCTCTTTGAGTAAATAAGAGGTTTTCCTTTTCAGTGTTTCACCCAATAAGTTGCACAATGTATCGTTAAAGGTGCTTTAAAGTAACCTAAAATAGAAAGGTCGAAACCACTTTTTCTGTTAAAAAAGTGCAATGAAGGGCCCAAGTAGGTGAAGAGTCTGGTTGGAGGTGGCTTGACTAATAAACACAAAGGATGTTGCTAGACCCTTGCTTGTAATCCTGGAGGGGTATTTTATTATACCAGCTGGCTTCTGATGACAGTTTTCAAAAATATTTGTACCAGAAAAATTTAAGCTCCTGGCATTCCCAATCTGGGAACAAAGGTTGCTTCAGACTGTTTAATGATCTACTTTTATTTGCTAAATTTGCATTGACCCCACCTACTTCCAGAATTTCACCTTTGGAGCTGAAGTTATCCTCTACCTCTGCTAGTTTCCTCTTCTAAAAACCAACATTAATCACTTGACCTCTAATTTCCCTTTCTAGCTCCAAAATTATATAAAAGGTACATGCTGTCAATCGTCCTACATCTGCATTCCCTTATTCTCTGAATCAGAAATACAAGTTCAGACTCCTCCAAAAAGCAAACAAGTGTTGTGGAGTAATGGGTAATGTTAGCAGTTGTAAGTTTTAATTTGTCTTTAAGTCGACCTTACTGTTAGATTTTTGTTGACAGCAATTGATTTTAAAGTTATACAAATAAACCAGTGTATTTATTTCTCTGTAGGATCTGCTTTCCTTTCCTTGGAATTCTTTATATTATTGCTTTAATGGCAATATAAATAAATAAATATTTATAAATAAACGCTCACTAAAGCACCTAAACTGTACCAGTTAGTCTATTCCAGCTGTTGCCACAGCACTTTTAATACCAGAATGTTAGCCTAGTGACAGTTTGCCTCAACCATAACTAAAGTTATTTATTGTAGCATTTACTTGTTCTAGAGAGGAAGGTACATTTCTGTTATATTTTTTCCAACTTATAAGATGCAACTGAAAGTCTCTATTAACTTTCTGTATACAAGCATAGGGAAGCTATTGCAATAATGGTGGCAAGCATTGTAAGATGATGTAGTATGAAATTTTTCTTATTATATGAAGGGATTGGAAAGAGAATTGCTGGCCACATCCAGCAGTGTTCAGGGGCTACTCCTGCTTTGTGCTCATAGGTTCCTCCTGGCTGTGCTAGGGAACCATAATGATGGCCAGGGATTGAGGGTTGTCCACATGCAGGTCAAACACTGCAAGTACTCTCCAATTTCTTCAGCCCCTCAGAACATTTTAGTATAAATAAATATGTGATCAGCAAAATTTTGGTACTGGAGATTTTGATGTTCTGCTCTAGGAACTTCCTGCCCATTTTTTATCCCTTGGCTGATTGCGGAATGTAATGTATTTTAAGAATAATTTATTTTTAGTGTTTTTGCAACTAAGCATTTATAGGTTTTTCCCTTACAAGGAACTTGTTTACTTTCTTGTTCCTACTCTTACCTTAGAAATGCCGAATATATTAGGTGATTGGGTTTTTTTAATACTTTTAATAATGCCAGTGAACAGTAATTCTTTTCTAAGCATCCTTGAGCACACTTTTTTCTCCCCGCCCTTACTTAACTGCCTTACTTCTCTACCAGTGTTCTTTGCTAAAACAAACAAAACACCCTTTCCACTTCTCTCCATTAAAAAAAAAAAAATGGACTTTAGGTAATATGGTTACAAAGGTATTACTGTTCATGGTATTGATTTACAAAGTTAAGCACCTTCATCATTCCTGGAGTGTCTTAAGACCTTCTAGCTCTGTTCTTAATGGTCTTATTCTTCTAGTATTTTCCCAGCCCTCAGCCCTCTCTCTAATCTTTCCTCAAAAGCAACCTTATACCTGAGTTTTCCAAAATAAAATTCTCGAGGTTGAAGCATACCAACAATTCTATTATAATCTCACTGAAGGGAAACGGGTGACTTTAAGCCCTGAGAATGACTGGTGTATGCTTTATTCTGAGTAAATATTTAATAATATGTGTTGTTTTTGCACTTCTTTTCCCCACATACCATGTTTATGTTATGCCATGAGATTTCCATCTGTCGATATTCAAGTGAGGGACCCGGGCCATGGTACAGCAGGTAGGGCATTTGTGTTGCACACAGCCAACCCAGGCATCCCATATGGTCCCTTGAGGAGTAATTCCTGAGTGCAGAGCCATGAGTAACCCCCAGGCATTGCCAAGTGTGACCCAAAAACAAAACAAAAAAGATTTTAAATTGATTTACGCCACAGGCTCTGAAGGGAAGTTTTTGGTTTTGTGGTGGTTTGGTTGGCTGGAGTGGGGACCATACCCAGTGGTGCTCAGGGCTTACTTTAGGGAACATATACGTACAAGGCAAGTGCCTTTCCTGCTATACTAGCTCTCCAGGCCCCTCTGCAGGGACATTTTAAGATGTGGGTTGAAGGGTGCGGCAGAGCAGTGCAATAGTACAGTGGGTAAGGTGGTTGCCTTTCACACCCAACCTGAGTTTAATCCCAGACACCACATATGTTTCCCAAAGCTCCACAAGGAGTGATCTCTGGGTTCAGAACCAGGAGTAAGCCCCTGAGTACTGCCGGCTGTGACCCAAAACCAAATATGTATGTTTGTGTATATTTGGGGAAGTAGCTCGGTGGTACAGTACTTGAATGTGAAGGCGTGGCATGTACACGTCCAACAGAGATGAATATCTGCAAAACTTTCTGCTTTTAGAAATGTCTTCAGAAGGTTTTTATGAGGGGCTGAAGCCATAGTACAGTAGGTAGGGCTTCCATGCAGTTGACCAGGGTTTGATCCCCGGCATCCCATATGTCATATGTATGTCCCCTGAGCACCACCAAGAGTAATTTCTGAGTGCAGAGCTAATAAGAGTAATCCCTGAGCATTGCTGGGTGTGACCCAAAAACCAAAAATAACGGGTGGGGGCGTCTTTAGGAAAAGGAAGGAAATTTGGGCCGCACCCCGCTGGAGTGACACCCTTTGTAGTACTCAGGGTCTATAGATGGTGCCAGGGATGGAAGGAACCATTTCAGCCATTTCAGCAAGGTATAAGGCTTAGTCCCAGTATTATCTTTCTGAGCCCCAAAGATCTCCTGTGTTTGAAAATATAAGCAATTAATTGTTCCTTTTAACTTCCAGGCTTTCAGTATTCCCTTGGTTCTGCTTAAGACTTATCTACCATTTTAGGAAGAAGAATGTTTGTCCCCCAATTTGGGGACCAGAGATGTAGTTCAAAGGGCCAGAATACTTGATTTACATGAGGGAGGCCTGGGTTCAGTTCCCCAGTACATGGTCCCCTAAGCAGCAAACCAGGTGTGGTCTCTGAGCCCTGTCTGCTATGCCCCCAAAACCAAAATATGAAAAGTAAATGAGTAAATTTTTTTAAGTTGAAATTATTTTGAAGTCAATTCTTAAAGTACAGATTAATAATAGCAACTTATTAATATAGGACTCAATTTATTTTTTCTCCTCCCCTTACCATTTTTTCAAATTGAAACTTAAACAACTGGTTCTTCTTTCATAGAACTTAAAACATAAAATAGGTTGGAAGGCCTTTTGAGTAGAATCCTCTGAAAATAATGACTTTTATGTCTTTCTTATAACTATAAATAAATAGGACTCCACTGAGATAACTCGAAGGGTCAGAGCATATGCTTTGCTTGCTCTGGTTTGGATCTCCAGCCCCACAAGGTCCCATCTCTGAGGTACTGAGCTGGAAATTAGCCTCTGAGCACTAAGAGTGACACACTCCACCAAAAACTTATAAATAGGAAGAGTTGGGTGGCTTTTGGTCTGGGAGGGCAGCTAGGGACTGAAGTCTGCCTCTCAGATTGCTCATTAGAGTAATGATGTAATTTTGTGTTGAATGATAGAACTTGTGTAGGGACTATAAAGAGGGCTGATGGTGTTTTACTTTTACAATGAGACATCCACACATGTACAGTAGTTAAGGCGCTTTCCTTCCTAATCCAAGTCCCTGGATTAGGTCCCTGTACCAGTTCTATCTCTGCACAACATATGGTCTTGAGCACTGTTAGGTGGAGCTCCCCAAAAAGGAGTATCCACTGCCTACAGTTAAAAATAGTATCTCTGACTTATTTCTGCCCTGTTGAATTGACAACCATCAAAATGTGGATTTTAAATAAACTGAGTAAATTCACACTTGTTGTTGTTGTTGTTGTTGTTGTTGTTGTTGTTGTTGTTGGACCACAGCAGACTGTGCTTGTGGGCTTACCTCATTTTGATGCTTGAAGGTCAGCACAGTTCTGGGAATCAAACCCAGGACCTTATTCTGCTAGGGCAATTACTCTACCACCAAGCCACATCCCTGAACAATTTCTCATATTTTTATGACCATACTTTCCAATGTTTTCATAAGTATGTGTGCCTGCATCTGATACCTTGAGAAAATGTCACCTTCATAGGTGCATTTAATTCGGTATTTGACTCAATCAGAGAATTAGGAAAAAAAAAGTCTATGACTACTATGTCCTAGTCTTTAGTCCTGAGGATTGTGTTATGTTAATGCTTTATAGTTAAATAAGAAATTTAATTAAAATCCCATTTGCATGGCACGTCTTTTTAGTTTTATTTTAGGGAAACCAAATGCAGCTGTCCCCTGCCCCCAGTATTTAATCAAGATCTTAAATCAGATTGCCATTCAATCTCCCATCATTGAGTCTTAATGATTTGCTTTGGCAGTAAAAACTCCATGTGCAGGAAGACAAACACTGCTCACTCATTATGCAAGGAACATTGCAGGAATTAGAGCATCAAAAATTGGAGAACAAGTAACAATTGGACTTAAATTCTAATACTGGCAGAGTTTAAATATTAAGAATAATAGGAGCTGGAGCAATAGTACAACGGGTAGTGCATTTGCCTTGTGGCCAAACTGGGTTCAATCCCTGGCATCTCATATGGTGCCCCAAGTATCATCAGGTGTAACCCCCCCTACTCCAAAAAAAGCAAAAACACAAAACAAAAAAAATAATAATAATAAATTGAATTTTCTGGTATATCATAGAAAGAAATTGTGTAGCTCTGTTGCCACGAATTTAAATTGCATAGGAAAATTGCTTTTATCTGATTATGTTTAAAAATATTTAGAGTTCTCCCAGGAACCAATAAAGATTAATTAAAATAATAACTTTTGGATGCTCAAAATGCATGGGCTTGATACTCTTTTCTATTTATTTTGTATATTGAGTTTTCATAATACCAATTAAAATATCTCTAACATCAGATCTTCAATAAAGCACAAACTTTGGAAGTTTTTTGCTTATTTTATTTCTTGAGGGCAGTGAGTACCACCCATAGAGCTAGGGTGAGGGGTAAACACCAGTGATTTGCAGTATTATTACCCCATTTCACGCATTCAGTGTTCCAACAACACACCCTCCACTAGAATATCCTTTTCCCTCCACCATTCTCTTAGAGAGGGGCCTTTTTTTTTTTTTTAAGAGTAAAGGTTATTTCTACCTTTTTCCCTCACCGGCTTTTCTCTTTGTTGTTTAGATTGGGTTGATATTGGGGGTTGTGGTTGGGTCATGCCCAGCAGTGCTCAGGACTTACTCTCAGCTCTGTGCTCCGAAACACTCTGGTGAGTTCGATTCCCAGCATCCCATATTATCGTCCCGTCCCCCCTGTCCCCAGCACTGCCAGGAGTAATTCCTGAGTGCATGAGCCAGGAGTAACGCCTGTGCACCACCAGGTGTGACCCAAAAAGCAAAACAAAACCAAAAAAACCATTCCTGATGGTGCCTGGAGAAACATATGCAGTGCTGGGGTTGAATCCAAGATTCAGGGTACTTGTCTAAACCCCTTACTGTTTCTCCAGCCAACTTTTCATTACTTTTGTTCTTATGACCAGAGGTTGCACACTCCTAATTGTATCGATACTTTCAGGGGTCACAAACTGTGGTGTTGCACACTTTAGTTGTGATTCTTCCCAGGGGCCTGACTGGTAGACTGGAGATTGCACACCTCATTTTGGCACCAGCGGTCCCAAGCAGCCGAGTCACCAGGATTTCACTTGGCATGGGTTGAATTCAGATCTCATGCTTGCACATCAATTCTTAAAATGCCCATAATTGTAATACCCAATAAATACTTTTTTAAATATACACTTATTATTCAGACATCCAAGTAGTAATGAAAATTAAGAAATAAAAAGTGGTACCGCTCTATTCTCTTTTTCCCCCCTACAAAATAACCTAAAATAATCTCAAATCCAAAACTTATAAAAACTGACCTAGCAGTTTAGATGAATTTGTATTTTTCCTGTTCCCTAGTGCAGATTGAAGCTTGTCATCTGAATTGAAGCTGTAATATTGAAGTAGTATTTCATATACAAAAACTCATGTATGGAATACTACTTGCAAAGGCAGGAAAGAGATTATGAAGGGCAAGAGGAGAATCTGGGAAGGTAATTCCCTGCTTGTTTTTGATTATCTTTCAAAAAGCAGGTGAACCTGGAAGATGCCACCTTCATAGAGGTCACTAGCAAATGTAGAGCAAGATAGCAACAATAACTAACATTTATTGAGCTTCGTGTGTATACCAGACTTTTACTGAGTTCTCCGTATACATTTTGCTAAGAATATTCCACACATGTGGAGTATTTCCTCAGCACAACCTCATAAAATACTGTTGGCCCAGGAGGGTGGAGTAATAGTACAATGAGTGGAGCCTTTGCCTTGCACACAGCCATCCTCGGTTCAATCCTGGGTTCAATCCCTGGAATTTCATATGGACCCCTCAGCTCCACCAGGAGTAGTTTCTGAGTGTAAAGCCAGGAGTACCCAGAGCATTACCAGGTATGGCACAATAAAACAAAACAAAAAAATACTGTTGATCCTGGTTTTTAAATGTGAATCATTATAGCTGAATAGTGCAGTCTCTCTTTGCAAAGTTGCATGGTTACATAGCAGTAGATCTAGGAATGAAATTCTAATCATATGATTAGATCGTAATAGATCATTATTACATGGGAAATATTAATTTTAGAAGTTACAAATTGCATCATACAATAAGTACTACTTGAGAACCATGTCCTACCATCCACATGATTCCTGACATTTTGGATCATTTGCAATTTGTTACAAGGTTTTAAAAGCTAAGTTTTACGTAGAAAACTAATGCATATTCAAACATTTGCATATAAAATTTATAAATGCTGTCTCTCAAAGTCCATTGTTTAGTAATTGTTAAAACAACAAAATAACCTTTGAAGAAAGGTTTCCTTTATTTTTTTTTTTTTTTAATTTATTTATTTTTAATTAGAGAATCACCGTGAGGGTACAGTTACAGATTTATACACTTCTGTGCTCACACTTCCCTCATACAAAGTTTGGGAACCCATCCCTTCACCAGTGCCCATTCTCCACCACCCGTAAACCCAGTGTCCCTCCCACCCTCCCCAATCCCATCTCCCCCCCACCCCACCCTGCCACTGTGGCAAGGCATTCCCTTCTGCTTTCTCTCTCTAATTAGCTGTTGTGGTTTGCAACAAAGGTGTTGAGTGGCCCCTGTGCTCAGTCTCTAGCCCTCATTCAGCCCGCAACTCCCTTCCCCCACATGGCCTTCGACTGCAATGTAGTTGGTGATCGCTTCTCTGAGTTGACGAAAGGTTTCCTTTAAAAGAAGTTTCAAAACCAGTGGTGTTTTAAGTTTAATGTTGTAGAACTACTCATTTCTCTAGTAAAGTCTTTTAGTATGTTGCAGGTTTTCAACAGAACAGTTTTTAAATAACTTTCTTCCAAGAATCTCTTCTTAAGGACTAGGAAAGGTTTTTTGTTTATCATGAGTTGTTAGTGTTTGTCTTGGTTGTTCTTAGAGAAAAGTGTGTCAGACCTGATTTCTGCGAATTGCTTATAGGCTATAGGAAAATGTGAAAGCTGACACAAATGAAAATCACAGATTGTCAGTAGCATGGTTCTTTTTCCACTTACTATTAACACAATAAGTTATTTTCCATTATGTGGTTTTTTGCCCTGTAAGTAAGAGCATTCATTGGTTTTTGGCCATGCCAAGCGGTACTCAGGGCTTTCTTAGCCCATGTACTGTCTTTCCTGTCTTCCTCTATAGGGTTTTTATGTTTTGAAATTTTTGTTTTCATTGATTTCCCCCACAATCTTGTAATCTAAAATCTCTTGTACACTATTGATCTTTTTTCTCAGTCTTCTATTTCTATATTTTTTGGCTCCAGTCAATAAATGACACAATTAAAAACACATTAAACAACATTTCTACAGTTGGAATTCAAAGATTATACCAGGGAACAACAGACTTGATCTGGAAGTAAGAAAGACTGGATAGAGTCTGACAGGGGAAAGGTCATTTCACATGAAAGGGTGGCTCAGCCTAAATCTGAAGGACTGTGTGTGATTG
Organism: Sorex araneus; assembly: GCF_027595985.1. NCBI lineage: Eukaryota > Metazoa > Chordata > Mammalia > Eulipotyphla > Soricidae > Sorex > Sorex araneus. The sequence goes on from NC_073312.1 coordinate 40,557,258, forward strand.
GGTCATAGGGACTGACTTTTTTTTAGTTAGTGAGAAAAAAAGGTTTTGCCCTGTCCCAAAACTCCTAAAATCCTATCATCTCCTCCTAAGTGATAGGGTACTAGGAACATCTTTTGTCCTAATACCTGGTTTTTACTCTAGGAACTCCTTAGTTCCTTAGAATTTCATGATAGAAACTGTTGTTCAAATGTAGCAGCTCTTCTCTTTGGGGCCCCTTGATAATTTCAGGATGGGGGCTGAAACTTAGAATTTACAGCTTCTTACTCCATCTTAGGAAGGAAAGAGGGCTAGCAATTGAGTTAGTAATCCGTTTTCCTGTGAGAGGAAGCTTTCCTAAAAGTCCCTAAACTGCTTACTGGGTACAGGAAGTTTCCTGGTACATATCCATATGCCAGAATGGGTGCCAAATCCCAGCTCCATAGGAACAAAAACTCCTACACCAGTGACTCTCAAAATAAACAAATATATGTAGAATATTTCCCTGAGTTCATTGAGCTGTTAGAGCAAATGACCATGCCTGAGAACGGTGGTGTGGAATCTCAATCAGTAATCTCCAGGTTGAATTGGAAATCTGGGAACCCAACATGAAGTGGGAGGGAGGGCAGTCATGTGCAGCTGAGCCCTTCGCTCATGGGGTTTGCATTGATTCTGGGTAGTCATTGACCAAAATTAAATTAGAGTCAGTTGGAGTCCGTAGGGAATAAGAGATTTGCTTTGGGTAGAAAATCAAAAACGATTATATTTGAAAAATATCTGAGCAGGGCCAGAGCAATAGTACAGCAAGTGGAGGGTGCATGCCCACCTCATCTGCCAACCCTAGTGCAATCTCCAGCACCAGTTTTGGTCCTCAGCGCCTCTCCAGAAGTGATCCCCAAGAGGAGAAAGCCCTGAGCATTACATGGGCACAAAAACAAACCACAAAATACATGAGCAGTCTTTAGAGGTTTGTTGGGTGAAAGGACAGCACAGAAAACTAGGCAACGGTGGAACTGAGGATGAACTCACAGGTAATTGTAGCAGAAGAAATGAAACCTGAAGGAGAGAACAGCTTGGAGAAAGAACAGTGTTTCCCAACAGATGAGAGTTGGATTTTAAGAATAAAGGAGATTATTTTAAATCCCCCCCCCCTTTTGGTGGTGGTGTTTTTTTTTCTTTTTGGGTCACACTCAGCGATGCACAGGGGTTACTCCTGGCTCTGCACTCAGGAATCACTACTGGCGGTGCTCAGGGGACCATATGGGATGCTGGGAATCGAACCCGGGTCAACCACGTGCAAGGCAAACGCCCTACCCACTGTGCTATTGCTCCAGCCCCATAAACAAGATTATTAAGAAAATTAGAAATCATGTTTTTCTCCATTTTCTTCTCTGCAAAGTATATTTGCTCTGTCTTTGGTGCTGGTCTCTTGTCTTCCTATAATTCTATTCATTCCTCCCTTATGATCCATCTCAAATATTATCTACATTTGTACATAATCTGCATAAAACTGGGTATATGAAATTTTGATAATTTTTATCTCTGAACATTTTTATAACAATATGTGCGATATTTTCTAAATATTAGCCAACTTTATAAGTTTAGCATCAATTTTTAAGATTAGTTTGCCTAAGTTAAATGCTATCAAAGAATTTATAAAAACAGTAATGACTTTATCCTATGTTTAATCTTTCCTCCATCCATTTCCTCCATCCATTTGTGTTTAAGTAAGTGAAATACTTAAACACAAAATAAAGATATATGTGTTACAGACATTTAAATTAAGAAACATTGGGGCTGGAGAGATAGCACAGCGGGTCGGGCTTTTGCCTTACACTCAGCCAACCTAGTTTCGATTCCCAGCATCCCATATGGTCCCCTACCACCTCCAGGAGTAATTCCTGAGTGCAAAGCCAGGAGTAACCCCTGAGCGTTGTCGGGTGTGACCAAAAAAAAAAAAAAACTAAATAAATTAAGAAATATTCCATAGCAGCAGGTCTGCAATTGCTCTTCCTGTAGCAATTGTGGCAGTCATCTGTGAGGAAGAAATTGTTACTTGGTTAACACTGCTTTCTTAGCAAAATAGACAGTAATAGTGTAATTTGTCAGGCTAGAGATGTTGCAATAAAAACAAGGAAGTGTTTTGGACTAGGGTGAAAACCTATAGTTCTGAAAACTTAAATATATATAAATTACATAACTGAGCAGGTTCACCTATAATGAGATGACTGAGGTCACAAATGGTAGTCTAGAGAGGTTTCTGCTCTCTCTGTATTTAAGTTTTGATGAAAACATCAATAAAAGTAAGAAATATTTTCCACCTTTCCAACATCAACCTGAGTCTTGCTTTCTTCTTAAATTTGCTTCTTCTAAGTGGCTGGAATAAGATTTTGCTGTAATGAGTTAAAACTCTAAAATATTTTGTTTCCCTTCCTTCTTGCATAAAGTCACTGTTAAAATCAGAATGTAGTTTTCCTTAGCTCCTTCACTAAAGCTTTTTCCTTAGTACCAAATGTTTGAATTTTATCTGAGACTTACTAGTATTTTATGTGGTCGTTACTTATTGATGAGTGCTATTCCTCACCATTTTCCCTCCTATCCACATATTTAATTAAGTTAAGCTAGTCAACTTTAATTAAGTAAAGTGGGAAATTCTGTTGTGGAGAAAATAGGTTCTAATAAACAAACGGTAAGGAAGTCCATGAATTTTAAGAATTCTAGTCTTGATTTTTAAAGTTTTATTCTTAAAGGGGCCAGAGTTGCATGTGCTAACCCAGGTCTGATTCCCCAACATCCCATATTATCCTCTGAACACTTCCAGGTGTGGCCCAAAAACCAAAAAATAGTTTTATTCTAAAGTTGAACTCTAGGTTATTAAATTATGCTGAAGGCTGAAACAATAGTACAGTGGATGCGGTCTTGCCATGCATGCTGCCCCACGTAGGTTTAATCCCAAGCATCCCATATGGTCCCCTATGAAAGCCAGGGCTAAGTCCTGAGCACCATGGGGTGTGACCCCGAAATGAATACATAGATAGATAAACAGTGCCTGGAAAGTGACAGGATATAGGGGTCAGAGCAGTAGTATAGTGGGTAGGGTGCTTGCCTTGCATGTCACAAACCCAGGGTTTTATCCTAGGTTCCCTAAAGGGTTCCTGAGTCTCCCCAGAAGTAATAATTATTGAGCGCTGAGTCAGAAATAAGCTCTGAGCACTACTGGGTGTGGCTCAAAAACAGAAAGTGAGAATGTAACTAGAAGTTGGGTTTTTGTTTGTTTGTTTTTGCTTTTTGGGTCACACCCAGCGATGCTCAGGGGTTACTCCTGGCTTTGCACTCAGGAATTACTCCTGGCAGTGCTCAGGAGATCATATGGGATGCTGGGAATCGAACTCCAGTCAAATGTAAGGCAAATGCCCTACCCGCTGTACTATCGATGTACTATCGCTCCAGCCCCTAGAAGTTGGATTTTTGATGAATGAATCAAACCCTATAAAAAAGATAAAAGTTCAAGTAAGTTTAAAAACAGAGAAAAACCAGAATTAATTGAATTTTAGAAATGAATCATAAAAACAGTGACTCAGTTGCTAGAGTCCTTTGTTAACTAGTTGAAGAAAGAAAACTTCTGGCTGCTCAGTTGTGGTTTCCACCAAATCTTTTTCAAAATAATGAGTGCTAGTTTGTTTTCTTTATCACCATAGCAACAGCAGCTAGTTTTTTTGTTGGTTTTTTTGGTTTGTTTTTTTTTTTTTTTTTTTTTTTGCTTTTTGGGTCGGGGCTGGAGCAATAGCACAGCGGGTATGGCATTTGCCTTGCACACCACTGACCTGGCTTTGATTCCTCCGCCCCTCTCGGAAAGCCTGGCAAGCTACCCGTGGCATATTTGATATGCCAAAAACAGTAACAAGTCTCACAATGGAAACGTTACTGCTGCCCGCTCGAGCAAATCGATGAGCAACGGATGACAGTGACAGTGATACAGCTTTTTGGGTCACACCCGGCAATACACAGGGGTTACTCCTGACTAATGCACTCAGGAATTACTCCTGGCTGTGCTCGGGACCGTATGGGATGCTGGGAATTGAACCCAGATCGGCCTCATACAAGGCAAATGCCCTACCCACTGTGCTATCGCTCCAGCCCCCTAGTTTTTTCTTTTGCTTTTTAATTTCTCCTAGAAAAACTGCAGCAATCTTAGAGTCTTGAGGAGGCTAAGAAATACCTTTAATAACTTCTAAAGAAGGAAAATGCTATGTGCTGTATGTAGTTTGCAGATGACTCCATTTCATTGATGTTCTTTTGAGACATCTGGATACCAGTTGGCAAAATTTATAAAGTAAATCACTTTATATAAATAAAATAAGTCAGTTTCTTTTTTGGGGGGGGGCATTGGTTTTGGTTTTTTGGGCCACTCATATTTTGGAATTGGGGGCATTATTCCCTGTAGTGCTTAGGGGATCGTGCAATGCAGTGCCTGTACAAACCCCAGGTGTTCTGCATGCAAAAAGCATGTTACAATATTTTAAGAGACCTAAATAAAAAACTGTAATTTACTTTTCTCCATTTTTACAGTAAGTTTTTTGATGCTTTTGAGTTTCTGTCTCCATTCTGTCAATCCTTATTGGTCCTGCTTACTTTGAACCTGCTCTACCTAACTTCCCATCTCAGAGGAAAGGAGGGAAGGTCTGATTTTACTTCTTTAAAAGAGAAAATAAGACTACAGATAACTCCTTCTTGCTTTTTGTGTAAGATGTTTTTAGGATTTTTCTGGGTTTTACCTATGTCAGTATTGGTATTATTTAGTTTTATTTAATGATCTTTGTCTTCAAATTGAATAACTTAAATTAGAGTAGATGTTCAAAAATACTTTCTGCCTTTTAGAATTTTGAAGTATGTCACATTTTGTCCTTCATATATCCTAATTGTGCTGATTCTCCTAAATTCACTGGTTTTACAGATTTAGTAGTTACCTTCTCTTTTGCAGTAATATTTCATAATATATTAAATTGTGACTGGATATTGTTCTTAGTCATTGTCATTTTTTTATTTTCCATCCCAAAGGAGGAAAACAGCGAGCTTTTATTAGGTGTGAGTAATTCCTATATTATAGTTTGTCTCAAATATTGCTAGAGTATTTTTCTTATTTTTCAGATTAGAGGTTCAAGTAGTCCTGAATAATGTATACACCAGCCTCCACACGTAAACACATTTATCACTGATTAAAGTTAAAATAAAAACATTTCTCCCGTGGCCCAACACTCCCACCTACACTTGTTTCTGTGTGTACCTTCCTTTCTTCTGACCTGCTCTGGGGCATATTCCCCTGACAGCTGCTTTCCTTGGTTTCCCAATAGATCCTCCATTGTCTTCATGCACCAGATCTTCATTGGTTCATCGCCTGCGAAACGCCTGTGTTGTGAAAAGTCATTTATATAACTGCTTTGCTTCTGTGTCTTACAGTTGAGCTCTCTAAATGGGAGTGGCTAGAACATTCCACTTTACAAGCAAAAATTTTTGGTTCCATCTGGTGGAAACATGTTTTGGTTAAACTTACACAGCTTCTGACTCATCATTCCAGTACTGTTATAATTAAATAGCTGCTTTGTTTATGTTATTTTGTAAAAGGAATAGCTCAGTTTCTGATTCCCATCTCTGTCTAAAGTATTTAAAATTTGCTCTTGTATTTATGATTATTACAAGTTTATATGTTGTTTAGTTTACCGTTCAATGTATAAGTACTACATTATATTTTATACTTAACTTTTTATATTAAACTTTTCCCCCTGGTTAAGAAAGTGGAACTGGGGCAAGCATGATACAGTGCAGCAGGTAGGGGGTTTGCCTTTCATGCAGCTGACCTGGATTCGAACCCTGGTGTCCTATATGGTCCCCTGAATCCTCCCTAAGCTCAGAGCCAGAAGTAATACCTGAGCTGCTGGATATGCCCGCCAAAAGGAAAAAAAGGAAGAAGGAACTGTCCTGCCCACTCAGTCAAATTGCAAATTGCTTGAGAGAGAGAGAGAGAGAGACAGAGAGAGAGAGAGAGAGAGAGAGAGAGAGAGAGGAAAATTGAAATAATTCATTAACTACGTGGACTTTGACAACAATAATTTTTTTTAAGTACACCATCCAACTATTTCCCTGAAATTTATCATTTATTTGGTGGCGGTTGGACACTGCATCCAGCAGTGTTCAGGATCTCTTTCTGACTCTGTGCTCAGAAGTGACCCAGATGCTGGGGTTTGAATCAGGGTCAGCTGCATACAAGCAATTAATTGCCTCAGCACTTGTATTAACTCTGGCCCCTCCACAAGTTTATTTTGAGAAATGATGAAATTGAGTTTTATTGAGTCATGTTTTTATTTTGTTTTAGGGGATTTTTGTTTTGTTTTGTTATTGTTGTATGGTTTGGGGTCTTGGGGAGGGAGGCTGGGGTGTTTTTTGGTTTTGTTTTTAGCGTTTTGGGCCACAGCCAGCAATGCTCAGGCTCCGAGATCAGAAATTTACTCTTGGTGGTGCTCAGAGGACCTTATGGGAACCCGGCTAGGCCACGTGCAAGGCAGACACCATACCCACTGTAGTATCTCTCCAGCCCCTAAACCATGTTTTTAAATCATCGATATAAACTTAATGTTTACTCACCACACCTTTGTAATAGCAGTGATAATAGCTGTAATTGAAGTATTATCTGCATAAAGGCACTATGCCAGCTGCCCATGAAGTTAACAGGAAGCCTAAGAATGTCCCTTCCCAGGTGAGTAAGTGCAGACACCCACAGATAATGCTTTGAACTTAGGTTTACTTGTTTATTAAGAAGAAGTGCCAAACATGGCACCCACCCTGGTACCTGGCCAAACATCATTTCACTAAGTTATTTTTTTGAGGGGCTTATTGGAGAATAACTGCATTTACTAAATAAGTAACTTTAATTTTTTTAGTTTAACTTTGATTTTATTTGGTTTGGGGCTATGTCTGGCTGTGCTCAAGACTTAATCCTGAGTTGTGCTCGGAATCAGTCATTGTTCCAGGGATCAAACCCTAGTCAGACTCATGAAAAGCAAGAGACTTAGCAACTGTTCTGTTTCGCTGCCCCCACATTTTAATTTTTTTAAATACTTCTTAGTGCTTACTATTAATTTTTTTTACACCATGTGAATTTTCTTTTTTTAAAGATTTTTGGGCCAAACCTGGCAATGCTCAGGGGTTACTCCTGACTCTGCACTTAGAAACTACTCCTGAGAGTCTTGGGGGACTGTATGGAATCCCAGGAATAAAATCTAGGTTGGCAGCTTTCAAGGCAAGCACCCTAACGACTGTACTGTCTCTCTAGCCTTAGTCTGGGATTTATGGTAAAAGTCTTACATGCTCTCAAAGCCCAGAGAACTAAGTTTTGGAATCTATATCTCTGTGTTTATCCAAATAACTGCAAGTATTAATAAGAAGTAAACAAAATTGTTTAATATGTACACTGTAGCACTGTCGTCCCGTTTTTCATCGATTTGCTCCAGCGGACACCAGTAAGGTCTCTAGCCCCTCATCATTCTCACAACTCCTGTTCACATTTTAGGGCTTAAACAGAATTTTTGTTTTCGATGTAACAATTTGATCTTAGTAATACTTACAAAGATAATTTTTTCTGGAGTACTTTCTAGGACTTAATGCTTTTACTCTTTAGTACTTTAATGTCTCTGCTCAGGGATCACTCCTGGCAGTGCTCAAGGGAACAAATGGGGTGCTGGAGATCAAACCTGGGTTGGCAATGTGCAAGGCAAATGCCCTACCCTATATGCTATACCCCTACCCTATATGCTATGCTATACTGTTGCTTTATCCTTAAGTTTTCGGAGTCAAGAAAGACATATTTGTTCAACATGATTTTAGTGTCTAATTCATGACATCTGTTTTAGACATCAAGAATTAACACACATTAACACACTGTGACACATTGGGGTCACATCTGACAGTGCTCAGGGTTTTCTTCTGGTTCTACACTCAGGGATCTTCCTGGCAGGACGGGAGGGACCATATGTAGTTGTGGTGTCAGGAATCCAACCCAGATCAGCTGTGTACAAGGCAAACGCTTTCCCCACTGTGCTATCTCTTAAACCCTAGACATCAAGAATTAAAGTAGTGAGCAAAACAGTGTGTCTCTAACAGAGTTACTTGCCAGGTAGAAAAATCAGATAGTAAACAAACATAAAGTTGGTGGTAAACATAAGGTAGCACTGCAGCACTGTCGTCATGTTGTTAATCAGTTTGCTTCAGCGGGCACCAGTAATGTCTCCATTGTGAGATTTGTTGTTACTATTTTTGACATATCTAATATGCCCATGGGTAGCTTGTCAGACTCTCTGAGAGGGACTGAGGAATTGAACCTGGGTCGGCCGCGTGCAAGGCAAATACCCTACCCGCTGTGCTATTGCTCCAGTCCAACCTAAAGTATAAGATGCTACAAAGTAGGAGTCAGAAGAGGTACTGCTTTATTTTTTTAAGTGGCCCACAGAAATGTGTTCAGCATCACAGTTTTATCTTTATGATTATACATATATGCTATATTCCCATGAAATGTTCTAGTGTCCATCCATTATCAGAAACAAAACTAGACTTCAGCATTTTTTTAACTCTCAGAATACTTAAAATCAAATTTCAATGCTTATTCTATTTAACCAGACTTTATTCTATAGGTCTGGGTTAAAGTAATAGCTTTTCTTCAGATTCTTCATACTGCTATCAAAAGCAACTGCAAGTGATCTTGATCTTGGAAATACTGAAGGCGTAAAGTGTAAAAAAAGAAAAGGTGTGGATATTGTGTTGGAAAGATCTTCTAAAATAGATCCATTTCTCACCTGCTTATTTTCGTTTTGTTTTTAAACACCACCAGGTATCCGTTATAGCACTGATGTGAGTGTAGATGAAGTAAAAGCTTTGGCGTCTCTGATGACATACAAATGTGCGGTGGTTGGTAAGTAATGTATTTTGTTGCTACCTATTATGAGCTCATTTAAAGAATAAGTTCATATTCAGGGCTACTTTTTAAGTGATAGAGAAATATACCTTATCTGCACATACTGCCGTATAAGTACCGCGCGCTAACCGATTGCGCCACTGGAGCTCCAGAAGAAATATACCTTATCAGAACTGTTTTAAGTTGCACAATTTAAGTCTAACATTTCTCAGTCTTTATTAAGATTTAGTCGTGCGAAGGAAAGGTTTCCAGATTGAATCCAAGGTTAAACATTTGGGAGATGTGTGTACTTCAGCATTGAGCCACATTCCCTGCCACTATTGAGTCTTTCATTTGGGGTTTTTGTTTGTTTTTTTGCAGGTGGGGGCTAGGGCACCCACCTGGCATTCCGAGGAGACCATGCTGTGTCAGGCATGGAACCAGAGGCTCCCAGGTGCAAGGCATATTTAATAGCACATTGGATTTTAAGTGTTGATCTTTGTTTAAACTTCCTTCCATACTCTAAAGTAAAGCCACACTTAGAGTGGAAGGAAACCAAAGTCATAGTAGAAGAAACATAAATATGCGGTGCTATTACTTTTTTAGAAATAATAAAGAACACTAATTAGAAGCATTTTAAAAGAGAATATATGGGTTTGTTTCTTGAATTTTCTTAAAATAAAGCTCAATTGATGACGTTTTCTTAAAATGGTCTTTATGTGGAATAATAACTTTCAGCGTTTTCTTTCAGATGTGCCATTTGGGGGTGCCAAAGCTGGTGTTAAGATCAATCCCAAGAACTATACTGTAAGTATCAAAATAATATGTATGTGCACCATACATTTATAAAGGACTTGAACTTATTCTTTATCTCCCATACCAGTGAGATTAATGACCCCTATTGTTTTTAACGGGAATGGAAAAACAAGTAAATAATTAACTCATTGAATGTTTGGCTGTTATAAAAGGTCACCTGCTTAATGTCAATGTCCTTTTTCATTTTCTTACTTGGTTAAAAGGTAATGGTTTTTATTCCCAGGCATTTAATCAGCCATTTATATAATCGAATATCTGATCTCATTTTTTAAACTAGAAATACCTACTTAATGTGTTGTGCTGAAGATTACATAAGGAGATGTTTTGAATGTCTTAAAAATAGAAAATATGATGAAATTTATTTCGTCTCCCTACTGGCATGTCTGTCAATTTTTTTTTTCTTTGTAGGATAATGAACTGGAAAAGATCACAAGGAGGTTCACCATGGAGCTAGCAAAGAAGGGTTTCATTGGTACATATTACCATGTGGTTTCTCCCCATAGAGTTATAAACTTCAAAAAAAATAATTGTCTTAATTTAATCTCCTGCTTTTATATAGACATCCTTGGATAGAGCAGCCCTTAAAAACTGTTTATTTTTTGTGTTATAATGGTATCATGTTTTTCTTAAAGCATGGACAAGTGTGTTATCAGAAGCTTAAACAGACCTTTCCTTTCAAAACAGCAGACACAGGGGATGGTGATGTTTAGTTTAGTCAAATTACAGAATGTTTGCCCTCTTGCAAATTAGATTAAATTCTTCTTACAAAGCATTTTATATATATATATATAATTGGTGGTGAAACATTTGATGAGTAATCCCACAACATCAGTTAGTAAGCAAAATAAAATCTATAGTTCTTTAACTGTGGTATATATATATATATCTTAAAAACTGGTGCAATGCCTTTCCCTTTGCCCCTCAGGTCCTGGCATTGATGTGCCTGCCCCAGACATGAGTACAGGCGAGCGGGAGATGTCCTGGATTGCCGACACCTATGCTAGCACCATAGGGCACTATGTGAGTATCCAACAGATACCCTGAGGGCTTCATTTTCTCTCTGCAAGGAGTAATGTGACTTATATAGAAGTGGAGTATGCATTGAGTTTTTTACCTCCCCTTCAATCATTGTCTTGATTTGCGTATTGCTTATCTTCTAGTTCTCTATTTTTAAATTATAGATGCAGTGAACAGAGGTTGAACTTTTAATGTCACCCTATCCTAGATACTGGCTTGGAACCCTTGAAGAGATATTCTCTCACAGGACAAGACATGCTACTAAGACACTAGTAGAAGAAAACTAATAAGCATTTAGTTCTGACTTATCTTAAAGAGTTTTTATTTAAAGATGAACTAAGAAACACAAGAAAGAAAGAAATAGAAATTCTAGGGGCCAGAGCAATAGTAGAGAGGGTAGGGTGCTGCACACTACCAACCTGGGCTCTATCCCTGGCTTCCCATACAGTCCCCCCCAGGCGCTGCCAGGTGTAGCCCAAAAACCAAAAAGAAAGAAAGAAACTATGAAATGAGGGGCCACAGAGATAACACAGCACATAAGGTACTTGCCTTATAATAGCCAACCTAGGTTCAGTCCCCAGCACTCCATAGGGTCCCTCATTAGGGTGCTTCCTGAGTACTGAATTAGGACTAAGCACACCCTGAGCACCACCAAGTTTTACCCAAAAACAAACCTCCCCCCGCCCAAAAAAAAAAAAATGTGTGTGTGTATGTATGTATTTAGCCTACTACATATAAGGCTAAATGCAAGCAAGGTGTTTAATACAGTTGGAATAAATTCTGGGAGATGTGAAAATAAATAATGGTGCGTGACCAAGTCTTTGGAGATAAGATCAGGAAAGAGCTTATATAGATGTTACCTTCTTGTCTGAATTCTGAAAGATAGGCAGAGATCAAATGCAGGCATGGTCATGAGAAATAGGGAGCACAAACAAGTGTTTGAGGCAGAAAGAAGAATCTGGTCCTAAAGTGCAAAAGAGATAAGCCTGAGGGAAGAGCATGGCAGCTAGAATAGAAAGTGAGGGTAGAAAGTAAGAGGCTAATGGAAAAGAGTTAGAACATTGTATTGTCCTGTAACTGACAGTGAGGACTTTGTCCTGAAAACATGGAAGCCATGAAGCACCAGCTATAAGCTAGGGTGTGAAACTTCTGTGGAGCAACTTTTTAAGACATGAGAAATACCTACAATTCTATGTTATAGATGTTGACGCCAGGGCGGGCTGGGGTGGTGGAGGTTTTGAAAAGAGACCAACTTTGATTATTAAATTATCTATAGAGTAGTGGTTTTGAAGGCAGTCTGCCCAAGGGATAGAGGTAGATAATGAAGAATAGCCTTTAATTAAGAAAATGGCCCTACCCTGGGCACATTGGTGATGTGTAGGTGAAGTATATGTATATATTTAAACCCCAGAGCAAGTAGCCCGGTACGCATGAGACCAGACTGCAACCAAACTTAAAACTGTGCCTGTTAAGGAGCCAGGCTGGTGGTGGAGAAGGGAACCTCGAGACAGTGGTGGAAGGAAGTTGACACTGGTGGTGAGATTGGTGTTGGAATATTTTATGCCTGAAACTCTGCTATAGCCAACTTCGTAAAACTTTGTTTTTCTTAAAAAGAGAGGAAAGAAAAAGGAAGGAAAGGAAAAATGGCCCTGGAGAGAAGCTGAAGGGGAGACACCTTATAAGGTGTCTGTCTAGACAAGGGGTTTTTTGTTGGTTTGTTTCTGGGGTGTTTTTCGTTTGGTTGATTGTTTTGTTTTGTTTTCTTGATTGTTAAGAGGGTAATATTCCTAAAGGTTTATTTATTTTTTGGGTCACACCCGGTGGTGCTCAGGGACAATACGGGGTGCCAGGGGATCCAATCCAGGTGTATCACGTGCAAGACCCTACCTGCTATACTATCACTCCAGTCCCAGAAAGGGGGTTTAATTTGGCTTGTAGAAAGGTCAGCATTGGAGAAGAGGAAGCCATCATTGTTATTACTTAATTTACATACATGAACATTTAGCTCCTTTTGTGAAGCCCCACTCTGATGAACTGGTGTTGGAGGGAAAGTATTCTCTTTGGGCTTCCAGGACAATTAAGTATGCTGGGAAGTTTGGCAGCTGGCACCTTGCCTGACCTCAAACAGAATTGCTGTCAGCTCCAGAATTTTTATTCTCACTGTTTAAAAGCATTTGGCCTAAGTTTGCAATTCTGTATTCATAAGTATTAATTATTCATGAAAGAAAACTGTGGGAAAGCTACTAATTCCATAAATCACTTTACTAGACTATTTTTCCCTTGCTTTAACTCTTTTTGTTGGTAATTATACAAGTAATACAATTCCAGCTTCACTCTATAAGTATTTAGGGAATACAAAGATTTGGGCAGTTATTAACCCGCCCATTTGAAATAAATGGAGTTTTGGAAGTGAAATACTTTAACCAAATGTTTCGGGCAGCACCAAGACACCTTGTGCCAGAGAGTTAGTGCATCTGTGAGGCACCTCCCTTACATGCATCTGACCTGCGTTCAGTTCCCAGCACTGCTTAAGTCCTAAGCACTGCATAAGACCCTTAAGTCCTACCTGGGTGGAGTAATTCCTGAGTTCAGGATCAGAAGTAAACTCCAAGCACAGCCAGATATTGCCTCAAAACCAAAAGTCTTCTCTCATTTTATATTGATTTCTTACATAAGATAATGGTCTAAGGCTAGGGAGGTAATATAGAGCACTTGCCTTGCATGTCAGATCCCTGGCATCCCATATGGTCCCTCGAGCACCACCAGGAGTAGTTCCTGAGTGTAGAGCCAGGAGTAACCTGAACATCACCAAGTATGACCCAAAAAAGAATGGGATTATTTTAATTTTTTCATATTTGGATCACATCCAGTCATGTTAGAGGCTATAACCTGCATTGCTCATAGCATGCTCAGAAGATCAGGCAGTGCCAAGGGATTCAACCCAGGCTTCCCTCATGCAAAACAGAAGCTCCAATCTTTTGAGCCATTTCCTGGTCCCTTAGGGTAGATTTTAAGACGCAGGGGTAGTGTATATACCTAATAATATATTCATCTAGTAGGGCTTAAATTTTGTGGAAGGAGCAGTAGTTTTCAGCTGAACTAATTCTTTTTATGACAGTGTTGTTTGTGTTTGCTACCTATTAAATTGTTTGTTTGGGGGCTATAAATAGCAATGCTGGAAAGCAGGGACTTGTGGGGGGCTGCTCCTGATTCAATGCTCAAGTGTCACTCCTGGTGTTACTTAAGCCCCTTTGAACTGTCTCCTCGCCTGGGTATTAAAGTAAATTCTTAAAAACCCTGCTTTTTCCCTGAGGAAATATCATCTATTATCTTTTTCTTGGAATAGAAGTCTCAAAGAGTCTCCCTGTTGCTGAAAGTATACCTTAATCACACTCCTCCTGAGCGTTAGTTAAACGGAGATGTGTTAGTCATCGTAGTCATTCATTACATTGGTTCCTCACAGATGCAGTCCTTGACAGTTTACTGTAAGTAAAATCTTACTGTTTACTTTCTCTTACAGGACATTAATGCTCATGCCTGTGTTACTGGTAAGCCTATCAGTCAGGGTGGAATCCATGGACGAATCTCTGCTACTGGTCGGGGAGTTTTTCATGGAATTGAAAACTTCATCAATGAAGCATCATATATGAGCCTTTTAGGAATGACCCCAGGATTCGGAGATAAAACATTTGTTGTTCAGGTGAAAATTCTGTTTACTTAAAGTTTTTTAATGTTATTAGTAGTTTCTTAAATTTGATTTATTTTATCTCTTAAGTTTTAGAAAGGTTTTATTTTTTCCCAAATAATGCATCCCTTTGTTTTGTTTTGTTTTGTTTTTTTGAGTTTCTATATCATTACTGTGACTAAAACCACTTGAAGTATTTTTCAGGTACATACAAAACTATGAGACATCTCAGATTTGCATAATTCAGATTTTAATTTTCCAGAAGGATTTACTTGATATTTGGTTATTTTAATGCTATTTTAAAATAGAATTGTTATTCTTTCCAGTTAGCAACTTAACCTTTTTTATAGGTAGGACATTTGGTGGTCAAGGACTGAGAACCTCAGCAGTGACTGGATTACAAAGTTCGAGTTCCACATTCTTTTTTTTTTTTTTTTTAATAAATTTATTTATTCTTAATTAATGAATCACCATGAGGGTACAGTTACGGATTTATACACATCTGTGCTTATGCTTCCCCCATACAAAGTTCGGGAACCCATCCCTTCACCAGTGCCCATATTCCACCACCAGTAAACTCAGCATCCCTCCCATCCTCCCCAATCCCATCTCCCCCCCCACCCCACCCTGTCACTGTGGCAGGGCATTCCCTTCTGTTCTCTCCCTCTAATTAGCTATTGTGGTTTGCAATAAAGGTGTTGAGTGGCCACTGTGCTCAGTCTCTAGCCCTCATTCAGCCCGCAACTCCCTTCTCCCACATGGCCTTCGACTACATTATAGTTGGTGATCCCTTCTCTGAGTTGCCCTTTCCCCAGAATGTGAGGCCAGCCTCCTAGCCATGGAGTCAACCTCCTGGTAGTTGTTTCTACAATTCTTGGGTGTTAGTCTCCCACTCTGTTATTCTATATGTCGTAGATGAGTGCAATCTTTCTATGTCTGTCTCTCTCTTTCTGACTCATTTCACTTAGCATGAAACTTTTCATGCCGATCCACTTAAATAAAAAATTTGTGACCTCCTTTTTTCTAACAGCTGCATAGTATTCCATTGTATAGATGTACCAAAGTTTCCTCAACCAGTCATCCGTTCTAGGGCATTTCGAGTTCCACATTCTTAAAGTGTTTGACAATTACTTACAAACTAACAGAATAGTCAGAACATGTGTATGGCACTTACAGTACTCTGCTAACTTTGTGTTTTGTATTGTGCATAATTGTTAACAGGGATTTGGTAATGTGGGCCTGCATTCTATGAGATATTTACATCGTTTTGGTGCTAAATGTGTTGGTGTTGGTGAATCTGATGGAAGCATATGGAATCCAGATGGTATTGACCCAAAGGAACTGGAAGACTTCAAATTGGTATGTTGATCTAGTATCTGTAAAGTTTGACTACACTGAATATTGTAAAGTGAGTCAAGTTTTAGGGCCTGGGAATGAGGCTCAGTTGTGCAGTCCATGCAGAACTTGCATGCATTACACGTGGGTTCAATCCCCAGCGCACACAAAAAAGAGAAATTTTATTGGAATCTGTTTCCATTGCTTAGAAATGTAATTCAAATAATTATTAATAAATTAGCCTTCATGTTATAGATAGTGAATATAAACATTTAAACTCTAATTCAGCTGTTCTCATTTCCAATCAATTCCAGCAACATGGATCAATCCTGGGCTTCCCCAAGGCAAAGCCCTATGAAGGAAACATCTTGGAGGCTGAATGTGACATACTGATTCCTGCTGCCAGTGAAAAGCAGCTGACCAAGTCCAATGCACCTAGAGTCAAAGCCAAGGTGAGAGCACAATAGAGACAGGTTCAGCGATCATGGAATGTTACAGGTCCAGAAAAAAAATTATAATTGGCGAGGCTTCAGTGATTATACAACTAGTAGGGTGCTTACTTTGCATGCTGCTGATATAGATTCAATCCTCGAGAACCACAGGGTGTGTTTCCCCCCCAAAAAAAAAAATTATAATTGGACACTGGAGAAATAGTATGGCCAACAGGATGCAGCTGATCCGGGTTCAGTCCCTAGCACCCCATTTAGTTTCCTGAACTCCCACATTTGAGTGCAGCTGAGCCAGGAGTAATCCTTTAACATCACCTGTTGAGCAAAATTTTAAAAATAAATTAAAAATTGTAGGTTTCCTTTTTATTTAACAAAGGAAAAATGTTTTGTTAATATATATTTATATACTATAAAAATTTACCTAGGTATACAAAATTATGCGACCATTGCTATAGGTTTCTTCTTAAAACTTTGAGCAAGTAGTCAGGTAAACAGAAAAGTGATAGTATTTTTATGTATTCTACAGAACAAGTTAACCCTTGCAGTTTAATTTTAACTGGAAGTATGCTGCTCCCATCAGCCCCTGCCTGTAGATGAAAATCTCTTTGCCTTAATGGGAGGAATTTGACAATGCTGTATTGACATTTCTGTGTTTCTCATTCTTTTGCAGATCATTGCTGAAGGTGCTAATGGGCCTACAACTCCAGAAGCGGATAAGATTTTCCTGGAGAGGAACATTATGGTTATTCCAGTAAGTCTTGTTTGCCAGGCTTATATTTACTTGGCATCATAATTGTCTTTTGCAAGGAATTAAGGGAACAAGAGGCGTGTGATTCCTTCCTCCAAGCTGTAATAAATTCTTCATTCTTTATTTTGCTTTAGAAAACTAAAAAAGCGTGGTTAGTGCCATTGGCTTGTTAGGGACTAGAGAGATAACACAGAAGGGCAGACACTTGCCCTGCATATGGCCGTAAATCTGGTTCAGATCTCTGCTCGTGTTGGAAGTGGCTCCTGAGCCCACAGTCAGGAGAGTAACCTTAAAAATAAATAATAGGCCTGTCAGTTTTTACATAGGTCTGAACATTTTCTTCCAACTTTGAGTATATACTTAATCTTTTAAAGAATTCAGTTATAGATGCTGAAGCAGTAGTACAACTTGTAGGGTACTTACCTTGCATGCGGCTGGCCTGGGTTCAATTTCTGGAATCCTGTATGGTCCCCCAGCCACCCACCAGGATTCATTCTTTTTTTTTTTTTTTCTTTTTCTTTTTGGGTCACATCCGGCAATGCACAGGGGTTATTCCTGTCTCGGTGCTCAGGAGACCATGTGGGATGCTGGGAGTCGAACCCGGGTCTGCCTCGTGCAAGGCAGAATGCTGTGCTATCGCTCCAGCCCCACCAGATTAATTCTTGGTGCAGAACCAGGAGTAACCCCTGAGCATTGCCAGTTGTGACCCCTTTCCCCTTATGATTCTTAACCTGATACAATTGGAGTATACTTTGCTGCTTTACTCAGAACATGTGTATTCCTAACTGTGTATGGTATCTCTACTAAAAAAACATTATTGGAAGTTTGAAATCATACAGACTTTTGATGCGTTTTGAAAAAGTTTCTTGACTGAAAACACTCAAAAAGTCAATTTGAGGGCCAGATAGGATGGCAGATGGGGTTTGGACAGCTTGCATGCATCGCTGCCACCCCCAACCCCCACCAGGCACAACCAGGAGTAAGCCCTGAGCACTGCTGGCTATGTTCCCTGCCAAAAAAAAAAATAATAATAATAAATTCAGTTTGAGGTCCTGAAGTGTATGGCTCAGTGTTGAAATTCATACCCTGCATGCCTGTGAGTCCTGTATTTGATTCCCAGTGTCACCCAAAAAAAGTTTGATTTGACTGAAATAGATTGCTGTTTGGTGTGGTGGAAGATATTCTATGAATAGTTCAACCTCGTGGTTATTCATCAAGCAGTGTTGTCTCAAAATTTCTTTGATAAAGAGGCTCTAACCAGACTTAATCAAATGTCTGTTGATTACTTCTCAGAAATTTATTACCAAATTGGAAAAACCTCAAATGAATTAGAGAGAAAATTTTTATTAAATTTTAAGCATTCGGGATTTTTTGTTTGTTTGTTTGTTTGCTTTTTGGGTAACTCACCTGGCAATGCACAGGGGTTACTTCTGGCTTTGCACTCAAGAATTACTTCTGGCGGTGCTCAGGGGACCATATGGGATGCTGGGGATCGAACCTGGGTCGGCCACGTGCAAAGCAAACGCCCTACCCGCCGTGCTATTGCTCCAGCCCAAGCATGAGGTTTTTGATACTATGTAAAATATATTTGAGAGGTCCAAAGTTTAGTCTGCTTTGATTTAAATGAGTTTTTATATTTATTGTAAGGTATTAGTAAAAACCCTGGGCTCCTCATTTCTTTGATTTCTCTGGGG
This sequence comes from Sorex araneus, assembly GCF_027595985.1. Lineage (NCBI taxonomy): Eukaryota > Metazoa > Chordata > Mammalia > Eulipotyphla > Soricidae > Sorex > Sorex araneus. The sequence goes on from NC_073312.1 coordinate 40,575,919, forward strand.
TTTTTTTTGTCTGCATAGGATCTCTACTTGAATGCTGGAGGAGTTACAGTTTCTTACTTTGAGTGGCTAAAGAATTTGAATCATGTCAGCTATGGTCGTTTGACCTTCAAATATGAAAGAGATTCCAACTACCACTTGCTCAGTAAGTTCTCATGATTTTGCTTCAGAAATTAATCTTGTGAGGGTTGAGATATGGCTCAGTGATGGAGCATATTCCTTGCTAGGTGACCCTCCCCTGAGTTTGATACCCAGCACTGCAAAAATAATAATCAGTGGGGCCAGCCAAAACCAGTCTGGGAAAGAAAATTATACTTAAGCAGCTAGTTGGTTACCAATTTGTACAAGAAGAGCTTAATCACAGAATAGAAAACTATATTCTGTCTTGTGAGGCTCAGACCAAAAGTAAACAGTTTCTTTATAGTTGTTCAGTATATTAACCTCTCAGTGCATTTATATACAAGTTATGTCTGTAGCATCTGTTTTCATGTTTCCAGAATATAATGTACAAATTAGTAACATAAGGAGTGTCATTTTAAACCTGGAACTCCTGTTGCTATTCATTCATTCATTTCTCTTGTTCTTAGTAAAGAAAGACCAAGCTAGTATCAAGAATATTCTTAGTCATCTGATGAGAAGATCTTTTCTTTTGACTAGAGTAGCCTCTAAAGTTAACAGTAGAATTTTCTTCAAGCTGAAATAAGACCAGGACCTCCAACTGAGCTTCTGTGCTCAGCCCACTCGGAGAATCTGGGTGAAGTGTTCCATCTATTTCCGTTTCTTTTTCCTTCAGCATTTTTCTTTTTAAAAAGAGCCAAGGAAAAACCCTGGTGATGGGTGTTATGGAAACAGAGTAGTGACCTAAATTCACATTCATATAGCAAATTGGCAGAGTGCTTTATTCCCTCTTTATTCAGTCTAACATGATTAACCCTTTAATATCAGCCATGTTAGAAGGCTCTAAAGCTCTTAGCTTTGGGGTTAGGGGTATAGTTTAGGACTACTTTTCGTTCTCCTTTTTCCTACTAGCAGTATTTTACCCTGATCTCTTGGCTTCTTTCAGTGTCTGTTCAAGAGAGTTTGGAAAGAAAATTTGGAAAGCATGGTGGAACCATTCCTGTTGTCCCCACATCAGAGTTCCAGGACAGGATATCGGTGAGTGTGCTTATGATAGCGTTTGCAGATAACACTGTTTCGTTCTTTATTGATTTGCTTGAATTGTGGTATATAATCAGCATAACAAATTATGAGAGTTGTGTGTCTTGTACCTTTTCCTCTAAAAATGAAGTCCTAGTTTAAAATGAATCATCAATGATTTACTTCTGCTTTTGATCTTTCACAATGTAGATGACTCAACAAGTGGTTCTAATGTAATTGTGAAAAATATGTATCTTAACTCTTTAGGTTTCAGACAAATAGAAATAATTTAAAAGTAAACATACTAATTTTGAAAAATTGGATTTGCTGTGTAGAGATGGGTAAGAGTTAAAACATATTATAGAAGGTATTTTGTGTTAATTAGCTGTTGAAAGGCTGTAAGGAGAATTTGAGCCAAACATCGGTGCTCAGGTTCTAGCTCTGTTCACAAGTTACTCTAGTAGTGCTGTGTACCTTTTTTTTTTAAATTAGTGAATCACCGTGAAGAACAGTTACATACTTAGAAACTTTCGTGCTTGCATTTCAGTCATACAGTGATCAAGTACCCATTCCTCCAACAGTGCCCATTCTCTACCACCAATGAACCCAGTATCCCTCCCACCACCCCCACCCCACCTTCCCCCTCCCCACCCCGCCTCTGTGGCAGGGCATTCCCTTTTGCTCTGTACTTTTGTTCTGATAACGTACGATATACAGAGATTGATAAAATTGAAATTCCTTACGTGTACTGTCCTTTTACGTGCCGTTGTAATAGTGACCTCAGTGGCAACTTACTATAAGAAAATAGTTCCTGAGGCCTAAGCAATAGTACAGCAGGTAGAGCATTTTCCTTGCATGGAACCAACTTGGGTTCAATTCCCTGCATCCCATGTTGTCCCTCAAGCACCGGCAGGAGTAATTATGTTTAGTAATTATGTTTAACTAGGTTTGGTTTACATTTGAACCAAACTTCCATTGGAGAGATAATATGGTAGGGTACTTGGCTTTCACACAGCCGACCCTGGTTGGATTTCCAGCATTTTATATGGGTTCCCTAAATATCTTTGGGTATGGCCTATTTTTATATATATATACATTTATATATGCATTCATGTTAAGGAAAATGTTATATTTTATCTTCTTAAATATTGTGGTAAAAGGGGCCGGGGCGATAGCACAGCGGGTAGGGTGTTTGCCTTGCACGCGGCCGACCCGGGTTCGATCCCCGGCATCCCATATGGTCCCCCAAGCACTGCCAGTAGTAATTCCTGAGTGCAAAGCCAGGAGTAACCCCTGAGCATCGCTGGGTGTGACCCAAAAAGCAAAATATATATATATATATATATATAAATATATATATATATATAGTGGTAAAAATAATTTTATATTATTACCACATAGGAAAGAATTTCCTTTTGAAAAAGTTAGTCTTTCTAGTGAACCTGCCTACCTTCTTCCCAGAGCCATATCTCTATTTGTTCTAGTTGTCTGGAATTCCCTGACCCACTCCCAGCTCCAGTATCATCACATTTCTAATGGCTTTCCCTGAAAACCCTCTCTCCATTCCAGGATCCCTTGCATCTTTTGGTCACGAGTAACTTAGAATGCATTGGCAGGACCTGTTCTTACTACTGCTCTTCGATGAGCTGCTTTTTTTTGGGTTTGCTTTTGGGCCATACCTGACGATGCTCCTGGCTTATTCCTGGCTCTGCACTCAGGAATTATTCGTGGTATTGCAAGGGGGATCATATGGGATGCCAGTGATTGAACCCAGATCAGTCATGGGCAAGACAAGTGCCCTACCAACTGTTTTGTCGCTCCAGACTTTTTTTTTTGGATCACACCCGGCGATGCACAGGGGTTAACTCCTGGCTCTGCACTCAGTAATTACTCCTGGCAGTGCTCAGGGGACCATGTGGGATGCTGGTAATCGAACCCGGGTCGGCTGCGTGCAAGGCAAATGCCCTACCCACTGTGCTATTGTTCCTGCCCTCCAGACCTTTAGATGAGCTTCTTGCTCCTCCCTGTGGTCATCCCACATTATGTAACATGTCTGGTATATAAGTCACAGCAACTTTTTTTTTCTTTTTGGGTCACACCTGGCAATACTCAGGGGGGTAGGTTACTCCTGGCTCTGTATTTAGGAATTATTCCTGGTGTGCTCAGTGAGCCATATAGAATGCTGGGGATCCAACTCAGGTCGACCACATGCAAGGCAAATGACCTACTGCTGTGCTATCCTTCTGGCTCCAAGTCACTGTAATTTAAACCGTAAGCTGAAATATGGAAACAAGACAGCCAGCAAGTTTAGAAAGACAGAGCCATGATGACTTTTTATCCTTCTATAATCTTTTACCACATCTCCTTGTTTTCACAAACTGAAGTTCAGTGCTGCTAATTTTAGATTTTAGTGTCATTAATTACCTCTTAATGACTTGCTTCTCACATTTATTACCTTATAATAAATGTTGGTTGAAAAACCAAATTGTTTCAGCTCTCTCCTTCTCACTCCTCCTCTACCCAATCATACTCTGACCCCACCAGACCCTGTATCATTGACCCTAGCATCTTTTCACTGTCGCTCATCACTTCTAATGTCTGAAGTGTCTCAGCCCCTGAATCACTTCTGTTTGAGTTCAGAATTTTGACCGTCTCACTCAGCCTTATGTTTTGTTTTGCAGGGAGGTTTTTCAGTTTTTAACAAACCACTGGGTATGGCTTGTTTTGTTTTATTTTGGGTTTATTTGCTTTTTGGTCATTGTGTACACACGGGCCAGTGATGCTCAGTTGCATTCAAGGCAAGCACCCTGCCTATTTGCTACTACGTGACTATTGCTCTGGCCCTTAACCCAAATTTGCTAAGTAAAAGAAATGTTCCAGCGCTGTGTCTTAAATGAATAGTGTTAGTTGGATAAAGTATAGAAAACTTTTATTGGTAATTCACTTTTTTCTTTTCTTTTTTTTTTTTTCTCTTTTTTGAATCACACCCGGCAATGCTCAGGGATTACTCCTGGCTCTGCACTCAGGAATTACTCACTTGTTTTTTAATCTGACATATCAGAAGGTACATTTTATAACTAGATATGTCATACCAGGAATGGTAGATAGAGATAGTTCTACGGTTTTATAAAGTATTCTTAAAAACAGATTAGAGAAATCTAGTGAGACAAATTGACAGATGATTGGCATAGAAAAAAGATACCCCTAGACTCTTAAAAAATACCAACTAAGAACTATAGATTTGAGGGGAGGGCACTAGACAGGGTGTGACTCGGGACCGTGGGTTGGGTGGGGTCTTGGGCACACTGGTGATAGTGAGGTCATTGTGTACACACGGGCCATAAATGTCAATGCCATTGTAGACACATTAATTATAACAAAATTTTTAACATAAAAATTTAAATTTTTTAACTTTGGTCAGTTTTTTTCATCAGCAGTATAATTAAAGCACTGCTGATAGAGGCAGAATCCCATCTCCAGTGCCGTCAGAGGTGGGTGCATTCTGATAAATGTTGCTGTGGTGTGTCTGCACCTCAGATAGGGGATCTAGGTACTAAGCAGAAATTAAGTATATTTGTACTTCAAGCAATTCTCTTTGACTGTATATTGACTTTAGGATCCTTTGCCTTCTTGTTGATAAAATATCACTTTGGCTTTGTTAAACTTGAATGTTCTTTTTTCTAATAGGGAGCATCTGAGAAAGATATTGTGCACTCTGGCTTAGCATACACTATGGAGCGTTCTGCGAGGGTACGTTTTCAGTTGCTATTTCTGCTAGTCAGATAAAGTATAAGTTCAGCTGTGTCATCTCAGCTGCCAGTCTGCATGTGATGATACAAAATAGCAGTCTATATTTCCCATTGTGTATAGAAAAACTCATGCCTCTTCAATCTTAAGTGATGAAATGTTCTCAGATAGTCAAATATGTGTTGATTTCTTAATGAGATACAACTAGCATGTCATAAATTTATCCTTTGATGTATGCATTTGAATGGTATAAACATTTTTATTACATTGTTTTTATTATTGGTTCTTTTAAATAATCACAAAGTGTATGAAATGAACTTGCTTCAAATAATACAGTGTCTAAAGGGCAGAGAGACCAGTTCACAAATAAAATTCTGTTGAGCAGTTTCTTAATGCCACCAAGACAGTAAAAGATTAATTCTAGAGAGTTAGTCCTTTCTAACTCTAGATTGTTTTACTGCCTGAGTAGTTTCTCTTGTTGGCAAAGTTCATCACTGTTTGTGATTACTTCAGGCAGGATAGTATTCATTGTATTATCTCCTTTATTTTATTTATTTATTTATTTATTTATTTATTTATTTTAGCAAATCATGCGTACAGCCATGAAGTATAACCTGGGATTGGATCTCAGAACAGCTGCCTATGTCAATGCCATTGAAAAGGTCTTCAAGGTGTACAATGAAGCTGGTGTGACCTTCACATAGATGGATAGCGGCTGGCTTCTTCCCTTCCCTTCTCACCTCTTCATCTGCAGACCTATCACAAGTTTACATGTAACCACAGAAATCTCTTTCTCTCATGACTTATTAAATAATGGACACCATTCTCAACAAGCCAATCCAAATCAACCCCTTAAGAAGAAAGAAATTAAGGGTAGGGGGATCATGTATAAACGCTGATGAGTGTGAAAGTAGAAATCATCTATTCCAGAGAGCCTTTGGGTATTTTGCCTTTAAATAAAAAGTCTTTCATCCAGCTGTGCTGCCTTGCTCCATGGCTTTTTCCTAACCCAGAGCTATGGCCTAGGAAAGCACTTACCCAAGAGTAATCAGTTGCTAGCTGCTTAAACTCTGGACAAGTCTGAGATGTGCTGTGACTTTTAACATGCTTAAAAAGCAGGTGTGGCATTTTTAGAAGGTACCATGGTCCTCAAGTGAGTTATTGATATTTTACATCAGCATAATAACTCAGTTTTACAAGTTACAAACAAAAATAAAAGCTATTTCTCTTTATGCATTTTATTCTTTTAGAATAAAATAAGTACATGCTGCTGTAATAAAATGGCCTTTATCACTTAACAAGCCTAACTTTGACTAAGCAGTGAATGCCTATAAACATAATGAATGGAAAAAGCTAGTATTTTTATAACATATAAAACGGTATCATTTATAGCTTAACAATCCTGTGTTATTGTTCAGCAAATATAAAAAGCCCAGTGGAGAGTTAAGTTATCTTCATACAAGCAAATAACGGACACTATTTTTGTTAAGATTGTTCGAATTTACTAAGTAATTATGACATATAGTCCAAAGAATGCAGTAACCTCCTTATCATGTTAATTAATTGCTTTTCTCTTTGGGAGATCTATTGTGTTGATTAATTGAACAATAATTCAAGTAGAGTGTCCCAGAAAGGAAAACCATGTGATCTCCCTGTTTGGAGTCTAACTGGCGGCTCTCAGCATTGCCAAGGGCCCTTACTCGGCCTGACTTTGTGTTCTCTTTTAGAGGTCTCACGGTCTGCACTCAGCGTCATTAACAGTGGGCAGAAAACAACCTTTGAGGGTTTTGTTTGGGAGTTATTTGGCCAGGGTCTTCTGAACAGTAGTGTCCCAATGAAGTACTAGATTATTATTTATGGACGAATGAGCTTTTTTTTTTTTTTTAAACAATAATATCCTTTCAGAAATTTCTAACTACTTTGTAACTGCATGACTTATCCTGGTGACAAACGCAGTTATTAAAAGTCTACCTTTTCCAAAGCTTATGGTTTCTTTTCTGTGTTTTTGTATGTGATAGTGTCTCTTGGTAGATGATAAAACCATAGTTGGGTTCTTGAGTTTATAGCCACCTACATAATTTCTTAACAATATATTGTGAGCTGCCCAAATTTTATTCTTGAATTCTACTATTTCATTCTCTTAAGTATTGTCAATGGCTATTCTTAGAGACGATATTTCCACACTTAAAGCTGATCTACAAGTAATTTTTAAGTGCCTTTTTTTAATGGAGGAGGTTTTATTGCATTGTGAGTTTTTTGTTTCTTGGGGACTTGGACCACATTCAGTGTACTCAGGGCTTATGCCTGGTTCTGTGCAAGATAGAGTATTAGTCATAAGCAACAGAACTGGGTGTTGAACCTGATTCTATCACTTCGCTTTTAGTTCGGAAACAACATTTGCCTGGACTTGTGTCTGTTTTATCCCAAGTTTGCCTCAACATCATTCTACACATCAAGTCAGTAGGGAAAGCGGCACCATGAACAAAGTGAGCCCTTACTGAGCATGCTGATGTGTACTTGCAGGAGACGTGCTGAAATGTGTTGGGTGTGACAGGAAAACAATTTTCAGAATACTTGAGACAATACCGAAGGATAGTAGATTTAGATCAGTACTGATCAACGTTGTGCTGAAAGTCCTCGCCAGAGCAAGACCGAAAAGAAAAAAAAAAAAAACTACACAAAAGGCATCTGAATTAGAAAGAAGTAGAAATTCCATTTATTGAAAATATTTAGAGAAAATACCGTGGAATATGTATACACATAACTTGCTAGAGCTAATGAATTAATTGAAGTTGCTTGTGATAAGACCCACACTTAACCAATTTTGGGTCTGCGGGGATAGCGCACAGGTAAGGGATGCATGCTCCGCATATACTTGTGCACTGCTGTGTTTACCTTAGTGCTCTGGCACTGATCTACCCAGCCCATCTGGTCAAGTATCACCAGGACTGGTCCCCAGGCCTTCTAAGGACTGTTTGAAAGGGCTCCCCAAAAGGGGAGGCAGGGAGAGTTTCTTATATACCGTTAGTGAGCGATCTATAAAGGAAATAAGACAATTTCATTTATAATAGCATTCAAAAGAACAAAGTATCTTCCGGTATATTTTTTAAAAACAAAAAAAATTTAAACTATCACTCAGGGCCAGAGTGATAGTACTGTGGGTAGGCCACTTGCTATCTATGCACACGACTGACCAAGGTTTAATCCCAGCATCCCATAGCGTCCCCCTGAGTGCAGAGCCAGGGGTAACTCCTGAACGCCGCTAGGTGTGTCCCCCCCAAAAAAAGAAAACACCTCAGTAGAAAGAAAGCTCACATTTGTAGATCTTAATATTGTTTTAATGATAGTCTTAAAAGCAGTTTAGAGATTTAAAAGCCCAAGGGCGAGGGAGATGACTTTAGAGAGCACTTTCTTTACCTTCAGAACCCCAGGTATCAACCACCATATGATTCCCCTAAAAATTAAATTGTTAGAAACTAGAGTAATAGTACAGGGGCGCTTAGGCCTGCATTGTGGTGGACATAGGTTTTATCTGTGGCATCTAATATGACCCTCCAAGCACTGCCTGAGTATAAAGTCAAGAGTAAGCCCTGAACAATGCAGGCATGGCCTAAAAAAGTTGGAAATCTAAACCAAAAATTAATAGGAAGTTAAGTTGACCCCTAATAAAGCAATATTAAGAAAAAAAACTAAGAGAACTCTTCAAAAATACTACAAAAAACTGCTACAGTTGAACTGAGCTCATAAATATCTAGGTCAGTTGATTTTCAACACTGGTGCCAACATAAATAATTTGTATTCATTTCCTAGGGTGGCCTTAATAAAGTGCCACAAATTGGATGGCTCAGAACAGCAGAACTTGAGGGGCCTGGAAGATAGCTCTGTGACTGAAAGTGCTGGCTTGGCAAGTTCAGGGCTATGAGTTTAAGCCCAGGTGCCACCCGGATACCCTACGGCAATCCTGGCAGCTATTCTACTAACGCTCCCCACTAAGCAGGGGCCAGAAGGTGGTTCAGTAGCTTAAAAAGTACCTAGGGCAAGCATGAAGCCTGGGGCTTACTCCCCGATGTTTGATGCATGCACCTAGGGAGTCCTGAGTTCCCCAATGAGGGGACATAAAAACTTGTAGTCTGTTCTGGGGGATATAGATTCAGGTATCATTCTCCCCCCGAAACCTGTAAGGGAAAATCCTTCAAGTAATTACCAGTCCTTGTCATTCTTTGGCTTGCAGCTGCTTTACTCCAGTTTCTTATTTTGTTTTGATGCCATACCCAGCAGTGCTCAGGATTAAATCCTGACGCTGTGCTCAGGGTTCACTCGTGGCAGGGGACCATATCAGATGCCAGGGATTGAACCCAGGTCCGCAATGTGCAAGGTGAGCACCCTACCAGCACACCTACCCTACTACCCCTCTGGCGCTCCACTACAGTTGCTATTGTCACCACATAGCCACGCCTCTGTGCCTCTGACAGTGACAGCAGTCCTACTGGGTTAAGGACCAATCCAACTCCATCATGATCTTTTCCCCTTATTGCAATCACTGAGGGTCATATACCACACTCTGACTGTGGTGCACGCACATTTTGTGCTTGCAGAAGTCTCACATCAGGTTGCGGTGCCCACACTCAGCCACAGTCCCTGTGAAGGGTTCCACCCCTTTAGTTGAGTTGCTCATTGGAGCTTGCTGTTGTGCTGAGCGGGGGTCATACCCCTTCCTTTGTGCACATACATACCTGACTTGAGCGCATATTAGAAAATCGGAAATGGCTTGCAGGGTCAGATCATAGCAAAGCTGTCAGGATTTAACAAAGACTGGAAAAGGTTCCATTTTCTCACCTGCACATAACCCTGTGCATGTGCAGAGATAGGAATTCCCAGAAATATGTTGGGGTGGACTGAAGCAATAGCACAGTGGGTAGGGCATTTGCCTTGCACACAGCCAACCCGCGTTCGATTCCTCCATCCCTCTCAGAGAGCCCAGCAAGCTACCGAGAGTATCCTGCCCACACAGCAGAGCCTGGCAAGCTCCCCGTGGCATATTCGATATGCCAAAAACAGTAACAACGTCTCACAATGGAGACATTACTGGTACCCGCTCGAGCAAATCGATGAACAATGAGACGACAGTGCTACCCCCACCCCACCCCCGCCCTCTTTCATGTCTTTTTCTCACCATCTCATAAAGCCAGCACCTATAAAGTTACAGTGTCAAGGAGAAGGTATAGAGGATTGGAGCATGTAGACCTGAATTTAAATTCTGGCATTGCAGAGCCCCCCTAAGTAAGCTGGGAGTGATCCCCCAAGCACTATGCCAGGAGTAGTGTTCTGGGTGTGGCCCCAGAACAATGAAAAGAATTGCCTCTAAAGTTTCTGAAAACACCCCCCATCTCTAGGGAGAAATAAAGACCAAAACACACACACACACACACAAAAAAAAACTATACACATACAACCACCACCACCACCCTTTAGGTCTTCCTGGAAACCAGTAAATAAAAATTGTCTGGGAAAGAGACTGAGGAGGTTATAATCCTGCCCACTCTTTCCGTAGCTGCCAGGCTGGCATTTGTGCAGACTGGCTGTTGATTTTTAAGGGATTGAGGGCACTGGACAAGAGGGTGGAGTAGGGAATGAGAATAGAATAATAAAATGAAAATAAATACCACATAGCTTGTTCTTTTTAACAAGATTTTGTTTGACTAGAACTTTTACGTTAGTGTTTCCTGAATTGCTGCAAGTCTAGTTAATTTCCAGAATTTTGAAAAAAGTGGATTCTACTTTTGCCAGTATTCTCACTATTTTTACGTAGCACTGTCGTCCTGTTGTTCATCGATTTGCTCAAGCAGGCACCAGTAACGTCACCATTGTGAGACTTGTTACTGTTTTTGGCATATCGAATATACCACGGGGAGCTTGCCAGGCTCTGCCATGTGGGCAGGATACTCTAAATAGCTTGATAGTACAGTGGATAGATAGCTTGCCAGGCTCTCCGAGAGTGACAGAGGACTCGAACCCAGGTCGGCCACGTGCAAGGCAAATGCCCTACCCGTTGCGCTATTGCTGCAGTCAGTCTCACTATTTTTATAGAGGAGAGAATTTCTGGAAGAAATTCATTTACTTTGTTAGGAGTCAATATCCTATTCCTCATTGCTCAACACGGAGTAAACAAAAAATGAGGGGTAGTGGTACTCATTCTAGAACAGTGTATGGCAGGGTAGAATAAAGGAAACATAGGAAATGTCCAGTCCGTTTGTCTTCTAATCTAATTCACCATAGCCTGTGGTCCTCCTTTGTGTGACTAGTTCACATGCAACTTGCCATTCAAGTTCAACATGAGCTAGTCTAGATCCTGTCAAGCAAGAACTATCCACAAATAATTCTCTCCCAGGCCAAAGCAATGCACAATTGCTAGGAGAAGTTCTAAACAGTTTCAGTTTATTTATCTTATGGCCAAATAAGAACAAAGTTTGCAAACTGAGTAGTACTGAGTTAGAAAACAATATTGAATAAGGTAGTGCACACGCTCCGTGACCACATTTTAAAATCTAAGCATACTGCTTTTAAATTTACAAAGCATCATGAAATTATGTGATTTAGAAAATGAAGACTCCTCATATTTCTGTACACAAGGTTGAGCACGTGTGTGTGTGTGTGTGTGTGTGTGTGTATTGTGATAGTACATAGTGATAGTACAGTGGATTGGCTATATGCTTTGCACAGGGCCTAACTGAGCTGGATCTCCAGCACCTCTATGGCTCCCCAAGTCAACCAGGAGTGATCCATGAGCACTGCCAGGTGTGGTGTAAAAAAAACAAACAAAAAATTTAAATATTATTTGCAAGGCCAAAGCAATAGTACAGTAGATAGGGCGTTTGCTCTGCACATAGCTGACCCAGGTTCGAACCAAGCATGGCATATAATCCCCCCGAGCACCACCAGGAATGATTCCTGAGCATACAGCCAGGAGCAAGCCCTGAGTACTGCCAGCTCTGGCCACCTCCACCCCCTGAAAATGATTTTGATTTGTTTTAGGGCCACACTTGATGGTGCTCAGAGCCAGCTCTGTGTTCAGAACTTGGGCACCATGGAGTACAGAACACACACTCCACCCACTGAGTTGTCTCTCTAGCCCAAGCGTTTCCAATATTTTGATGTTACAGACATGCCACTGTGAACCTGTGTGTTCACCCTTTGAACGTCTGCATGTACCTATGTGTACCTAGAGAATAAGGTCTGGTAAGAGCAACTGTCATTCAGAGAAGGTGCAAAGCCAACAGTAATACAATGGGAGAACCAATCCACAAAATTGAGTTGGGGGTTGGAGAGGTTGGAAAGGGAGGGTCCTTAGGAGCAGGAGATGGGTACTGTATATGCCTGGGAAATCGCCAGTACAACAGTATAAAACTCACAGGACCTCAACACAAAATTAGTTTTTATAATTTTAAAAATACAAAGAGGATGTTAATTTCACTGCTATCCGCAATGGCCACAGTCTCCTGAATTTAGGATCAGAATAAAGGAGTTAAAAAGTTCAGATATATCTAGACCTAGACAGTGACAAATATCCCAAAGCTAGGGCTTTCGATAGTCCTGAGCGCTTCAGAAACTTGTACAGACAGAAGTATGTTACCTTACTTATTCCATAGGAAGAGAACCTTTCTAATGTTAGTTCAGAGTCAGTAATTTCCTGTAAGATAAATAATTTATGTTAGGAGCTGGAGCGATAGCACAGAGAATAGGGCGTTTGCCTTGCACTTGGCCAACTCAGGTAGATTCCCAGCATCCCATATTCCGAGCACCGCCAGGAGTAATTCCTGAATGCAGAGCCAAGAGTAACCCCTGAGCATCACTGGGTATGACCCAAAAAGCAAATAAAATAAAATAAAAATTTATGTCATTCTTGCTTTTACAAATTCTTTCTTTCTATACTTCATGGTTTTGGAAAAGAAGACACCCCCATGAACTTGCAGTCAAAGAGAATGTTTTTACTCAGCATAGTCCTATTTGTTTCCTGTGTGTCCTATCATGAGCTCCTAAGGGCATGGGCTTAGCATGCCAAGGCTCCCCCCAACAGTGTGCTCTGCATGGAGCTGCCTGCTACTTCCATGAAGCTATGTGCTTTCCTCTTCCTTCTTTAATGAATTATTTTTCCTTCGCACTTTCCAGGAAGCTCTCCCCACTCATTGGGCTCAGTACAAACATAGGTTCTTTCAGCAAGATTTTTTTTTCCCTTTTCCTTGTTTGGTTACAATAAGCTGGGTATTGTTGCCAACTATTTCAGTGTTTTTACGGGGACATTTTCAGGGTGTTCCTTTTTGAGCAGTACCCACTCCTTTCAGGCTTGTAATATCAACCTTTCCCATAGGTTGTCACATGTGTGACTTGTGGAGAAAACAACTCCCAAGTTTTCTAAAAGGCCAAGAGAACATAGAGTGAGGCCTCTCTTCTCCGTGTTGGTCATTTTGGTGAATTGGTGAAAAACGGAAGCTCCATTTCTTAACTCCCCCCCCCCAATAAAAATTTTAAAGAGGGGGGACTAGAGTGATAGTACAGCAGGTAGGACATTTGCCTTGCGGACCCAGGTTCAATTCCCAGCATCCCGTATGGTCCCCTGAGCACCACCAGGGGTAATTCCTGAGTGCAGAGCCAGGAGTAAACCCTGAGCATCGCCGGGTGTGACCCAAAACCAAAAAAAAATGTAAAGAGGGGTCACAGAGATAGTACAGCTGTAGGCTGCTTGTCTTATATGTGGCTGACCCAGGTTTGATCCCCAGCACCCCATATAGAGGTCTAAACCCTGCCAGGAGTAAGCCCTTGAGCACAGTCAGGAGTAAGCCCTGAGCATAGCCAGGCGTGGCTCAAAACTCAAGCTATTTCAAAATAAAAAATTTAAATCAGATGCTATTTCCCCATTCTTTTGACCTTTATGGTACTGACTCATAGTGACAGGAAGGAGAGAAGGTCTAGCTCTTTTGCTCACCACGACCCACTAGCACTTATCAGGCCTGGTGAAAACCTGCAAGAGCAGAGATGACAACAGCTTCCCCATTCAATACAGATGATTGATTCTTCCTTGAGCCATCATGTGACCAATTCTGCAGACACGCTTCTCAGAACTCTTCTGTGGACGGTGAAGCCGCCCAAACAGACTGAACCGACCCAGCAAACCTCTCAATCAGGTTAGTCTCTTCTCTTCCCTGTGTCCCAGGAGAACATTTCAAGGAAGACTCACAGAACATGGAAGTGAATTAGTGCTCCCTTGGAGTGTCCTTGGAGCCCTGTGTCTCATGGTTAGTTTATATTTTCTCTAAAATGCTATTTAAGAAATAAACACTAGCAAATCTTCAGAGATCCTTGCTGACATGAGAAAAATCTCCCCCCCCACCCCCCGTGGATGTAGAGTAAGAGTGGTTAGGCTCAACCCAGTGGGTGCTCAGGGGCTATTCATGACTCTGTGCCCAGGATTGCCCTCTGATGGTGTTCAATGGAATACAAATGGTGCCAGGTATTCAAACAGTTTGAAGCTGAGACAGCCAGCCTCATGCAAGGCAGGTCCCTTACTCCCGGTACTGTCTCTCTAGGCCCTAATATGAAAAAAACTATGGGAAAACAATACATCTGACAATTCCTAATGCATTCCCCATGGTGCAGACCTGCTGGCCCCACTCTAGCCAGGGCTACTCAGAACATGGGCCATATTTCCACCCAAACAGAAATAAATCCGAGGCTAGGGATGCACAAGTCACAGGTTTTTATTGAGATTCAGAAAGAATCCTGGGGCATGGTGTTCTCACTGTCCCCCCATATTTCCCAGGCTTTCGGCAGCGTGGTAGACAGCATTTGAGACTGTGTTGGTGACTGTCTCAGTGACATCCTTCATCACCTTGTCTCCTTTCTCGTGGGCCTTCTTGAAGGCGTCAGCAATGGCTGTCCGGAAGAAAGAGGGGAAATGCACTGGTGAGCAAAGCCATCGTTTCCTGTCACCTTGCATGGCCTTTAGGAGTGGAGCCCTTGGTGGGGAGCCTGGAGGAATACTTTTTTTTTTTAAAGACTTTTGGGCCACACTCAGCAAAGCTCAGGAGTTATTCTTGGCTCTGTGCTCTGGTATCACCTCTGGAGAGCTTGAGGACCATATAGGGTGCTAGGGATAGAACCCAGGTTGACCCCGTGGAAGGCTAGTGCCTTGTAAAATAACGTTGTTTTGTCCTTTCTCCCTTGCCACAGGAGCTTAGGTTTATAAAGTCACACCCATCACAGTGCTCCCAAGTCACTCCCATTCCTTTGTTTATCTGTAACCTCTTCTCTACGCTTTCTTCCCCAACCAGTATATCACCTTTTCCCCCTAATCGGACTCTGTTAACTTGTAAGGTCAGATTCCTCAGAAATCTATGATTTTATATATATGACTGAAATACTGCCTTTCTCCTCTCCTTATGTCCTTTGAATAGTTTACTTTAAAGCAATGTTCCTTATTGTATAGACCCAGGAAGACAGTTAATATTATGCTCTTGTAACTTGGGGTTTAATTGGCTTCGAATATTATTCCCTCCTGGGCATCTGCTTCCTTGACTTAAGCCTCAGTTGCCCTTAGTTCCTAGCACCTCAAAAGCAAGGTTCTGACGAGGAACTGAATGGACCCAGAACAAGCTGTGAGCTACTCTGGCATTAAAATGGGCCAGGCCAAAGCGCCACGATTCTTAACTATAAGTTAAGAGCTTGATCATGGACAAATGCTGTCATGATCCAAAAGTAACGACAAGATTAGGACCCTGGTAGGGATAAGGAAGAGTAATCTGGCTAAGCACTGTAGTCTGAGATTGAGATGACCCCAAGAGAACAATTCTATAAGCTTAATGTATCTCTTAATGTGTCCATACAAAATGAATAATATTAAGAAGTAGAATTAAGATGTATGTTTATATGATTGTTGGACTAAGGCAAGGAGAAATGCACCCCCTAGATGGTATTTCGCCCTTAGGTGGGTCATCTTGCTATATGAGAATCTATCCTGGAAGCAGCATGCCCTGAGGGAAGAACTTTACCCATATTGATTGTACAACCACACCTATGTGTAAGCCCCAACCCCTCATGCTTGGGGATTTAACTAGGCTGCAAGAGTGGGCTGGGGGATCCAGATCCAGAGTCAGAGGAGAAGGAGAAGGAGAGAGGCAGAAGGAGATTGATGAGAGATCGAGAAGGAGAATAAAATAGCATGGGGAAGGGAGAAGCAGGAGGAGAATCAGAGGAGAGTGAAGATGGGAATGGAATAAACTTCAACTGAGACCTACCAGCCTGGCCCTCATTCCTTCCTTCACCTGCCCATCGCCATCGACCTCCCTGGGGTGGGGAAATGGTGTGAGACTACCGAAGGCGGGCGGCAGAGAGAGACAGCCTCCACGTGGCCCCCTTGTATTTTATTTTTAGTAATTGCGGCTCTGCCCCCATTGTGATTACGCAGCTCCCTACCCACTGCACTATCTCTCTAGCCCCCACTTAAATTTGATTTTATTCCACTCCCCCACCCCTTCCTTATTCCTCAGTTCTGAGTGAAACTGAGCATCTGTTCATGTGTGTGTTGGCTACCGTTCTTCTGTGAAGTGCCTGTTTGTAATTTTTTGCTCATTTTTGTATGGCGTTATCATCTCTTTTCCAAATATGTTTCCTCAGTTGGCAGTTTTTCTTTTGGCTAAACTTGCAGATTTGCTTTTAATATGGAAAGTTTTGAATTGTATATATTATTAAGCTTGCATAATATTTTCCTGTTGTGTTTTCTGTCTTAGTTTAAAAAGATTTTTCAAAGGCAGGAGAGAGATTGTTCAGCAGGTTATTGAGTGTGTGCTTTGCATGCTGGAGCCCCTGGTTTATCCCCCACCCGCCTCCCGCGGCCAGGGCTGCCAGAAGCAACCCGTGAACACTGAGCTGGGAGTAGCCCCCAACATTCCCAGGCAAAGTCCAAAAACCAAGAGGAAAACTCTCCCCTCTCTAAAGGACTACATCTGGGGCTGGAGAGATAGCACAGTGGGTAGAGCCTTTGCCTTGCACGCGGCCAACCCGGGTTCAAATCCCAGCATCCCATATGGTCCCCTGAGCACCGCCAGGAGTAATTCCTGAGTGCAGAGCCAAGAGTAATCCCTGTGTATCTCCAGGTGTGACCCACAAAGAAAAAAAAAATTACTACATCAAGCTCTCCAATGTGTGTTTTTTCCTAATACTTCTAGGGACGAGGCTCAGAGGGTGGGGGCACATGCTCTACATAGAGAAGCCCCAGCATTGCATGTTCCTGCATGTGCTACCTGCTGTGACCCAAAAACAAAAACAAAATTTAATGATTTTATGACATGGGGTGGGGTTCCCCCTGGTGTTTAGGAAGCCTGACATTGTTGGCTGACTTGGCCTTGGGTTCACTGTGAGGGCCCAAGGATGTGGCCCTGCTCCAGACCTTCAGTGCTGGCCATTCCTCCTAGCGGTGCTTGGAGGCCTCCAGGGCTGCACCTACTGATGCTCGGGCCACCGTGCGGTGACAGGGACTGAACCAATATCAGCCTCATGAAAGGCATGTGCCTTAGCCCTTGTACTAACTCTCTGGTCCCTCAAATTGTATGTTTTTATATTAAGTACTTGATCTACCTGGAATATGTTATAAGCAATATGCATATGCTTTTTTTCCATTTTCAAAGTACCACACACATTTTAAGATGTATGTACATATGTGTGTGTGTGTCTATTAAATGTATCATTTTGTGTCTTAAACATTTGTCCCAGCTTGGTGCTAGTCTTTTTAGCATCATCCTTTCACATTCCACAGAGAGGAATGTCCAGATCAATCCTGCCATGGGCTTCCTGGAGCTTAGATGATTGCTAGCAGCTGGAAGGAGACTGCATCCGGGTCAGGCTTTGACCTGGTTAGGCAAAGAGTAGGTTACACACCCTGCACCCGGCTTCCCTCCTGCCCTCCTCGCCCCGACCCGTCCTCAGTCATACCTTTCTCGCCAGCCTCCTTGGCATGTCCCACCACCTCCTTCACCACTCCCTCCACGGCATGAACTGTGACAGGGAGACAGTCAGGGGTGAGAGCACAGCACAAACCCAGTTCTCTCTCCAGTTGTAGGGATACTAGGTGGGGCTCTAGGACACCCACACACGTACCCCAGCCAGGACTAGCTGGCCTCCTTCAGTCTGGAGGCCAGCGGAGGGAACCAGGTAAAGTCACAGGGCCTTGCGTGTACCCTGGGAAGACAGTGACCGATTCCCACCTCCCCCTCACCACCCCCCCTCCGGGGTCTGGAACCAAGGCTGGGCTATTTCCC
The DNA here is from genome assembly GCF_027595985.1 of Sorex araneus. Lineage (NCBI taxonomy): Eukaryota > Metazoa > Chordata > Mammalia > Eulipotyphla > Soricidae > Sorex > Sorex araneus. Next base: position 40,594,107 of record NC_073312.1, read on the forward strand.
GGGTGCCCTGCTGTCTTGCCTCAGGACAATGGCAGCTGCAGGAGGAGGCTGAATCCTGAAACTTTTAAGTCTCCCCAAAACCAATTTTACCTAACTTCTTCCAAGTTAGAACTCTGCCTACAGAGGAGTTTAGTTTCTTTGTGGGGGAGCAGGGAGATTGCATGTGAAGCCTGGCAGATCTGGGAGTCGGAAAAACTGGTTCTGGTTCTAATTCTGCCCGGCTTGGTTTCCTCCTCAGTCCTCCAAGGAGAATCATGAAAAAAACAGAGAGCCAGTGAAAGATGAGGGGGCTGGAGGGGCAGGGGCGGGGGGGGCCGGGCATCAATCCCAGCTGCCCAGCTAACCAGTGAATCACAGGCATGTTTGAAGCCTTTGAAGAGGGGGAAGGAGAAACAGCAAAAGCTGTTTCTCACAAAATGTCCAACAGGCCTAGAACCTGGATGCATTCCCACCCACTGCAGCTGAGCCTGCATACGAAAAGGGCTTCTGGGGACTCTGAAGACATGGAAACTATCCTTTGTGTACAGCCAGGCTGTGAGTTTGAATAGAAGCCCGCCTGGCACTTGTTTTGTTTGGGGGGGCCACACCCACGATGTTCAGGGGTTACTCCTGGCTCTACGTTCAGGAATTACTCCTGGCAGGAGGGCTCAGGCAAACCGTATGAGATGCCCAGGATTGAACCCGGATCGGCTGCGTGCAAGGCAAATGCCTTTCCTATTGTTCCATCACAACCTGGCACTTTCTTAATAAATACACTTTTGGAGCTTTAACGTTATAAAAGATGAGAGTTTTAAAACTTCAAAATAAAATGTATAAAAAGCTGTCTTGGGCCAAAGCAATAGTACAGCAGGTAGGGCGTTTGCCTTGCACGCAGCCGACCTGGGTTCAATTCCCGGCATCCCCTATGGTCCCCCAAGCCCTGCCAGGAGTAATTCCTGAGCACAGAACCAGGAGTAACCCCTGAGCATCACTGAGTGTGATCCAAAAAAGCAAAAAAGAAAAAACTGGGGCTGGAGTGATAGCATAGCGGTTAGGGCGTTTGCCTTGCATGCGGCCGACCCGGGTTCAAATCCCAGCATCCCATATGGTCCCCTGAGCACCGCCAGGAGTAATTCCTGAGTGCAGAGCCAGGAGTAACCCCTGTGCATCGCCAGGTGTGACCCAAAAACCAAAAAAAAAAAAAAATCTAAATCTAAAAAGAAAAGCTGTCTTCCTTCTCTGACCTCGGAGACTCCCTGGATTGCCAGAGGGAAGAGTTCAGAGCTGTCAACAGCACCCCAGCTTCCACTCCTGCCCCCCTGCTGGCCCTCTGCCACAGACCCCAGAACAGCTCGAGCCTGGGCAGAGGGGCAGAGCAGGTGGCGCAGAGGGAAGTAAGGGGAGCCGGGAGGCCCTCCTGCCGTACCCTGAGCTGGGCCTCGACCTCCCACCACATTCTGTCCGAGAAGAGGCTGTTGGACCAGTGCTCCCACTGGCACCAGGCCCCGGCCCTGAGACCCACCAGCTGTCCAACCCCCCAGCCTGAGAGAGCTCCCCCCCCCAGGTGGCAAGAGCCGTGGGGTCCTTACCGGCCTCCTCGGTGGCCTTCTCGGTGCGGTGGGCCAGGCCCTCAGCGGCGAGTTTCCCCAGACCTCCAAACATGGTTGGTGATAAGTGTCAGTCAAGCAGGATGGGATGCCAGGGCCTGGACCAGGACGCTTTTATAGACGCCTCCAGCCCGGCTCTGGGGCACTGGCCGGGCGGTGAGTCAGTGCAGGTGGAGGCAGGTACAGGCTGGGTGGAGCCGCCCAGCCTGTGGCTGTGACAACTGCTCCCTGGCAGCCTGAGACCCCCACACCCCCTATCCTGGGAGCCCGGGGTGGGGGGAGAGGGGAAAGGGACAGGGAGTGGGGCAGACCCTGGCATTCCAGACCCCAGGCCTCCTCCAAGGCAGGCACCCGAGTGTGCTGGGGGCGCGGAGGCACTTGGGGCCAGCAGCCCGGCCAGCCCCCGAGACTTCAAACTCACTCACACCCAGACGGGCCGTTCCCAGCGTGGCTTAGGTAGAAGTTCAGGGTTTCTGGGCTTCCCCTTAGGCCAGGGATATGAGTTGCCTCCCCTGGGCAGGTGAGGGGCTTGACTGTGGCTTGCCAGAGGCAGAGGAGGACACAGACCCGAGTAGAGGCCGAGTCATCTCCTGCTGACCGTCAGCTGCCGCTCCATGGTGACGGGTGTGCCATGGCGCTCTGTGTGCGGCAGCCCATGCGAGGGAGCCCAGGTGAGGGGCCTGGCTTCTCACGGGGGTGCTTCGAGGTCGGCAGCCGGAGGGGCCTACCAGCACTTAAGGTCAGGGAGTGCTTCTAAGCACAGCAAGAATCCCAAGACAGGGGCTGGAGCAATAGCACAGCGGGTAGGGCGTTTGCCTTGCATGAGGCCGACCCGGGTTCGATTCCCAGCATCCCACATGGTCCCCTGAGCACCACCAGGAGTAATTCCTTAGTGCAGAGCCAGGAGTAACCCCTGTGCATCGTCGGGTGTGACCCAAAAAGCAAAAAAAAAAAAAAAAAAAGAATCCCAAGACAGCAGCTCCGCCATGACCGGCTCAGGGCTGGGCTGCTCCCCAGTTACTCAGGAAGGAGCCATGCCTCACCACGTACCACATGCTGCTTCCCTTAGTCACTAGCCTCAGCCTCAGTTTCCTCCTCTGTGAAATGGGGACAGCCATGCCTCCCTGGCTGTGTCACTGACCATCAGTTGGATCATGCTGGTATGCAAGGGGGAAACTGCTGCCTCCACCCCAACTCTGGTCACCGATGGGCCAGAAAACATGGTCTTAGCAGGGAGACCAGAGAGGGGGCCATAGAGAGGCGGGGGCCTGCTGCCACCCCGGAACCAAGGAACTGGAGTAACAGACACCACTGACCAGGGGTCAGGGAGGAGAGGCCTAGGCATAGTCAGCACCTCCCCTGTAGGGGCACCTCAGCCCTCAGAACTGCCGGGATGGCGTAGTGGGACTTAATTACTATTTACCCAAGCACAGGCCCTCATTGCCAGGCCCCTATGGGGAGGCGGCCCTCCCCAATTCCTGAGCCCTGTTGGGTGGCCTCGCCTGGAACTTTGAGTCAGAAGGTCATCTCCCTGAGCAAGAGGGGGCTGGCTCTTAACTCGAGGGCCCCTCTTTCTGGAGGAGCAGGGGAAGCCCCCCCAGAGTGCTTAGGGGCTACTCCCAGTTCAGTATTTGGGGGTGGGGTGTGGGTGGGGTCACTCCTTGGTGGTTCTCAAGGGACTGTGCAGTCCCGGGGATTGAACTTCCGCCTCCTGCAGGCAAAACGTGTGTTTGAACCTTTTGACTCGTCTCCCCAGCCTGGAGGAAAAGCCATACTATAGCAAAGCCAGAGTAGAGCGGCAGGGCACTTGCCTTACACACGGCAGCCCTCATTTAATTCCTGATATCCCATATGGTCCTCTGAGCAGTGCCAGGAGTGATCCCTGAGTGCAGAGCTGAGAGTAAGGCCTGAGCACTGCCGGGTGGAGCCTCACCCCCAAATATATGTATAATACGCATATGACAAATGCAACATTCTGACGGGGTTTAGATCTGTATATGCCTCCTGTAGACTTAAAGGGGCTGTGAAAGAGGAGTCCTTGAGCTGAAGCAGGTCTGGGTGGCTCTGTCCTGCCCTTCTATTTTTGTCTTTGGGGCCACACCTGGCTATACTCAGGAGAAACTGCTCCCAGCTCTGTGATCAGGGGCCTCTCCTGGTGTTCGGGGGGGGGGGGGGGGGATAAATGGGTCCGTGCAGTGCCAGGAATGGAACCTGGGGCTTCTGCGTGCCAAGCCTGTACCCCAGCTGCTCAGACTCTGGCTGTCCTGCTCAGAGCCACAGGGAATCTGCGAGCAGGGAGGGCACCTCGGGAACTCAGTCAGTGGGAGACGTGGTGACAGATCCACAGCGACATTCTCCGGCCTACCCAGGCCCCTTCCCTGTCCCCTGCGGCTGGGAGTCCCCACTTTCCGTGGGGCCCTCTGTGCCTGTGGCCTGTGGGGACAGAGTCCTGACCCCACTCCCGCCTCCCTGGGGGCCTCTTCACAATCTCCCTCTCCACAGGAGCTGCCCAGGCCCTAGTTAGGGTGTGACCACACAGCAGGCCACTGGCCAGCCCAGCCCCTCCCCCCGCAGCCTCTGGCTACACTTTGCCTGCCAGTCAGGGTAGCACTGCCCTCACCGCACGCCCCCTGCCGAGCCCCGCTGCTGAGTAAGGTCCTGCCCTGGGGGTGAAGGCCCTGGCCATGTGATGGCACTCTAGGGCCAGGTCCAGATGAGAATTCTTTTTATTTGGGGGTGGGGTGGGCATGGGGGGGCACACCCAGTGATGCTCAGGGGTTATTCTGGCTCTGCACTCAGGAATTAAGCCTGACAGTGTTTAGGGGACCATATGGGATGCCGGGAATCAAACCTGGATCGGCCGTGTGTAAGGCAAATGTCCCAGCCACTATTGCTCCAGCCCCACAGATACAGATGCTTAATGCCCAAAAGGGAGAAGGCAAGAGGCCCGAGGAAGCCACGGTGCCCAGGACTAGCCCTGGGTCCCAGACCTTGGCGCTTTGGCCCAGGTCCAGTATCGCGTGGCCTTCCAGCTCAAACTATGACCAGCTCCCTGTCCTGTCAGCATAGCCCACGGGCCCCTGAGGGCTGCACTTCCTTCCAGCCAAAAAATCTGGTACAGTCAACGTCTTAAGCCAAGGATGACTCAAAAGGGAACAACTCTGTCTTGAAGTACCCTGGTCCATGCTGATTTAATGGGATTAGGCAGCCTTAGAATATAGGTGCCCCATCCATGTCCTGAGTCAGACAATCAAGTATACCCCTTGGACAGAGAGAATCAAGACTTGACAAGAACCAACTAATTTTCCCAGTGGAATTTTCCCAGGCTCCCAGTTTGGCCAAGGACCAGCTGACTGCATCCACAAGCCAAGGAGAGTCCATTTTCCAAATAGCAATTTGCCAGCTTAGCAATTACCACTTGTGAAAAAATTTTGAAGTCCTTAATGATGAGTGTTGTCTCGTGTCTGAAGCCTGATGGTCTCTTGCGTGATCGAAGCTGCAGCAGTCATGGAGGACAAGAGTTTGATGTTTGCCCTTGTGTGCTTTCTCGGACCTTCCCTCTGTAGGTTTGAGCTCCGTCTACAGATTACACACGTCCAGCACACACCAGTTCCTTCCAGCCGAAGGGGAGGGGGAGCCGATACCAGATGCTGGAGATTTGGTTCGTCAGTCACGAAAGGCACATGTCAACACTCGTAATCCCTGGGTGTCAGCCAGGGTCCCGGGAGGGCAGAGGCACCCCAAAAGTTTCGGACAGGGACTATTTCACAAAGATATGGCAGACTTGGGGAGCTCCTGAGGAATGCTAGAGTCCGACACAGGTGGGAATGATGACCCTCTTGGACTTGGAGGGGGGGGCCTGTACAGGCCCCCAGAAAGGCTGTGGGTATAGGAGAGGCTCGTGGGATAGGAGCTACAAAAGAAACACAGGCTCTGCCAGCCGGCCCAGCATGGGGGAGACAGGCAGACTAAATCTCTCTTCTTTGGCCCTCTGGCCTACCAGTGTCCCCAGCAGCTGATCCAAGGGTGAGGGTGCCTCCCGATGAAGTTCGCGAGGGGGTTGGACTCCAAGGGCAGGGCAGAGCTACAGGGTGAGAGTGGATGCAGCTGTTCTGTAAACAGAATACCGGCCAAACCTGCCATGCCCCACGTCTGCTAATACACAGAGCAGCTCAATTCTCAATAGGCCCATTTCTCCTTCTTAACACTCTGGGGGCAGCAGGGACTGGAGAGATAGTGCAGTCTGCCCCTGGCATGCTGCCAAACCTTGTTTAATCCTTGGCACCTCATTTGGTCTTCTGAGCTCCACCGGGAGTAATCCCTAAGCACTGATAGATGTGGCCCCCAAACTGCCCCACACCTCACACACACAAAGGCCTACGGGACAATAAAGAGCAAAAGTAGAAAGGAGGAAAAGCTGGAGTGATAGCACAGCGGGTAGGGCGTTTGCCTTGCACGCGGCCGACCCGAGTTCGAATCCCAGCATCCCATATGGTCCTCTGAGCACCGCCAGGGGTGATTCCTGAGTGTATGAGCCAGGAGTGACCCTTGTGCATTGCCGGGTGTGACCCAAAAAGAAAAAAAAAAATAGAAAGGAGGAAAAAAGCTCATGAACATACATGTGAAATCCAAGCTTAAGGTCAGGGTACTCAGCAGTAGAGCACTTGCCTTGCATCAGTGAGATCATGGGTTTGATTCGAAAGACCGCAAAAACAAAAACAAAAAAAAATGGTCTTTGTTTGTTATTTTTAAAGTCTAACTTTAGAGAAAATAGGAGTCAGGGAAACCACACAAATCCACTAGAAACAATGTAGGGAGAAAGGGACTCACAGAAGAGTAGAGAATAAGGAGTAGCCAGTGCAGGGGGGGTGGGGGTGGGGGTGGTCCTCAGATGCTGGCAGCCAGCATTCAGACCAGCAGGAGAGGACCTGGAGTGAAAGCTCTCTGGACATAACTGAGAAATGAAGAACAAAAGAAAGAAGAAGAGGATCCAGCTTAGTGTATGGTCCACTTGTATGTCAGAGGCCTGGGCTTGATCTCCATCACTGCATGGTCCCTGAGCGCCACTGGGTGTGACCCACAGAACCAGAAAAGGAAAAAAAATCGAAGTGGGAGTAAGGAGGAGAGAAAAAGAAAAGATAAAAGAAAGAGAATGGAAGCAAATAAGGAAAGAGAGAGAGGAAGGGAGGAGAGAAAGAAAGAAAGAAAGAAAGAAAGAAAGAAAGAAAGAAAGAAAGAAAGAAAGAAAGAAAGAAAGAAAGAAAGAAAGAAAGAAAGAAAGAAAGAGAGAGAGAGAGAGAGAGAGAGAGAGAGAGAGGGAGGGAGGGAGGGAGGGAGGGAGGGAGGGAGGGAGGGAGGGAGGGAGGGAGGGAGGGAGGGAGGGAGGAAGGAAGGAAGGAAGGAAGGAAGGAAGGAAGGAAGGAAGGAAGGAAGGAAGGAAGGAAGGAAGGAAGGAAGGAAGGAAGGAAGGAAGGAAGGAAGGAAGGAAGGAAGGAAGATGTTTGAGAAAAGACCAGGTTCTCAAGCAAAGGAGCCTGGTAACACCCCTAACCACACACACAAACTTTACATAGGAATTGCTGGTTGATGTCTGGGAAGCTTCGTTTCAGATTTGAACTTCAAATTCATGGCAGCCTTCAAGATGACACAAATGCTAGGGTTTTCTGACTGATTTAAGTAAAACTCTGTCTCCCAATTCAATTTTATTGAGTTTCAAAAATCTCCATAACTTCCTCATCCAGTTTCGCCTGATGGTCTCCTCTTATGTAGCTGCAGGACATTGATCAGAAGCAGGGGATTAATATTTGCATGTCTGGGGGACCAGAGAGATAGGACAATATGGTCACCTGAGCACCCCAGGAGTAATTACTGAATGCAGAATCATGAATTAACCCCTGAGCGCTGTCAGGTTAGGCCCCAAAAACAGAAGAAAAAAATCACTTGCATATTTAACTAAATTAGGCATAAGGAAATACACTTGGAGTACTTAAATAAATGAGTTTACATACATTTAAATTATTATTTGGGGAAGGGACTTGGGGGACCATATGGTGCCAGGAATGGAACTTGGGCCTTCCTGATGCAAGGTATGTGTTCCAGCCCTTTGAGCAACCTTCCCAGCCCTAAAATTACTTTTGAAGCCATTTTTATCTGCCCACTCTCCTTCCCTTTGTTGTTCCCGCAATAACTGGAAAGTTTGGTTTGGGGCTTGAGGTTTGGTTTGGGGGCTAACCTAGTGGTGCTCAGGCATCACTCCTGTTCAGGGAACCATATCGGGTGCCAGGAATTGAACCTAGCCACATGTAGCAAGCACCTAAATTTCTGTACACCCTCTCCAGTACTCCTGTACTATCTCTCCAGTTCCACAGAGAGTTAGTTCATGGAAAGCCTCCCACGCACAAATGCAGTCATTTATAAAAAAGGAACCAATAAGGAGTGTCAGTTGATTTTGAGTAGTTGGGGGACTGTTTTTTGAGAATTAAGAATCGTTTGGGGGGCTGGAACGATAGCTTTGCGGGTAGGGCATTTGCCTTGCACGCGGCCAACCCAGGTTCAATTCCCAGCATCCCATATCGTCCCCCAGGCACCACCAGGATTAATTCCTGAGTGCATGAGCCAGGAGTAACCCCTGTGCATCGCCGGGTGTGACCCAAAAAGCAATAAATAAATAAATAAATAAAAATTTAAAAAAAAGAAAGAATCATTTGGAATTGTTCAAAGAAAACTTGATCCTTGGGGATCTGACAGATACACTAGTAGTGAGACACCTTCAGCCAGTCTAATCTCAAGTAGCTTTAGGCACCTCACAAAGAAAGACAGGCCTGGGTTTCTCACAAGCTTCTTGAGCTCACCCTACCTGAAGCCTACTTAGAGCAAAAGACAAGCCCAATCTACCTCTGCCCCCACCCCCAGGGGGTCACTGTGTTCGAACAGATGCACACCAAAATAGGCATGTGTATGATGGCAAGAGCATGCCAGCGGCACTGGTGGTGAGAGAAGGGGGTGGAGTACCTGAGAGGCTGGCTGCTTTGAAGAGAATGCGCTATGGGGTAGGGAGACCGCTCAAAGTACAGGGCCCCCAGTTTGACACCTGCCACTGCATGGACTCCCTTGCACTTCTGCATGTAGTTCTGGTGGGCCTCGGCACCACGGAGGAGTCCCCCAGCTCCAAAAGTGATTACACTGTGGTGAGTCTGACATTGTCACTCAGTCTGAGAAGAGTGATCTGTGCTTTAACTGAGCAGATGTTGCCAGAACACCTCCCTAGGCACTGGGTGTGAATCAGACGAAAAAGTACAAGGAATTTGGCTGCAGTTCCACGATCAACAATCACAGAAAAGCACACAGGAAAGTGATTCATTAATTAAAACTGTGGAAAATATGTATAGAGCGGTGCAAGAATGCATTGGTGTCTGGGCCCATTCTCTCTCTCTCTCTCTCTCTCTCTCTCTCTCTCTCTCTCTCTCTCTCTCTCTGTGTGTGTGTGTGTGTGTGTGTGTGTGTGTGTGTGTTGGGGTAAACTGAGACCTGAAGGATTAAATGCCAAGAGCCTTGCAGAAAAGGATAGTTTCAAGAGAAAGATTAGCACTTGCTGCAAAACAAACCTGTGCAAAGATCCGAGGTAGGTAGAGCATGGTAATAAGGAAAATGGAAAAAGGTCAATGCCACTGAAGCATACAGGAAAGGGGAAGGGTGTTGTGCTAGGAGACTGGGAGGCAGGTGAAGCTGAGAAGTGCAGGACCCTGGCATACAGTTCACGTGGGGGAGGATTTAAGCTTTTCTTTACAGGAGAAAAACTTACTCTTAGTGGCTCAGTGGGAAAATGGTATCCCATTGCCTAGTTCTGTGACAGAGTCAGTGGTTAATTTCGGGACCCGAGGATAGAATCCAAGATCCTGGCTGGAAGATGGCTCAGTGGCTTAAGTGCCAGTGTTGCGAATGTCAAGTTCAATCCCTGGTGGCTGCCACCTGCACCCAAGTGTGGTCCTCACAACTTGCTGTGATCCCTATGATTCCACAAGCAATTTCTGACTGCACTAAACCAATTTTGAGTAAGCTAAGAACATGACCTGTGCACAACTATTAAGATGTGCAAGCACCACATTCAGCAATGTGACCATCCCCACTGAGCCTATGTGTGAGTTCCACAACTAATGAGAGCACAACAGTCAGGCGCTCAAGCACCAAATCTGCTGTGCAATCCTTGGGGAGCATCACAAGGCAAACACCACAACCAATCATGTGTGGGACTCCTGGTCCTTGCAATGTCAACAGAGGGAAGAGAAGGAAGGGGGTGGCAGAAGGATCCAGGAAGCTGGTGATATGGCTTAAATGTAGAGTTTATGCCTAGCCAGTGGGCAGCCCTGAAAATAATCCTAGACATTGCACAGCTCCCTAAAGCATCACCCAGGGTGACTTCTTTAAAAATAAAAAAAGTCCAGTGAAGAGGAATTGCTTGGTCTTTTTTAAATTTTTTTCTTCCAAGGATGAAAAACCTTTTCCGGAAGCTCTTCAGCTCTCAGCACTGACCTTTCCCACCCTCAGCCAGAGTTGGGTCATATATTCATCCCCTCAGGCAATCACTAAGAACGGGATGGAGGTTGCTGGGCCCTGTGGAATGTGCCCACATAGAAAGGATATATGGGGGCCAGAAAGATAGTACAGTGGGTAGGACAGGGCATTTGCCTTGCATACTGCTGATCTTGGTTCAATCCCCAGCATCTCATATAGTCCCCGGAGCACTGCCAGGAGTAATTCCTGAGTGTAGAGCCAGGAGTAACCCCCTGAGAAGCACCAGGTGTGACCCAAAAAATAAAAATAAAAAAGGGATATATATGAAAAAGAACTTCTGCCACTCCAGCCCTGCCACCTTGGGGTGTGGCCAACTCTGGCATTTTTCTCCTGAGGAATTCATGAATTCATTTGCAGACGGTTCATGGATTCTGGAGAGATCAGAAACTCCCCCAGATTGCTCAGATGCCTTTTTGCAATCTTTTTGCAACCTTTCCTTTGGGATCAACTACACCAAGCAGCTTTGGTCCATTTAATAAGCTGGGAGAGGCCTCCTTTGGGAGACAGCAACAAGGAAACAAGCAACACCGAGTTTTCTCGTGGCTTGAGCGTGAGTCGTGCTGGGGTGAGAGAGAACAGACCTATTGCCTGGTTTGGCGAGCTCTCAGTCTGGACAAAACAAGTATCACCTGAAGTGAGCCGCACGCACAAGGAGCCTGGGGCTGGCTGAGGCTAACACTGCCCCCTGCTGGTAGGCCCTTGAATCTGCGAAGATGCTTTTTTTCTATCTCCCCAGGCAGGTCTGGGAAGCGCTGGGTAAAATTGATTTTGTGAATTCCGAAGTGAAAGTGCATGACGTATTTGTTCGTCCATGGGAGATCAAAAATCTTTGCTGTTGTTGTTGGAGGGGAGGTTTGTTGGGAGCACATCCGGCGGTGCTCAGGGCATACTCCTGGCTTCGTACTCAGGGATCACTCTTGGTGATGCTCAGGGATGCTGGCAAGCGCCCTATCACTCCAGCCCACGGAGAACAAAAATCTATGGTTTTAGGGAATAAACATGGACAAAGACATGGAGGTGGGGAAGGGCGAGGGGCATCCCCCGCCGCAAAGCAGTGGCGGAGCCTGCCGGGAGCCAGCGCCCCGGCGCCAGGGCGGGACTTTGTCCTGCGGCCACTGTGAGTCACCACGGCCAGGGCGTGTCCAGGGTTGGTGAAGCGTGCGTGGACACGAGCTGCCAGCAGCTAGGCATAGGGGGGGTGGAAAAAAAAGTTTTGGGGAACCTAGTCGAACCGATCCGGGGGGCCAGTTGGAGCTAAACGCCGGCCTTAGTCCTTGGGCCAGCAGATGCCGGCGCCTCCGGGAAAGAAGCTGGGCTCACTAGGTGGCACACGCACGTGAACGCTCATACATCCTGGTCCAGCGCTTCACGCCCGCGCGCACGTGAGCTCAGACCCCGCCTCGGGGCGTGTCCTGGGCGTGGCTTAACCAGACCACGCCCCTCCATCGAAACACTCGCGCGGCCCTCCCTTCGCAGCCCGGTGACTCACCGCCGGGTGGGGCCGGCGCACAAACATCCCGCAGCTGGGGTGGGAAAGGGGGGGCCGGACTTCCGGGCTCCGTGACTCCGCGTCCTCCTCCGGAGCTTCTGCTTCCTCCAGAGCTCCTTGCAGGCGCCGGGCACTGTGGTGCCATGGTGCCACGGTGCTCCCGAGGCCCGGGCGTGGCACCCCACATCTCCCTCGCCCATCCCGCGTCCGTCCTCAGCTCAGAGGCTCGAGGATGTGGGGCTCGGTGGAGCGAGCATCCTACTAGGGGCAGGTTTGGGTTCTTGAGCCGAAGGAACTCTTTGGGGTGGGGGGTTGACTCCTGTCTAGAAAAGGAAAGGGGCACGGACCTAGTCCCGGTGGTGAACTTGGCGGCGAGAGAGCTGGATACGTAGCCTAGGCGCTGGGAAACGCGTTTTTGAAAGTCTAAATTTGGAATGCCAGGACTCCGGAGGGCGTGGCGCCAGGGGTGGGGGGGCGCTGGTGGGGGAGAAGGCGCTGGCTTTCTGTGTGCTGGGGCGCTGCCCCGGGCAGAGGCATGACACGGACACAGGCTAGGTTGGAATAAAGACTTTAATGAGGCGGCCTTGCCCTGGGAACTCTTGCAGACCCGAGGGGCGGTGGCCTGGAGGGCTGTCACCCACGTCTCCCTTCCGTTATTTCATAAGGCCCATTTTTTTCCCGAAGCCCGAGAAGCTCTCAGAAGCCTGGTTAGCTGTCTTGTCGATGGTTTCCTGGGTAGTCTTGGCCACCTGGTTCATTGCTGGGGAGGGAAGGAGACAGGTAAGGGGAGGCAGGTGAGGTTGGGGGGTGCAGGGCCCTGGGGGGTCTAGCCTGGGGCTGGAATGGGGGAGCGCTCCAGATGGCAGAGGGATGCAAAGGAGAGGGGTGACCTGGGGTTGGGGAAAGTGCGGGTGTGCTCACCCTCCAGCCCCCCCCACGCCCCATCCCCACCAGACCTTTCTGCCCAGCTTCGGTGGCCTGATCCACCACCTGCTGAGCCGCTGCTCCTGCTGCTGCTCCTGCCGCGTTTACTGGAACAGAAAGAGAACTTTAGGCTCTGCAGTTGCCAAGGCCCTCTGCCTCCCCCACCCCCTCCCCATCTAGAGTCGTCCAGGCCTCGCGGGACTGAGGCCGTTCTGATGAGGTCCTTTAACCAAAGCCATCCAGTCTGTGAGAGCAGGAGGCCTGGCCATGCCTCTGGGGTGTTCTTGTTTATTTATAACCAGGCGCCTCCTCTCTGCAGTTCCCTTCCCTTCTCAAGGACTGCTGAGAAAACGTCCCTGGGAGGGAGGAAGGCAGGGCAGGGCCAGGCTGGCGCTGGCACCTGGGCTATGACCCACGCTGCTGCACATGGCCAGACCAGGAAGAATCCCAGCCTCCTGGGGCTGGAGCCATGCCACAGTACGACGGGCCACAGGGGCTGCTCCCACGCAGCCCGTCCAGGTTCATTCCATGCAGTGCACTTGTTCCCAACCTGCCGGGAGTGATTCCTGAGTGCAGAGCCAGGAGTAAGCCCCGAGCCCCTCTGGGTGGGTGCCCACACACACCAGAAAAGAATCCTATCCTCTTTATTTGTTGTGGTTTGTTGGAGGGCCACACCCAGTGGTGCTCAGGACCTACTTCTGGCCAGGTCCTGCCAGTGCTTAGAGGGCCAGGCAGTGCCAGGGATCAAACCCAGGGCTCCTTCCATGAAAGCATTCACCCCAGCCCTTTGAGCTAACTCCCTAAACCCTCACCCATTCAAGTTCCCTGGGAGGGTGCACTGCATCCCAGAGTTGCCCACATCCCAGCCCCACATGAGTCATTTCATCCTTGATGAGACTCTCACCTTCTTTCCCTCTGGTGAATCCCTTAAAATTAATATCCTCCCGCAGCAAAAGGATTTCACAGCAGTGCAAGCGAGCGCCAAGGGCTGGAGCACATGCTGTGTAAGTAGGAAACCTGGGTTCCAGCCTCAGCATCGCATGGTCCCCTGAGAGACCACTCAGTGCCCAGCCAGCGGTAGCCCCTGAGCACCGCTGGGTGTGGCCACAAAACAGTAAACAGTATTTCACTTGGAAAAGTGAGGCTGGGCAGAGAGATAGTACTGCAGGCAGGATGCTTGACTTGCTCTCTGCTGACCTGGGTTTCACCCCCAGCACCACATGTGGTCCCCTGAGCACAGAGCCAGGAGTCAGCTTTGAGTATAACCAGGTGTGGCCCCAAGACTAACAAAAAAAAGTAAAGTCCTCCTAGAACCTACCCCGGACACTTGACTCCCCCCTTAGTGCACAGTGAGCGGCTCCGCTTTGGCCAGGCCCCCTCACCGAGGCTCTGCCCCCCAGCGGGAGAGGGGGGGCACTCAAACCCTGGTGCCAAAGCCCCTGCAACAGTTCCTGTTACTAGGAAACAAGCAGAGACAAGAAAAGCCCTTCAAGGTCAGGCCATCTCTGGACTACTTGGTGTTGGCGGGGCCGAGGGGTCCGGAGGCTCCGGGGCAGACAGGCCTCCGGAGATCTGACTCATCCTTGCTACCCAACTGGAAGGGACCTGTGTTCCGGCCCCTGGAGCTGGGGTGGTGGCGGCTTTGGGGAGATGGGGATGCGAGAGGGCAGAGAAGAGTCAGACTTCCTTAGTGGCTTCACCCCTGGGCACTGGGGACCGGGGGGCCTGGTTCCCGTGCTGTCTGTGGATGGAGCCAGTCAGAGCCGGAGTCCTTGAGTGGATGGATGGGCCTGGGATCTCCTCCCATCCCCCCACCCCACCCCAGCGAAGTGACCTTTGAGTCCTAGGAAGAGGGAGCTGGACACGAGGGGGAGACTCCAGGGCTGGACTCTGCTGTGTGGTGAGGGAAGACCTAACCCGAAGGAGGTGCTTATTGGGGCAGGGTGGGAGCCTTCCGTAAGGAGGGCTTAAGGCAGAGACCCGCGCAGGGTTGGGGGTTGGAGGGCGCCTCCTGAGCCATTTGCACGGTCCCAACCAGTACTGTGGAGGGACCCCGAGAGAGGGGAGTCTCTCTCTGGGGCTTAGTGCAAGCCCCCAAAGTGGGTGGGGCTGCCGGGAGGCCCCTCGTACACACCCCCAGCTCGGCTTCTTCTCTTGACCAATGCCCAGAGGGCACTCGAGGTTCCTGGGACACCGCTGTTTAGGACATCTACCCCAGGACCCTTGGGTCTGTGAGGGAGCCTAGCGCAGGTGGGGGAGGGCGGGTCCCTGCGTGCCACTGAAGGGTCCTTCCGAGCCTGGGCAGTCCCCCTGCTCGGCCCCACGCTTCTGCCCCAGTGCCTCCCACGCATGCCCTCCCAGGGGCCCAGGTCGCGCTCTGTCCTCACCAGCTTCCTGGGCCGCCCCCTCCACTTGCTTCTTCAGGTCGGGAAAGCCCTTGTTGGCCATGTCTGCGGGGTGCCGTCTCGGGGAGCCTGTGCGCGCTGCGAACCTGCTCACAGCCCGCCTCGGAAGCCGGCTCCGCTTTTTAAGGCGCCCCAGGGCTGACCCGCCCCGCGCGAGGGGGGCCACGGCGGGGGGGGGAGGGGGGGCACGGGGCGGTTCCCGGCAGCCCAGCCGCTCTGGGGAGTGACCCGCCTTGCTCCGGGCTGCTCCACCCCCGCACCCCCCCTGCACAGGAGCCCAGCGAGGCGGGGCCCCAAGCTAGGTTCCAAGAGCAGAGCGAGGGCTGGGGCGGGCGCGCACCTCACCCCTGCTCTCCCGGCTGACCCCAGCATCCCTCCCAGCGCTCCCAGTTAGGCTCTGAGGCTGGAGCTGAGATTAATAACGACTGCTGCTCTTTGGACATTAAGGGGCCGGAGCTACCCCCACAGCTTTACAGCCTCTGGTGGCGTCTTTCCAACAACATGGTAAAACTGTTATTGCAGGAAGAAAGTGACGCGCACAGGGCGGGTTGGGGCTCGTCCCATTCCCCCCCGGGGACGCACAGAGTTCACGCTGGTGGCTCTAAACCCAGGACCCCCGACTGTCTCCCCACTGGGCTGGCCCCACACTCCACCTGGGTACCGCCACCTGCGCAGCCGCCAAGGAGACCTTCCAGCCAGTCAAGGGGAGGCCAGGTAAATGAAGCCTCTCCAGTTGAGGGTGAGTCACCAGCACCCATCCCTGAGGCCCAAGCAGGAAGGAAGAGCAGGAGGTGGCCCCGGGTACCCACCCAGGCCAGCCGGGTGAAATCAGTCACCCAAGGCCTGCTTGTCACTAGACAGAAAGGGGGGCTCAGGGAGGGCAAGGACACGGGCTGGGCCACGTGCAGAACGTTAGTCAATCACACTGCCCAGTCACCTTCTCCGGGAGGGGATGTGCTGGGCTTGGTGACTGTCGTGGTGGTGGTGGGCCAGAGTGCTTGGAGAGAATGCAGAGACTGCACATGGCAGGGGCTTGGGGGTCCTAGGGACAGCATGGCCCTCGGAGCACAGCTCTGCTGGGAAGTTGGGCAGCTCAGGGGGGTGTCTGTGCCTCCACACTGCTCTCTGGGTCTCCCTGGCTTCTGCACCTCTGTCGGAGTCTTCCCTGTTCTGCTTGGTTTGAGGGCCACACCCAGCAGTGATCTTGGTTCAGTGATCACTCCTGGCTCGGTGCTCAGGAATCACTCCTGGCTCGGTGCTCAGGGATCACTCCTGGAGGGTCTCAGGGAACTGTTTCCACACAGTGCTGGTGCTCCAACGAAATAGGTTGTACACGAGAAGCAACCCCCCTCCTTTATCTTTCCAGTCCTACCCCACCCCTACCTTCCCAGGCCCATCCCTGCCCCTGCAATGCTTAGGGGTGGGGCTGAGGTGATGAGAAAGCCCCCTGAAAGTTGTCAGCCCCTTGTGGGAGGTGTTTGCAAACTCATACTCTGGAGGCACACACAGGGAGATGGGAGGGAGGGAGAGAGAAGAAGGAGAAAGAGAGAGAGAGAAGAGAGAGAGACAGAGACAGAGACAGAGAGACAGAGACAGAGAGGAAGAGGACGCACAAGTTCCCAGGAAGGCCAAGTCAGCCGAGGGTAAATGGAAGGGGAGGTACTAAGATCAGGTCAGGGGAGAGGATGCCAAGTGCAGACTAACCAAGGGGCTGCCACACCCTGCCCAGCCCTGCCCTCCGGCCTTGGGCAGTGAGCCCGGAGATGCCCAGAGAACAAAGGCCCTGCCCAGAACCCCCTGATTACCGCCTCCACCTCTGCGACTCCTGTGACTGCTCAGGGAGTGCCTGGCCTCTGTGCCAGGCCTGCCAGCCCTCCCGAACCCCTCTCAGAGCGCCAGTGCCTGTAGCCAGAGCTCCCTCGGTCTCCCCAGATCCCTGGCCCTGGGCTGCTGACGCTGCCTGGCATCGGGCCCGGTGGGCGAGGAGCAGGACAGGGAGGCGGCAGCTCCATCTGCTTTGGGGACAGCCAGGCCAGAGCCGGGGACATCTGAGCCAGCGCCGACTGGCACTGGAGTCAGACCTCTTGGGCTTAAGACCCCGCCAAGGGCAAATCCTTTCTTCTCCCGGGGCCTCCACGGGATGGAGGAGTGAGGGGAATGACAATAGCAGAGTCTCTGCTAAAATGGCTTCGTTAGGCCTGGGCGGGCTGAAAGAGACCCTCACTCCGCTCCTCAGAGGAACCATGGGACAGGGAGAGGACACCCCTCCCGCCCCCTCAGCCTGGACTGGGCAGCTGGGGAAACCGTCTCGAGCATCGTCACCAGCTGGTGACTCAGGAGCCAGCCCTGCTGGGCCTCTGCTGTCCCTGAACTTCCCCGCTCCGTGCCCTTGGGCGGGTTCTTCAGTCGTTCTCCGGAGAGCTGGACCCTCGGGTCTGCTCCCCATAGACTGGCTCTGAGGCTTGAGTGAGAAAAAGGCACTGCCGGGTTCGAAGCCGGGAACACTCCCCACATTTGTTCATGCAATTTTTCTCTCCATATGGAAGTCTCCTCACCAGTGTCTCACTGTGTTCTCTAAAGAGCCTTGACAGGACCTCTGGGGCCGGGTGGGAGGGACTCGAGGTCGCCTAAGCTAGCTGAGGGCTGGGTAGGTGCAGGATGGGGGCAGTGCCAGAAATGCCCAGTGTGTCCCTTTAGGGTTCCAGGCCCCAGACCAGCTTCCTCTACTTTGTTGCAGGCTGGCCCAGCCTCTGAGGACAGGGAGCAGGGTGAGAGTCGGGTGGCGGGGGGGAGGGGGACGAGTCTTCATGATGAAAAAGCATAAAGAGGAAGCACCAGTGGATACGGCCAGGGGTAGGGACTTTAATTTTATTTGGAATCACTTGAAAAAAACTACAGCAGCATCTATGAGGTCAGAAGGAGGAGAGGGCATGAGGGGGGAGGGGAGAGCTGACGGGGACACGAAGGGAGACGGGGGGTGGGGGGCAGGAGGCGCAGGATGACTCCAGGGCCAGGAGAGGATGAGGTTCAGCACAGGGGTGTTCCTTGGTGCCCCCACGGCTGGCAGGCATCTTCTAGTCGCCCCCACTCTTGGCCTGGGAGAGAGAGTGACTGTCACACACAACTCCCAGCTGTCAGCCCGCAGTGGCCATCCTGAGTGGGGTGGGAACTGGGGTTGTCGATGACATGATCCATGAGGAAGCCTCCACTCCGGGACCGACAGAGGTCCAAGTCTCCCTGAAGAGGCCTCTGGGACCCCCAAAGGGAGGCAGTAAGTCTGTGAGGGAAGAGTTGTCCTCAAAAGCCCCTATGTAGGGAGGCTGGTGCGGGACCACCATGGACCCCGGGAGCCCAGCTCCTACCTCCTCAACTGCTTCCTCTTCCACGTTGACTTCCTTTTCCTCCTGAGTGGGAGCAGCCTGCTCCAGTTCCTCCTGAAGGAAAGCAAAAGAGGGGGTGGAGGGGGATGTGGGGCAGTGGGGCGGGTTTTGTGGTCCTTATTTCCCCAGCCTCTGAGATCAGCGAGGCCCCTCATCACCTTGCTGTAAGTGGGGACCAGGGATGAGGGTGGCACAAGGGCTGGTCTGATTCCTATGTCTCAGAGCCTCGCTAAAGGCAATTGGAGTTGCCACGGTCCGATGACACCAAGACTTTCTGGGGGCTTCCAGGTAACTGGAGCCCAGTCTACCACACACGCTGATGCCATGGCTCCAAGAAGTGCCTACAGTGGTAGAGCATTTGCCTTGCATAATCAGACCCTGGGTTTGATCCCCAGTATCCACCCCCACCCCGCCCCCACACACACATACTATACAAATGAAAACTTCAGTTTTCCTGCAGAGCTTCAAAACAGCCCTAGAAAGAAGGGCACCTGAGCCCTTTTCCCTGGGGAGCTAAGACCAGCGTGGCCCTAGTCACCTTGACCACCTTGCATGCAGCTCAAATATGCAGCTCATGAGCTTGTCCAGGCCGTGCCCTCACCCAGTGCCTCCTCCTCGCCTCAACTCCAAGATGGGCTGAGCCCAGGCTGGTCTGATGGAAACACCCTTTCCCATTCTCCGTCTCCTTCTGGCCTCCCTGCCCAGCCCACCCTGGGAGCCTCCCTGCGGGTGGGCACATGACAACTGGTGGGCAAGGCTGAACTGAGTGATCCCCAGTCCACCTGGATCCCCATCTCAGTCTACTCAGGAAGGTCCCGTCACTTCCATAGACCACAGAGCCATCTGCCCCGTGGTGGCCTAGGAGGTCACTGAACCGTATCAGCAGTGGGTTGTCAGCTGCTTAAACCTGTTTCCCAGCGGCAGGCATGTGAGGTCAGTGACATGAGTGGCTCACAGAGGATGACTCCGGATTGGCTTTTGGGCGTCACCAAGAAGTGCGTGCAACCCAGAGTCTGGGGTGACTCCAGGGGCTCAGCTGCCATGCCCCAAAGTCAGAGCAGAGCGGTGAGGACAGCAGGGCCCCACCCTGGGCCGTGCGGAGGAGTTGGGGAGGGGCAGGCCTGGCAGCTCCTGACCGAGGCCACTAGTGATAGCAACCTAGTCCCCTCCGTTTGTGGGGAGCTGGCCCGGAATCACGACAACTGCTTCCCGGGGCCATCCAAGGCTTGCACAGGGGCAGCTCCTGCCACCGCTGCTTTACAGAAAAGGGGCCAGCAGTCCCCTGACCCTCCACCCTGGGACCCTGTGCCATACCCCGAGAGACTGCCCCCAGAACCAGGGACAGGTGAGGTCCCTCCCTGCCCTTCCACCCACCCACCCTGGGGGCAGGGACACCCAGTGCTGGGTGCCAGGGCTCCTCACTCCCTGCCAGTGGTGGCGCAGTTCCCGGGAAGGCAGGCTGCGGCTCATGCGGACTGGCCACGAGACCCAGGGCACCTTCCCCTACTTCGCTTCTCTGGGCTTGGTTTCCACACCTCGTCTCGCGGGATTTTTGTGCCAATTAAATGATTAAGGGCCGGGAAATTTGGTTTCAAGGGCTGAGCACACACACTGCGTGCGGGTGGCCTGGGTTTGACCCTCCAGCACTGCATGGTCCCCTGGCAGCGAGCTCCAGCAAGGAGGTGGAAGAAGCCCCGAAGCATTGCTGGGTGTGGCCCCCAAACAAAACAGAACAAAAAAGATTAAATGAGTCAATAAGTCAATAAATGTAAAATGAGGGGGGAGAGCCTGCTCTGCAGTGAGCACGGAGGCAGCAACCCCAGACGGCTGGGCCCTCCTGCCCTCCTGGCAGGCCTCTGCTGCTCCCGCGCTTGGTGCTCACACACACACACACACACACACACACACACACACACACACACACACACACACACACACACACACACACACACACAAAGGCAAGGCAGTGGGTGGGGTCGGAGCCCACTTTGATTTTCTGCCGCCAGGGGGCGCTGTTTCCCTGCTTCTCCTGGGCGACTGCCGGAAGCCCACCAGGCCCCTGGAGGAAGGCCAGACGCTAGGATGCTGCGGGTGATGACTTGGCAGCTCTGGCCTGCGCTGTCGGGGAGGCTACCCATCACTACAGAGGGGGTCCCACGGGGACCCTGCTTTGGCTTATAATTGGAGCATCTCTCCTAAACGCTGAGCACCATCAGGAGGGCGTGGCTTCGGGCCCCAGGCCACGCCTGGTCCCAGGAGAGGAGATTCCAGTAACCGATCATGCAGTCCCCACGCACACCTGGCGCAGACCTCGCGCGGACCGTGGGGCCACCTGTCAGCGGGGCGGGCTAAGGCTTGTCCACCGAGGGCTGCGCTGGGGCCATTCTGAGAGCCAGGCTGGCCACCAAGTCTCACCTTCTGCACCACCCCAGCGGTGACCACGATGTTCTCCGCCTCCTCCACCGTCTTGTTGGCCACGGTGTTGACGCTGGAGACCACGGCCTCACTCACGGCGTTGGCCTGCTCCTTGGTCTTCTCTGCCACTGCGGGAAAATACTCGCTGGCCCTGGTCCCACAAGGGTCATTCATCCCCGCCCCCTCAGAGCTTGGCTGCTCAAGTCCGGCCATGCTGTCCCCTTTTCCAGGGCACCCAAGACTCTGGCTTTAGGGAACAACTGGGATCATCCCCTTTCTGAGTCCCGGGGAACTCTGAGCTGACCAGGAGGGGTAACCCTGGGCCCGTCTCAGGTTGTGGGGGGATCTGCACCCATGGCCACGTTGGGGCAGGGGTTGTAAGGTAAAGAGGGGTCAGGAGAGCCCTGGGTTTGGACCTTCAATACCATCATGCAGAGGCGCTGAAAGACCAGTGGCCCCCTTCCCCCCTTCCCCCTCTGCAGCCCGGCCCTGGCCCCCTCACCTGAGGTCACACTCTGCACGACACCTTCCTTGGTCTTGGCCCCTAGGGAGGAAATGATGGATCAGCCCACACCCACTCCTCCTAGTGCTTGGAGGGCCAGGCGGGGCAGACACCACACAACACTTGGACAGACATAGGTAGGGAATAAGGATGGCGTCTGGGGTCCGGCCGTCCTTTCAAAGGCCACTTCCTGCTGTGTCTGGAGGAAGGGGATGGATGGGAAGTCAACAGGAAAGAATGGGGAGGGGCGGGGCACGGGGTAGGGGGTGTGAGGGGTGTGGGTGGGAAAGCCGGATTGAGGTGGGGCACAGATGGTCCTCATGTATGTCTAGGACCCCGGATACAGAGGCAGGACTGGAACCAGGACCGCTGAGTCAGCAGCCGAACCCCCTCCCCCAGGACATCTGAGGGATCGTGGGTAGACAAACACTGAGTCTCCATCTCATTTCTCCAGCCCCACCCCTACCCCCTGGGCAAAGGGATGGGAGGCAGTTGTAGCCTGGTATCTGAGTGCTTTAAAGTTCAGGCACCAAGCACCGGGCTCCATTCTTGGGGGGTCCCAGTCTCCACTTTTCTGGTTGTCCGCCAAGAAACAATACAAGGCTAGGGTGCATTTTTGTGTCCAAACAGGTGTGTGTGAGGGCTGGGTATCCCACTGCATTCCCAGCCGGGACCTCTGGAGCCCTGGGGATGCTGAAATAGACACTTATGCGCTCGGGAACGAGGGGGAGATTGCTCCAGCAGGGTCTGAGACCCTGACTCAACGCCACACCCTCATCCCTGGCTCAGATGCCACCCCGGAACCAGCCCGGGGTAGTCAGACCCAAGCAACTGTACCCCCACCCCTGCCCCCAACCCCGGGTTGGCCACCACCAGCCCCACCCTGCTGCTCCGCCACGCCCCGACTCACCCACATACAGGACGCCCTCCTTGGTCTTCTCGGCCGCTTCCGTCACCCCTTGCTTCGTCTTCTCCACGGCTCCCACCACACCCTCCTTGGCGATGGAGAAGCCCTTCTTGAAGACGTCCATGGCGGTGGCAGGGGCGGGAGCCTGGACCTTCCGACTGGCCGGTGAGCTTGGCTGGAGCTGGCGTGAGAGCTGCCGCAGCCGCCGTCCCCGCTGCTGCCTCTTACTGACGCCAATGAAATATTGATGATGCGGTGGTGGCTGGCCCGTGGGAGCCGGGCGGCCTGTGTGGGGGTGGGGCAGGCGGGAGGGATGGGGCGGGGCCCTCTTCTCTCCACTTCCCACTCCCTGGGGTGGGGGGCAGCGGGGTGCATGGGCCCCTGCACCCACCCCTCAGCCTTGGCTCAACCCTCCCCTCCCAACCCCTGCACTGCCAGGAGGGGCCAGCAAGGACTGGACACATCCTTATCCATCACTGTCCCTCATTCAGGCCTGCCCCGCCCACCCGCCCAGGCTGGACTCGGCTGCTGTGAGTGATCACATCGGGGGTACAATGGGCTCCCCAGAGAGACGCCTATGCTGCCCGTGGCCCGGGTCACTGCAGGGCCACCCAGGCTGCTCAGGCACATGTGTGACCAGCCTCCTCTGGCCAGGGCTGCCTGGATGCTGGACGCCCTCCGGCGGGGTCAGAGGAGGAGGAGCTGGGCAGGGGCACCGAAAGGCCTTCCCTGGGTCAGCGCCCGCTGCACCCTGAGCCGGGGACGCCTCTGCCTTGCTGAGCCTCCAGCCACCCGCCTGCAGCCCTGCCTCCATGGTGGGTACCACGCACAGGGAGCAGCTCCCATGGGGACATGTTTGGTGGGATCCGCTCCCCCCACCCCCGCCCATGGTCCCTGAACCCGGTGTCCCTGACCCAAGTCTTCTCAGGCACAGGAACTGGCCTGCAGTGTTGGCTGCCTCTGCAGGGGCCCGATAGGGGGGCTAGGGGGCCGGACAAGACTCACCAGGGGGGCCCGCCCAGGCCACTTCCTCTCTTTGTTGTCCTGTGCTTTCTTTTCCTTCGGGGACTGCACTTGGCGACCACGTCACGGGCAGTCTCTGGAGTCGCCCGCCGAGGCTGAGCCCGCTGGACCGCCGAGATGATTCTGACGCTGTTGCTTTGGCTCGGGACCTTCCCAGGCTGGGGGCTGCTGGGGACCTGGGCCCAGGACCCAGGTACCAGCTTCTCTGAGTCACTCAGCCCCCCACTGCCCCCTGAGGTCTGGAGGGCAGAGGCTGAGGACCGCGGGGACCCCATCGGACGGTAAGGAAGGCCTGGGTCTTGGGGGTGGTCATGGTACAGGCTTGAGTCCCAGCTCAGTCGGACCAGTTCTGGCCTCAGTGACCCATCTGTGGAATGGGTGTATCTTACATATCTGCTGGCCAGCCGTGGAGCTGAGTGTGGTGCTAGGTACTAGATGCCCTCTCAAGGGGCTACCTCTGCCAGTAGGTTGGGCACCCCAGGGCCAACATAAGGACCACAAGGAATTTCCCATCTGATCCATGGTCAAGAAGGGGTCTGGAGCGGGGACTGAGCGAGAGCCTTCTTACTGCTCCCTAGCCAGCGTGGGGCAGCGTGGGGCTGAGACTCTGGTGTTTCTAGCTGGTGAGGCAGTGGCTTTTGGTTTTTAAAGAAGTCAGTTCTCAAAGCTGAGACCCCCCCCCCCCCCCACTCCTCCAGTTGACCCAGCCTGAGGCAGAACTAGACAACAGATGCCCTGGGGACTTGACTTCCAGGAGTGTGTGTGGGGTGGGGGCGTGGGACTTGCCGGCTCCTCAGCCTGGTCCCCCGGGCTGCTCAGTGAGCAGAGGGGGTGCCAGGCTCTGCCTCCGGGATAGCAAGGAAGCTGAGCTTCGCCCCTAGGAGGGGCGGAACGGGCCTGCAGCGGCTGGGACCCTCCTGCAGGTAAGGAGCTGGGCCTGAGGCCCTCTCCGCGGGGAGCCCACTGTTAGAATGGCAGGTGCCGCTTAGTGGGCACCTCAGTGAACCTTCCCAACAGTCCTGGGTACAGAGGACAGAGGCCTTACCAGCCCACCCAGTGCACACAGCCAAGAACAGGAACCAGCATCTGGGTGTGACCTCAGGGCTGAGGGCTGCTCCCTGGAGCACTCAGAAGCAGCTGGAAACCACACGCTTCTCCTCTCTCCTCTCTCCTCTCTCTGTCTCTCTGTCTCTCTCTCTCTCTCTCTCTCTCACACACACACATACACATACGCACACACACACACATACACTCAGAGATACATGCTTAGACACAGACATGCATGCACACACAGACACACAAATACATGCTCAGACACAGACACACAGACACGACATGTTTCCACATGCATGCCCCCCCCCACTCCAGCCCCCTGGTTGCTTCAGGGCATCTATACAGATTCAGAGGATGTGGGGGGCCACTCATCACCAAGGGTCTCATCCAACTGCCAGATCCATTGCCAAGTTGGCAGACAGAACCGGGCTGCATGGGACAGTGCCCTCAGCCCCAGCACTTGAAGATTAGTGTGTGTGAGTGTGTGTGTGTGTGTGTGTGTGTGTGTGTGTGTGTGTTGTGAGTGCGCATGGACTCTCCGTGACAGAGGAGCTGGTAGGTGATGAATTGTGGGCTGGAGGAGAGGGAGTTGGGGAGACCCTATTTCCTCCTTCCACCCCCGTTTTGCCCAGGGCTGTGAGACTGAGGTGACGTGGTGGGACTCCCAGGCACTCAGCTCTGATTTCAGGACCAAGACCTGAACCTTCCCTCCTCAAAGTCACGAGCGCCATGGTTCCACATGGGTGCTGCCTCCCTTCTCCTTCAGCGAGCGGGGTGAGGGGCCCACGGACAGGAAGGAGGTGCTCCTCGTCCCTCTCCTTTGGTTGCAGGGAGGAGGGCCTGTTCCCCCTTCCCCAGGGAGGGTCACCCAGAGGCTGTGGGGGGTGGGGTGGGGGGAGCTGCCTTCGGACACTCAGCCATGCTCGCAGTGCCCAGGGTGTGCACGGCTATATGTGCCTGTCGGCTCATGAGGACACTGGCCCAGGAACATCAGACAGGTCCCAGCTAGCTTCAGGGCCTCCTGCCCACTTTCCCGGAAGCCGCAGTCCACACCGGCTGGTCCAGGTCGCTGAGGCCCCTGGAGGGGCTGGTGAGAAAGGAAGGAAGAGCCGCACTGCTTCCTCGGGCTGATTGTTTCCTGTGGAGAGACGGAAATGCTGCTCCAGTCCCCCCTGCACCCGGGGAACAGGACGGGGTCCAGGCAGCCCCCCCACCCCCCGCCACAAGCCAACACTCTCAGCCTCAGCCCGGGATGGGGGACCTCCAGCCCTGGCTGGCAGAGCCAGGCCTCTCGCCCGCATTTGTCCCTCGCGCCTGCTGGTGGAGCCCCACGCAGGGCAGGCCTGGGTTCAGCCCTTTGGCAAGAAGAGCTTGATGGCTGGTCCTGCACACCAGGTCCTGATGGGGTGGCAGGGGCAGACCTGTAGCTTCCTCCATCCCGGGGGGACCCCGGCTTGGCCAGGGCCAGGGGGAGCAGCTGTTTGGGAGGGGGGTCCCCAGACACAGCCGTGGCTCCCGGGCCTGCAGCGGGGAGCCGGGCCCCATCAGTCTGCCTCGGTCCTGCTTCGCTGGGGCAGCTCCTTGGGTTGCTGCTGTGCCTGTCAGGTGGGTTAGCGGGGTGGGAGGCCACCTGAGGCCACACGTAGCAACAAGCGAGGGGTCAGGGCCGGGAACTGCCAGGCTGCCCCCCTCAGGCTTCTGTCACCAATTCTGACCTGCTGGAATCTCAGGCAGGGGTGGGGGGACAGAGATGGAGTGACCCGCAGGGCTGAGGCTCCACAGCTTGCACATCCCACCCCGGTTCCTGCTTTCCACAGCCCAGGACCCTGGGCAGAACTGGGAAGAACCTACCTGAAGCATGCCCAGGAAACCCTGATCCTCTGGCCTTCTCAGGCTTCCCCTGCTGGCCAAGAGACAGGATTCTCCTGCTAGTGCTCACATTCACGGCCCACGCGGGGGCTCGGACACAGGGCCACCAAGAGGCGTCCCCCTCCCCAGGAAGACCAGCAGTCCTGCCGGCTGGTTGGCTAAAAGGCAATTAAGCATCCCAGGGGCCAACGGCTCCAGCTCGTCCATAATTCAGGAGTCTTCAACTAAAAGCCTTTCCTGGTTAAAGGTTCTGTCTGCTTTCCACAAGGCCGGCTCCCTGAGCCCCCAGGGAGGATGGGGCGAGGATCTCTTCTCCCTCCTTCCAGGACGGTGGGGGGGAGTGGGGGGGAGCAGGGGGAGGGGTTTGGTTCAAGGTCACCTCGAGTCCAGGGAGGAGGAGAGTCCTGGCTTAGAAGCTCTGGCTGACTCCCCTCCCCCATGACGGACTGTGTCAGATGTTTAGAGCAGCCCAGGCCGAGCTGGAGGACCCCTGCACGCATGCCCGGGCTGGCACCTGCCCCTCAGCAGACCACGGGGACCGGAGGGCAGCACCCAGCATGCCTCTCCCTCGGGCGGGGGCGGAGGAACAGGCCTGGGAGTAGGCGACAGAGAGAACAATGACACACTTCAGTGAGCTGGGCCGGGGGCTCAGGCCCAGAGGGCTGGCAAGACACTGCCAAGAGCAGGAGGAAACCAAAGCAAAGGTCAGGAATGTTCCCAGGCTTCTAGGCCAGCAGCTCAGACTCTGCCAAGGGGATGGGGCTGTCTGGGGGGGTGGGGGGTGGGGGGTGGCGGGGGTGGGGGGCTGTGATTTGGGGAGAACAGTGGCTGCTGGAGCCTGAGGTTCCGGCAGGTCAGGAGAGAAAGTTCCTAAGCAGGAAGGGTGGGCAGCACCATTTCCAGTTCCGGGAGTTTGCTGTGGAAAGTTCCAGTCACTCCCTGGCACGCTGGACCGAACTTGGCATGCCCGGGACACAGGCCTCCGGCCGGCTCTGCAATGGCTAAGACGCGAGTGCGAGGAACAAACTTGGTTAACAATGAAACCAGGTTTTCTCAGCCTCAGCGCTGTTGACATTTGGGCTGGGCTAATTCCTGGTTGTGGGGGTGTGAGCTGTCCAGTGCATTGTAGGGCATTGAGCAGTGTCCATTACCTCCCACTGGACTGGATGCTAGCAGCACAGCCAACCTCCAACACAGAGGCATGAGCACCATAAACATCTCCAGAAGTCACTAAATAATGGGGCGGGGGTTGATCTGCACGTGCACCCCTACCGCCACCCAACTGCTATGCTCCTGTGGCTTTTGTGCAAGCAGCCAGCTCACCACGGTCCCTGGGCTCTGCCGCACACTTACACTTGTCTTGGCTGCAGGCAAGGCAAAGGCCCTACCCACTGTACTAACGCTCTGTCCCTAATTCTCTAGGGACATGTGAGCCCTTCCTGAGCTGTTCTCCCTTATGGATTAGCAAAGCCTGTGCCATGTCCCATTATTTTCATTGCTTTTGAATCAGTCTTGGTAGTTAATAAGAAATTCCTCATTTGTAGGTGCCATACAAAATTTCCATACTGGAATTTTTGTTACCTATTTTTTTCTTTCATTTCTATAATTTATAATGATAATTTCTTTCATTTCTCCTCCATGTACACTTCTAGATGGGGCTCGGAAAACTATAGTTAGTGGACCAAATCTGGCCCCCACCTGCTTTCACAAATAAAGTTTTATTGGAACACGACCACCCTCATTGATATATATATATAATATACATATACCAATTGATATATATCAATTATATCGACTAATATTATATATATCCATATATATATATATCAGTGTTTTACACCACTATGGCCAGAGAGAGAGCTCAATGACTTTAATGCTGTTGCATGCTTGAATGCAGGGTTAATTCCCAGCATCCTATGTTCCTTCAAGCAACTAATGGAAGCATTTCCTGAGCATATTGCCCTGAGCATCACAGGCCTGACCCTAGAAAACAAAACAAATAAAACAAAAGAAAGATGGCTATTGCTTTGAATGCAGGAGTCCCAGATTTGATCTCTGGCACAGCATGTTCCCCTGGCACCCTGAGTGGGGTCCCAAACCCCAAACCAACACAGTATCAGATTTGAGCAGATATGACAAAGTCTGTATGTCCTGGAGAACCCAAATCAGGGCCAGCTTCGTGGACCTGTGGCCTGTGCAGTCACAGAGAGGTGCTGAAGAGAGCCAGGCATTTGCTTTCATCTCCATTGTCCCCTCATCTTCACCGTGCATAGGATCACATATATTAGGTAGTAAACCCCGCGGGGAAGATTTACTCTCTGGCCCTCTACAGAAAATTTTGTTGACCCCCTGGATTAGAGTCAAACCTTCAACAAGACATGAGATCATCAGAAATCTCAGGCTTGTCTGGTCCCCAAAGGTGATGACCATAACATATTCAGGTGATTCTTCTGGCATAACTTGAAATAACATTATTATCTTGAAAGAACATGCTTACATTGTAGTTGCCTGGGGAGTAACATGACCTATGAATTGTCTCTCATCCCCATGCCTCACCCAGATCCCAACACGCATTTATGCACACACATGAGCCAGAATGTGCACACACATGAGCACACTTCTGTCATTCTCCACACTGTCATTTAGAATATTTTCATTCATACAAGGACATTGAGTTGGGACATGAAAAAACCAATGGGTTACTGGGGGCCTACAATGGGTGAGGTGCTTGCCTGGCACGTGACCAGCCTGAGTTCAAGCCCTGACTCCATAGATGTTGCCCCACACCTCTGAGAGTGATCCCTGAGCACAGAGCCAGGAGTAAGCCCTGAGCACTGATGTATGTGCCCCCACTCCCAGAGGAACAGATCCGCTTCAGAGAGTATAACCCTAGTCTTGATAGACTAGAACCCAGTCTCTGTTATGTCCCTTCCCGGCTTGAGTCCCTCGGTCTCTGGACACAGGCCAGCTCCTGGCTGCTTTGCCGGGACCCCAGTATCTGGCTGCCCCGTAGCCCCACAGCATCACTGCAGCCCCTCCCCTGATGCCCAGTCATGGTCACACGCCTCTGCCACAGTGCCTGGTGCTTCCGTGGTCACCGATTCCTGTTAATCTCCCCGGGTGCAGCCCCCTCTTCCCTCAGTGGCAGGGAAAGGTTGCACCTCCATACAGATGCAGGGCACAGTAGAGCTTAAGCCTCTGGTACCCAGGAGATGCTGAGTTGACCTGGGCCATGGGGGTCACTTCTGGGACCAGTAGGCAGGGGACGGGCCCTTCTGGCCCATGACTGAGCCCATCGGAGCCGTGAGCATCCCCTGCTCCTGACCTGCTCCTGACCTGCTCCTGCACAGGGGGACGACACAGAAGGGGCTCCTGTCTCTGGAGGACATGAGACGGCCTCTCCCAGAGAGGATCCACTCAGCCCATGAGCCCTCTAGCTTGTTGGAAATCCCCTTTCCTGATGACCATCCTGAGGAACAGCTGGTGAGCAAATGCCCTGTGGCCGCCAAGGCTCTCTCTGGTGTGGTGCTGTGGGTTGTTAGACACGTGTCAGGCCGGTGGGGAGCAAGACCCTCCCTTGGCCCCCACTGAGGACACTATTACAGTCTCACCCCCAGATGCTGAGACAGACACTCCCCCAAGCACTTGTTCAAGATTATCTGGGCCACAAAGTGTGAAGGATTCGGACCCAGGACTCCCAGCCCCCTCTCTAGTCCAAGAGGATATCTGAGAGTGATCTATGTGGTCTTCAGGGCTTTCATGGACTCTCGTGCTGCCCTCGGGAAGGGGCTTCCGACAGGTGGTGTGTCTGGAGCTTGGCACTGAGGGATGGATGATGCAGAGTCACTTACTCCGAAGAGGATTCCAGAATCCCCACCAACCTCTGGGTGGGGCCAGGAGGCAGCCAGGGGGCCACACTCAAGCCCCACATCCTGCCTCATGGCTCAGCAATGCTCTCCTCCGTCTCTTTTTCCTTTCCAGTAACTGGTGTCCCTATCAGAAGTCCAGGCTAGTGACCTTTGTAGCCGCTTGCAAAACCGAGAAATTCTTCGTCCACTCACAGCAGCCATGTCCACAGGGGGCACCAGACTGCCAGAAGGTCAAAGTCATGTGAGTGGGGGGGTGGGGTGGGCTGGGCCGGGCTGGACCCTTGCTGGCTCCCCTGGGGGGACGCTAAGCCGGTTCTGTTCCCCCAGGTACCGTGTGGCCCAGAAGCCAGTGTACCAGGTCAAGCAGAAGGTCCTGGCCTCTGTGGCCTGGCGCTGCTGCCCAGGCTTTTCGGGTCCTGACTGCCAGCTCCACGGTAGGGCTCCTGACCTGACCCCTGACCCCAAAGTCCTGCAGCCCCTCTGCCCTCTGGGCTCAATGTCTGCTGCTCCTCTCCACAGATCCCACAGCAATCCCTGAGCTCGCCGATCCAGGTGATGATTTCCTGGAGCCTTGGGACAGGCCTGTCAGCTTTGAACCCGGTACAGTGCATTCCCAGGAGGTCCAGGGAGGGGAACAGGCGGGTGGAAAGAGCCTCCGCATCTGAAGGGCAGTGCCAGTTCAGGTCATCTTCACCCCCAGCATCAGCAAAGGCCCTCCAGTGGCCCTGTGCCGCCCTCTACCCCCAGCGAGGAGGACAGGTCAACAGCACATCCACCGCCCACCTGCCGGCTAAGCAGGTGCACCCCATTACCTGGGACCCCATTACCTGACATCTTCCCTGGCCCCTCACAGGCTCCCAAGGCCTGGAAGCAGCCCCGGAGGCTGAGTCCACAAGGGGGCACTACTGAGGACCCTTCTAAGGCTGGGCCCAAGGCCGGGAGAGCGATTCTCTTCCTCTCCGGGTGAATTAACTGTCTACCAGTGAGGGAGGCCGAGAAGGCTGTGGGAAGGTGTGGGAAGGCCCGGTCCATGTGACGGAGGTTGAGCAGGTGGGCCTGCTAGCTCTCTCGCTAGCCCTGAATTTGTCCTGGGGTGGGTCCTTCGCAGCACCCCCTCCCTGCTCTGAGTCCCCACACATTCCCTGCACCCCCTCAAGCCTAAGGAGCAGCAGTCCCCACTCACTTGTCCTGTATCTGCAGAGCGCCAGGCCCCATGGCAGAGCACGGCCCCAGGAGATGTGCAGAATGACTTGGACCAGGAGGATGACATCCCCCCGGCCGCGTGGGGGGCACTGGCGGACAACCTCGAAGCTGTGGCGACAGAGATCAATCAGACTGAGGCCAACCAGACGGCCTTTGGTGAGTGACAGGCCGGGTGAGGAAAAGCCTCGTCACAGCCACAGGGATATGTGGGTGGGGAGACAGGAAAGGCCCATCCCCCTAGTCCCTTCCCTTCCCCCAGGCCCCCACAATCCCCAGGGAGTGGGGTAAAGACACCCATCATTGCAGGGGTTCTGCCCCTCCACCCCCCAAGAACGGGATCAAAACGCCCATCATTGGGGCTGGAGCCATAGCACAGCAGGTAGGGCATTTGCCTTGCACGCGGCCAACCCGGGTTCAATTCCCAGCATCCCATATGGTCCCCTGAGCACCACCAGGGGTGATTCCTGAGTGTAGAGCCAGGTGTGACCCAAAAAGAAAAAATCAAAACAAAATAAAACGTCCATCATTGCAGGGGTTCCTGAGAGACCAGGGGATGGGGTTAAAATGCCTGTCATTGCAGGGGTTCCCGAGAGACCCCTGGAGCAAGCGCTGCTACTGCACGTGGACTCCTTCCTGCGCCAGCACTTCGGCCCCCAGTGGAGGAGCTTCAACCAGAGCCTGCACAGCCTCTCCGAGGCCGTCAGAAACGTGTCCCGAGAGCTAGACGCCCACCAGCAGGCCCTCGGGCAGCTTCAGGAGGGCACCGTGGCCAAGGCGGACCTTCAGGAGCTGGGTGCTAAATTCGAGACCAAGATCCAGGAGACGGCCCAGAAGATGGACCAGCTGCAGGAGAACGTGGAGGACCGGCTGCACGCCCAGCACCTTTCCGTGCAGGCGTCCCTCTCGGAGATGGAAAAAGACGTGGACGCCAAGTTCAAGAAGCTCCTTAAGGCCCAGGAGTCTGAGGGCAGTTTGCTGCTGGCAGCGGCGGCGGCGGGGGCCCGGCCTGAACCCGAGAGCCTGCAAGCCAGGCTGGGCCAGCTGCAGAGGAACCTCTCGGCGCTGCTGGTGGCCACCAGTCAGAGGGAACAGGAGCTGCACGTCACGCTGGCGGACATGGGCGCCACCCTGGCCCAGCACCGGGACGAGATCAAGGAGCTGTACAATGAGTCGGACGAGACCTTCGATCAGATCAGCAGGGTGGAGCGGCTGGTGGAGGAGCTGCAGGTGAACCACACGGCGCTGCGCGAGCTGCGCATCATCCTCATGGAGAAGTCCCTGATCCTGGAGGAGAACAAGGCGGAGCTGGAGCGCCAGATCCTGGAGCTCAACCTCACCCTCCAGCACGTGCAGGGCGGCCACACCGACCTCATCAAGTACGTGAAGGGCTGCAACTGCCAGAAGCTCGACTTGGACGCCGACGGCATCCGCGAGGGCCCCAAGGACACCCTGCGGGCCCTGGAGGATGAGGAGGAGGAGGAGGAGGAAGAGCAGGGGGAGAGCCGCGTGCACCCGCAGGACGGCTCCTCGCTGCGGGCCCTGCGCGGCGCCCTGGACGCCCTGTCGCAGGCCGTGGACGCGCAGCGGGCCGACACCTCGCGCGCGCACGTCGACTTGGCGCGGCTCCGGAGCGGGCTGCAGGCGCTGGGCCGCGAGGTGAGCGCGCTGCAGGCCGCCGAGGGCGCCGTCCGCCGGGAGATCGGCCTGCTGCACAGCTCCTTCGAGGCCCTGCTGGACGACGCGCTGCGCCACGAGGCCGTGCTGGCCGCGCTCTTCGGGGAGGAGGTGATGGAGGCGATGAACGACGAGGCGCCCGGCCCGCTGCCGCTGAGCTACGAGCAGATCCGCGTGGGCCTGCAGGAAGCGGCCAGCGGGCTGCAAGAGCAGGCGATTGGCTGGGACGTGCTGGCGGAGCGGGTGACGGCCCTGGAGCAGGCTGCGGGGGTCGGGGTGGGCAGGGCGAGGCCCCTGCTGCCCACAGCGCACCTGGAGCCCAGCCACGACGCGTCGCCGGAGGAGGCCAGCGGGACGGACCTGGCAGGGCTGGCGCAGGAGCTGCAGCGTCTGAGCACCGACGTGAAGCGCGTGGGCCTGTGCTGCGAGGCCGCCGGCGCCGCCGCCACCAACAGCTCCCTCGAGGGGCTCCGCCAGGCTCTGTCCACCGCCCAGCGCGGCTGGGAGCAGCACCAGACGCTGTTCCACAGCCTCTTTGGTAACTTCCAAGGGCTTCTGGAGGCCAATGTCAGCCTGGACCTGGGGAAGCTGCAGGCGATGCTGAACAGGAAAGGGAAGAAGCAGAAGAAAGGCTTGGAAGCTCCCAGGAGGAGGGACAGGAGGGAAGCTGAGCCCTGGACAGATGAGCAGGGCCGGAGGCCCGTGCTGGGCACGCTGGGAGCAAAACTCTGGGCTGCAGGTGAGTTCTGGGCGTGCCTAGCACAGGGCTTGTGCAAGCAGCTCTGCGCACAGACATGGGGTGTGGTGAAGGACATCAGGAAAATCCTCAGTGAAGACGACGCAGGGGGCTGAGGGAGTACCGGGGTTAAGGCACTTGCCTTGCATACATCTAACCCTGGTTCAGAGTCCAGCACCACATATGCTGTCCTGAGCACAGAGCCAGGAGTGAGCCTTGATCATAGCCAGGTGTGGCCCCAAATCTACCTGCCTGTCTATCTATCTATCTATCTATCTATCTATCTATCTATCTATCTATCTATCTATCTATCTAACTTTTAACCCAATCTTAAAAAGCAGAACAAAAACTCCCACCCAGGATGGGCTGGGTCTTGCCTTTGACCCACCTTCCATTCCTGGCTGGTTCCTTCTTAACCCACCTGCAGTATCTGGTGGTAGAAGTCTTAGAATGACTGCATTCATTTGTGTGCTATAAAATATCCAAGGCCAGGGAAAACAGGCCAGGATGACTGGTCAACGGTTGGAAGCTTGCCACAAGTATATGGGGCGGGGGGCGGGAGGGAGCAGAGGGCAGTTAGGATAGAGAAGGAACCAGTATGATAGTAATAGTTGGAAATGATCACTCTGGATGAGAAATGAATGTTGAAAGTAGGTAAGGGATATACATGATGACCTTTTAGTATCTGTACTCCAAACCATAATGTCCAAAAGGAGAGAGAGAGAGAGAGAGAGACAGAGAAAGAGAGAGAGAGACAGAGAAAGACAGAGAGAAGAAGAAGAAGAAGAAGAAGAAGAAGAAGAAGAAGAAGAAGAAGAAGAAGAAGAAGAAGAAGAAGAAGAAGAAGGAGGAGGAGGAGGAGGAGGAGGAGGAGGAGGAGGAGGAGGAGGAGGAGGAGGAGGAGGAGGAGAAGAAGAAGAAGAAGAAGAAGAAGAAGAAGAAGAAGAAGAAGAAGAAGAAGAAGAAGAAGAAGAAGAAGAAGAAGAAGGAGAAGGAGAAGGAGAAGGAGAAAGAAGGAGAAGGAGAAGAAGAGTGCCTGCTATAGAGGCAGTTGGGGTGTGGGGGTGGGAAAGAAACTGGAGACATTAGTGGGAAATGTACACTGGTGAAGGAGTGGGTGTTGGAACATTGTGTGACTAAACCCAGTCATGAACGGTCATGAACAATGGCCAGTGCAGTGCCCAGGAGCTGGCCCTTCCCTTCATGTGTGCAGTCATGGGTGGCTCTACAGAGGCCCAGGAGAGGCAATGCCTCCCTTCCATACTCCACGTCACGTTCCTCTATCACTGCTGTCCACTCACTTCACCTCCAGGTATCTTTAACTAGCTTTCTCCTGTGTAGACCTGTGTGCATGCATGTATGTGTGTGTGCATGTGTGTTATGTGAGTGTACACATGCGTGTGCGTGTGTGTGCATGTGCGTGCGTGTGTGTGTGTGTGTGTGTGTGTGTGTGTGTGTGTGTAGGGGCTGAATGCAGGGCGTGAGAACTGCTTGTTCTGCAGAGCAGTTGATCCGTCTCCAGGCTCAGTGTCCTCCCAGCAGTGTCCTTCTTGCCAAACTGAAGCATCCCAGCGTTTCATTGTTGTATTGTCATGGGAAAGGCACAGAGGAGCCTGTGCTGTCTGTAGAGTGCTGGCCCTTCCCTGTGCAACCCCCCAGTGACTGTCCCTGTAGGGCCTGGAGCCCCAGTAAAGTCCAGGCTGCAGTAAGGAGCAGCCAACCTTCCATCTCCGTCCTGTGGGGGTCCCTGGGAGGGAGGCCCGCCAGGTCCTACACCTCAGATGAGTTTCCTGCCAGAGAGGCTGTCCTCGGGGCCATTACCACCTCCCTACCCACACTCGGGGCTATGCTCAAGCCAGCCACCTGGCCATTTTCCTTGGGAGTCACCCGGGCTGTTTCCTGGGGGGAGGTCTAGGCTCGGCTCTGGTGACCTTCTAGTATGACCCCAGATGTCATGACAGAGCACCAGTGCTGCCCCCACTCACTTATCTCAGCATCGTTCTCTAAATAGGAGAATCCAGACCTGTCAAGGATGTTATGGAGATGAAGAAGTAAACTTTCCCAGCATAGTTTTAAAATAGAAACTTGTCAATGTCTTTCCTGTTTCGCCAGCATTTTGGGGGCTGCTGCTGTGTCTGCTTCTGCACAAACGATCACCCTTTCCCCTCTTGTGAGTGGGGCTGGGACTGCCCACTTTCAGCTTTTGCCTGATGGCTTTGGGACTTGTTTATCTCTGCAATATATTATCTTTCAAAAGTTCCCTTGGGGCTGGAGAGAGAGTACAGAAGGTTGGGCTCTTGCCTTTAATGCAGATGACCGGGATTTAATCCGTGCACCCCATGTGGTCCCCAAGCCCACCAAGAGTGATTCCTGAGTGCAGAGTCAGGAGTAAGCTCTGAGAATAGCTGGATGTGGCCCAAAATTAATAAGAGAGAAAAGAAGAAAAAAAAGGGGGAGTGGAGAAATGAAAAAGGGGGTGGGGAGTTCCCTTTAGGGCCAGAGAGGTAGAATTGAGATTAAGGCCCTTGATTTGCACCTGGCTGAGCCTGGTTGATCCTCGGAACCCTCATCCCGGCACCCTCATAAAACCCCTGAGCACAGAACCAGAAGAAAGCCCTAAGCACCACTGGGTGTGGCCTGATTTCCCCCAACCTCCCTCCCCCGCAAAAAGTAACTTCCCTTATTCAATTTGTAGTCCTCGGGGAACCATCTCCCGTAAGCTTGCAATCAAATCGCGACCTTCCCAACTTCTGAGGAGCGCTCGGGGTGGGTGGGGTGTGTGGGAGTCGCCACCGGAAAGCCCAATTCTAAACCAGCCATGGAGACCCAGAGAGGGAATCAGCTGCCAGCAGAGGGCGCTCCAGACAGGGTCTCCGTCCGCTGGAGAAGCCCGCCACCTCCTGGGTGTGGGCGGAACTGCAGCGCCAGCGCCGGGCCTTTCCTGAGATCCGATCTTACATAAACAGGAAAGCTCTTCTCTTTTAATTCCCAGAAAATCATCCAGAACTCGGGGAAAGCAAACTTTGAACCATGCTCAAGACTACTCCTGGACTGTGAGCCAAAGGGCTGGGGCTTCAGTTCCGGATCCTAAGTCATCAATGTGATGCAAATTGCCCCTTGTTTTCATTCCGGGAGAAACAGGGAGCTGGGTCTCAAGGAGAGCGTGTCCGTGTCAAGCTGAGCGCCAGGTCATGGCTGGGACCCCAGTGGAACTCAGCCCTTTGCGTCACGTTTCCTTCCCCCGCCTGAGTTTCTGGGGCTCCTTCCTTACTAGGCAAGTGCCCGCCACTTCCTCTGGCCCTGTGGGGCCAGGGAGTCCCCCCTCCTGTGTCATACCATCCTTATCCTCCGAAAGGTGATTCCTGTGCCCTTTCCAGGGCAAAGAACACCCGAAATAAGGACCTCCAAGGATGGTTCCCACTTTGTCATCTCTTTCTTTCTGTTGGGGGCTTGCGATGGGCCACACCTGGTTGTGCTCAAGACTTACTTCTAGCTCTGTGCTCAGAGATCACTCCTGGCGGGGCTCCGGGGACCATGTGTGGGACAGGGGGTTTGAACCCAGGTGGGCTGCGTGCAAGGCAAGTGCATTACTCACTGTGCTGTCTCTCCGCTCCCTCGACATCTCTTTCTCTTGTGTGTCTGAAGATTCCCACAGGGCACGGGAGACTCAGAGTTCAGTCCCAGTCTGCCACTTACCCCTCAGGCAGCCTTGAGCATCCAGGCAAAGCACCCACGTTCCTCAGTCAGGGCTACCACAAGTTCTCACGTAATAGCTCACCAACCATTCCCAGGATGTGAAGAACTCAAACGGGACTTTAAACAATAACAGCAAACGGGTCCGGGGTCAGAGAGAGTTCTTAAAGGGCTGGAGCCATCTTTGCTTGCAGGTGGCCCAGGTTCGATCCCCCAGACACCACCAGGAGCAGGAGACCCTCCACCCCCACCCCACCCAAGCATTGTCCTTGTGTCTAGAGTGTGGGAAGGCAAAGGGATCGCACAGGGAAGTGCTCGGCTGAAATGCACTTTAGTAGACAGCAGAGACTGTATTTTCCTTCTCGCCACTAGTGAGATACTGAGCCTTGGCCAGTTCCCTCCCAGTCCAAGAGGAACTGCTGCTGGGAATTTCTGGGTCACCTAAAAATAGCGACCTATTTCGAAAGGCCGGTCTCAGGTTTAAGATCCCAGCTGAGGGTGGGAGGGACCGGTCACTGATGCTTTCCTCCTGTGTTCCAGGCTCCCCTGTGGCCTTCTACACCAGCCTTCCAAAGGGAACGACCGCTCTGCAGACGGTGAAGTTCAACACCACTTACCTCAACATCGGCAGCGGCTACTTTCCTGACACCGGCTACTTCCAAGCTCCCGAGCGCGGGGTCTACCTATTTGCAGTGAGCCTTGAATTTGGCGCTGGGCCAGGCGCCGGGCAGCTAGTGTTCGGAGGTCACCACCGGACCCCTGTTCGCAGCCTGGGGGGCAACACGGTGACGACCTTTGCTCTGGCGGAGCTGCAGAAGGGAGAGAGAGTGTGGTTCGAGCTCACCCAGGGATCCATCGTAAAGAAAAACCCTTCGGGCACTGCCTTTGGGGGCTTTCTGATGTTCCAGACCTGAGTGCTGGGACAGCTCTATGGGCCCTCGAGGACTTGACCGGTTTGCCTGGTCGGGGGCTCGGGGCAGGCTTGGTCTGATGACCATCCAGCAGCCAAGCGCCTCCCTGACTGAATGCCTGCGCAGGCACGGGTGTGTGGCCTTCCTCTAGAACGCTGGGTTTGGAGCACTCTTGAGGATAAGAAGTTCCCAAGCGCGACTCATGGGTGAGGTTTGGTCTGGGGACCTGT
The DNA here is from genome assembly GCF_027595985.1 of Sorex araneus. Classification (NCBI taxonomy): domain Eukaryota; kingdom Metazoa; phylum Chordata; class Mammalia; order Eulipotyphla; family Soricidae; genus Sorex; species Sorex araneus. Next base: position 40,632,547 of record NC_073312.1, read on the forward strand.
GAGCCCCAGGCCGGCTGCCTTTGGAGACAGCAGGGATTGGAACTCAGCCCTCCACTCAGCAGTGACACAGACTGTAGGTTCGCTCCTTCTGCAACTGGAATTTCCTTACAACATGGTAAACCTTTTCCTCATGTCCACTTTTTCCTCCTCTTAGGTTCAGAAATCATACTTTTCCCCCCAAGAAGGTATATATTTAAAATAGAGGTCACCAGGCTCCAACGCTGCAGAGTAATAGGGAAAAAAAATCAGTCTCTTTGATTTCATTCATGAGATATGGAGATCAATCTCTGAGTGAGCTAACCAAGAGAAACAAATCTAGCTGTCTTTTCAGTTTCAATCCTTTAATAACTTTCATTTATTTTTTTTTTTCTCCTTGCCTAGTGAGAGTAGGGTAAAGGCTCAGACACAAGCGCCATGGGTATAGTCATTCCCATTTTGGCCTTCTGCAGGAGCACGGTAATTGGTAATTATTATTAGCATTTCTAACCAGGAAGGGAGCTGAGGGATGAAGGAACTGAAGACTGTAAACAAAAAAATCTCCCTCAGTGATGGTCAATTTTTGAATAAAGTGATGCCCTTCAAATTTCTGTTGGTTTACTTATGGAGAGCAAAAATACTTGGAAAAAGTGGTCAAATGTGGGACCAAAAGAACCTCTTGGGATAAAGTGACTCTCATGATTTCAATCCATGTCTAGGTTCAGAATTTTAGTTAATTCATCATGAAGCAGTCAATTTTCTCCACACTCGACAATGACATGGATACTGGACTAAATAGTATCACTCCGGTGCAATTACTCCTGTTCACAGCCTCGAGCCAGCAGGCCTGCAGTCTACTTAGTAGGGTGCACATGGTCCCCAGCCCTTCTCATTGTTTTCAAGGGGACATTCACTTACTTATGAGTGTCCCTCAGAATTTATTTTCCACTAATATTCATGTATCTAATGTATTAAAATATCAGTATTAAAAGGAGTAGTATGGGGCTGACAGATAGCTTTGGGGGTCAGGGACACTTGCCTGCCTGCACGAGGGTCTGGGGACAATTCCCAGCACTGCATGCCCCTCCCTTCCGCTCCGCACTGTGGATATAGCCTTGAAGGCTGGCACTGAGCACCCATGATGGAGAGCTAGGACCACAGAGCAAGCCCACACATGCAGACACAGGGCACCTTACTAAACCCACAGAAGTCAATCCAGAGGTACCATCAAAATCATTTCTCACTTCTACTTTTATCTCAGAAACATTGTGAATAAGTGCTAGGGTCTAGTAAAACGTTTCTTAGAATCCTGCCTCTGGGGTTGGAGCAATAGTACAGTGGGGAGTGCACTTGATTTGTGCTCAGCCAACTCAAGCTCAATCCCAGATAACACATATGGCCCCTTAGAGAATCTTCAGGAGTGATCTCTGAGCACAGAGCCAGGAGTAAGGCATGACACTGTTGGGTGTGGCCCAAAACAAAAACAAAATTTGTTTCCACTCTTATTTTTTGTTTTGTTTTGCTTGTTTTGGGGCCACACCCAGCACTGCTCAGGGCTTATTCCTGGCTCTGCACTCAGGAATTACTTCTGGCAGTGCTCAGGGGACCATATGGGTTGCTGTGGATTGAGCCTGGGTTGACCGTGTGCAAGGCAAGTTGCCCTACCTGCTATTCTATCACTCCAGGCCCCTTTCCACTCCTTTATCCTTTTCTCCACCATCCCAGCGAACATGGCTATTTGCTGTCTTTCCACAAGATGTTTGGTTCAAGAGGTTCCTGGCCATGGAGAAAGAATAGAATTCCTTAGTGGATTTAGTGGAAACTGGTAATAAGATCACGTACAAGTCTAAGAGGACACGCTGGAGTAGAACGAGGCTGTGTCTGTAGGGAAGCGGACGGGAAGGCCTGGACACGTGGTCAGAGCCCATTGGCATGTGGCACACCAGGCTGGAACCATCCCCGGGATCAGTCAGGTTTGATTAGGAAATCTTTGTTCTTCTCTGCTACTGTGCCTAGTTTGCAGACGTTGAAAAAGAAAAATCCCGCTCCTCTTGGAATCCTGTGTTTGTCTTCAAAAGCTCCATCAGTGGTGCTGAGGAATGACAGAGCCAAATATCCCGATCAGAGTCGACAACACTGAAATCATGAGGCCTAAACTTAAACTACTGGGCTTCAGAAGGTGCCTGTCAAAATGGCAGGCTGGGGGCCAAGGCGGTAGGAGAGGGATCCTGGGGATACTGGTGGAGGGAAGTTGAGCTGGGTGGTGGGATCAGTGCTGGAACATTGCATGCCTGAAATGCCACTATGAATAACTTTATAAATCACGGTGCTACAATAAAATAATTTTTTAATTTTTTTTTAAAGAAGCTCCTCCTGAGCTCAGTCTGAGTACTATTCCTCTAACTTTCTCATCCCAGAAAGCTGCTTCCTGAACCTCCTCTGAAAATGATTTTCTCCACCCAGCTTCACCAGGGACCGAACTCAGGTCTCACATATATAAGGCATCAGCTTTATTGCTGAGCCACATCCCTCGCCCCGATGGCAACACTTTTGGAGGTGTTTAAGTGAAGTCGAGTGGGAAAGCGCAAATTCTTTGAACCAAATTCTTTGGGGGTGAGAGGCATTCTTGATGCTATTTTTACAACAAGACTTAAACTCAAAATATAAAAATGTAAAACTCCGGCTTTTGGAACAAGATAGTTTTTACTGCATTGAACTTAGCAAGATGTGAGGGGAGAGGAAAAGAGGAAGTCCATGGTCAAGAGAGAACATGGCTTCTCCAGAGTGGAAAAAGCACAGAGACAGAGACAAACAGGCATGGTACTGTGTTCAAGGGAGAACATGAGCAAGCTTTGAAGAGCAAGCCTAAAAAAAAAGTTATTTTGGGGGTGGCTCACACCTGTCGATGCTCAGGGGTTATTCCTGGCTCTGCACTCCCCACTCGGGAATTACTCCTGTGCCGCCCCCTGCCCCAATTTTTGTCTTTTTAAGTGAAAAGGAAAATACAAACAATTCTACCATACATACCTAACTTTTTTTTTTTTTTTGCTTTTTGGGTCACACCCAGCGATGCTCAGGGGTCACTCCTGGCTCTGCACTCAGGAATTACCCCTGGCTGTGCTCAGGGGACCATATGGGATGCTGGGAATCGAACCCGGGTCGGCCACGTGCAAGGCAAACGCCCTACTCGCTGTGCTATCACTCCAGCCCCACATACTTAACTTTTGAAGGAGGGAGGTTTGAGCTATACCCAGTGGTGCCCAGGGTCTGCTCCAGGCAGTGACACCAGGCATAAGTCCTGTCTCTTTCCAGCACGCACAGCACCTGCTGAGCTGAGCTCTCTCTGCCTTGTGTCAGACTCCTTACGAGTGACAAGGAATGCTGAAGACCATCTTCCGAGTTAGAGTCTATCCTGAACTACCAACTAAATATGAGGAAAGAATCAAATCATAAAACTAGCTTCGTGTTCGATTTAAACACCTGCTACAAGAGTGGTTTTTTTATGCCACAAATTTTGAAGTTTGAGTCTTTTTTTGCTTTTGGGGAATGTTTTCAACAATTTTTGGGATTGCAGCCATAGATTTCAATAGAGCCGAGGTTTTTAAACCCTATGTGAGATCAGGGAACTGAATGTGCAGCTCATTTTTATTTATTTCTATTTGGGGCACACACCCAGCAGTGCTCATAAGTCACTCCTGGTAGTGCTCAGGGGACCATAATGCAGTGCTGGGGATTGAACCCGGTTTGCCATGTGCATGAAGGCCCCATAACCTCTTATGTATCTTTGTGATCCTGTGTACATCTTTTTAATTTTTAAAAACATTTTTAATTATTATTTTTTTCTGTTTTGGGACACACCTGGCATACTCAGGGGTATTACTCCTGGCTGGGCATTCAAAAATAACTGCTGGCAGGCTTGTGGGACCATATGGGATGCCCAGAATCGAACTCTGGTCGACCTCCTGCAAGGCAAACACTACACTGTACCATCTCTCTGGCCCCCGTGGCAGTAATTTTAAAGTAAATTTATTTGATTACCAGTAAGTGTTTGACTTGACTTTATACACTTAGATACCTAGGATCATAAAAAATTTCTCAGGTGGAAAGAGTTTCAAGGCGAAGAAATCTAAGAAGCCCTGGCCTGGAGCAACAGGTATGCTTCATCAGTCTGATTTTCAATTGCTTGTACATGTGCTTTAGAAATTCCCCTTCTCAAAAAGAGAGGCCAAACTACTTCTTTTTATTTTTAATTTTTGCGTCACACCCGGCAATGCACAAGGGTGACTCCTGGCTCATGCACTCAGGAATGACTCCTGCAGCTGCTTGGGGGACCATATAGGATATGCTGGGAACCCGGGTTGGCCGTGTGCAAGGCAAATGCCCTACCCACTGTGCTATTGCTCCAGTCCTGCCAAAGTACTTCTTTCCACTACCTTGAACTATTTCAAGTATAGGCATTCCACATTGGCTTTTTAAATAATGACAATGAATTTCACATTCCCTGCATACAATTTTGAGCGAGTACTTAGCACCAGCTTCACTGGAATGGCCTTGGAATTTCATTTGACATGTACAAGGTATTCTGATTGAAAGTGATTGGACAAAGACCAGGAAAACAAAGTTCAGAGTATTAACTGAATATTAACTGGCAAGACACACACACACATACACACACAATGTAAAATTGAGAACAGGAAACCAGACAGGACAACGAACGAGTAGGGCACTTAACTTGTAGGTGGCTGACCCGGGTTTGAGCCCGGTACCCCATTTGGTTCCTGAGCCCCATTAGGAATGATCCCTGAGCAGAGGCAGAAATAAGCCTTAAGCACCATCAGGTGTGACCAAAAGCCAGAAAAAAAAAAAAAGAAGAGAGAGAGAACAGGCGGGCCAGAGAGATAGCCCAATGGGCTGGAGCACAAACTTTGCATAGAGAAGGTCTGGGTTCCATCTCGAGCACCACCATTGAGACCAGAGTTGGGAGTGGCTGGAGCACCACCAGGTATGCAACCCCACCCTCACCCCCGCTAAAAGATGAGAATAGCTATCTCTGCCCCAAAGGTTAGCTATCGACTCACATTTCTGCTCTTGACTTTGCTTTTACCTGAAACAATTTGTGTGTGTCCCTGAGCTGTCTCCTTCTCCAGATGTCTCATTTCAATGTCTTGTTGCCTGTTCCTTTTACCTGAGCTCACAATATCTGCCCCATAGCTAGAACAGTGTCCTGGCCATAGGTGGTTGTGCCAACAGCACTGTCAATCACCTTCAGGGATTCATTTTCATTTCTTTAACGCTCCAACAACTGTAGCAAGGCTTTTCAATAATACGTACATGAGGGCCAGGGAGATGGCTCAAAGGAGCATATGCTTTGTATACAGGAGGCCAAGTTCAATTTCTGGCATCACCTGGTCCCCTGAGCACTGCTGATGTGTACTCCTTCCCACTAGAATATGCATCTAACTCAATAAGACGTACCAGAAATGATAAGCATTTATTTCTTAAAAACTAAGCAACAGGAAGATAAATATTTCTGCAGTTGAATGGCATCTACAAACCTACTGACTTAATTAGCATTTGCTTGAAGCTTGTCTACAAGAATCAGAATATTTGGGGAAGAAGTGTCATTTTATTTTATTTTTCAGAGGGAGGGGCAAACCTGGTGGAACTATCTGGTAACAGGGATGCAGAACATGTGTACTAGTCCTTTGGACTATCTCTCCAGTTCAATCTGACTTAGTCAATGCTATAAGTTAATTTGTCTATTCATACTACAAATAGTATGAAGAAAATCTGGGAAATTGCTTGTTCTTCTTTTCCCCAGCAATTCTCAGCCAACTGGGCCAGAGAATCAATGCAAGGGGAACCTACATCGTGCTGGGACTTGAACCACTGCACAATCTTCCAGCCCTAAATCTGACAAGTTAATGAACAAATTATGCTAGGAAGGCAAACATGAATGTATTTATCTAGTTTGTGGTAGTGGGGGGAATGGGTGTCAGTCTTTTCTAGATGGAAGAAAAACATGCAAGTATTTGACAGGCTCAGGAAATGATCGATATCTTGCAGGGGCTAATGATGGAGATGACAGGGGTTGAACTCGAGGCCTCATGCATGCAAAGCATGGTGCCACCACGCTAGCTCCAGTGCCAATACTTCTTTCCTGAACAGCATTCGAGTGTACACAGGACTTCTATGAATTGTCCTACACAGACACTGCATGGGGATTCCCAGATGGGGGTCTGAAATAGGCTGTCATCATATTCTGGCAGGGAAGATATCAAATAATCCGAATTATTCATGATTTAACATGCTTGACTGCCTAAGACACCAGAAAAGCATCCACACACAACTGAAAATAGCCTCTGTAGGTGACAAGAGGGTAAGTGACATTGTTGCAAAAGGAAAGCTTTCCCCCGGCCTTAATTTTCAGAAATTTAAGCTTTTCAAAAGGCTGTTGTTGGGGCTAGAGCCACAGTCCTGTGGTAAGGCACTTGCTTTACATGTGGCCAACATTGCTCAGTCCAAGCACTCTGGGTGCAGCTCAGAGGCCTCCTGGTATCGCCAGAGCAGCCTGGGCAATCCCTGAGCAGCATCCTCGGGCCTCAGCATCACACCCACAGTTTGGTTGGTGAAGGTTCCCTGAGCACTGTCTTGGGAGACAAAAAGAAAACATCTGCTGCAGGTTCCAGGATGTGGCGTGAGGTATAGCACATGCCTGGCATGTGTGAGGACCTGGGTTCAATCACAGTCTGGTATGTAAGGAGCATTTCAGGACATTCCAGCATTCCAGATAAGGGATCTTATCTGTGCTTTTACTCCTATTCCCAAAGTGGGCGACACTGCCCCCTGGGGTGGAGGCGGAGCGGTGCAGGGGCCGGAGCTGGGGGAGAGGAGCTGCCTCTTCTAGTGCAATGCATAGATTCTGCTTTAGGAATTGGTTCAGTTTGCTCACTTGAAGGAGGAAGGTTCTCAGGGGAGCACCGAGTGACCTGTTACCTGAGAGGGCAGCAGGCCAAGTAAGTCTGGGACTCTCTGCTTTAGTTAAGCCAATCACAGTACAAGGAACCAGACAAAACACCAGTGGAGAGAGAAACATGGAAGAAACTACCTGCTCAGGCAGTGAGCCGAGCACTGGCAGTACATGTGTAAATGAGAAACCATATTGCAATATTCATCAAAAACCCTAAGCTTAAAAAATGTACGGGCTTCCTTTCGGCAAACAGTATGGACACTTCTAAAAAAATTAGAAATTGAGCTCCCATTTGACCTAGCAATACCACTTCTGGGAATATATCCCAGAGTTGCAAAACAAAACACAGTAGAAATGATATCTGCACTTATATGTTCATTACAGCACTGTTCACAATAGCCAGAATCTGGGAAAAAAAGTGTTCAAGAACAAATGACTGATTAAAGAAACTTTGATACATCTACAAATGGAATACTATGCAGCTGTTAGAAAAGATGAAGTCATGGGGGCCGGAGCGATAGCACAGCGGGTAGGGCATTTGCCTTGCACGCGGCTGACCCGAGTTCGATCCCCGGCATCCCATATGGTCCCCCAAGCACCGCCAGGAGTAATTCTTGAGTGCAAAGCCAGGAGTAACCCCTGAGCATCGCTGGGTGTGACCCAAAAAGAAAAAAAAAATGAAGTCATGAAACTTGCAAATAAGTGGATCAACATGGAAAGAATCATGTTAAGCGAAATGCGTCAGAGAGAGGGACAGACATAGAAAGACTGCACTCATTTGTGGAATATAAAGTAACAGAATGGGAGACTAACACCCAAAGATAGTAGAGATAAGGACCAGGAGGATTACTCCATGGCTTAGAAGCCGGCCTCGCATGCTGGGGGAAAAGGCAGCTCAGATAGAGAAGGGACCACCAAGTAAAGGGTGGTAGGAGGGCCCGCTCGGGATGGGAGATGCGTGCTGAAAGTAAGACTATAGACCAAACATGATGGCCACTTAATACCTCTTACTGCAACACCCACACCCAAACACCCAAAAAGAGAGAGAGAGAGAACAAAAGGGAATGCCCTGCCAGAGAGGTGGTTGAAAATGGGCACTGGTGGAGGGACAAGCACTCAACCATTGTATGACCGATATGCAAGCACAAAAGTTTTTAAGTCTGTAACTGTACTTCACAATGATTCAATAATAACAAATTAAAAAATAATAACTATATTTTTATCTTAAAGGATCTTTGAAAATTTTAGTCATATTTTAAGGCATGCAACTTAAGAAATTTAGATATTTAATGCATTGATTATATTATCTAAAGCAATGTAAATATTCCAACTATTCAATAGGGAAACATAAAAATAAGCAATACCATCTCCTTGGTGGATTATGATTTATAAAAATCATGTATGTGGGAAATGTACACTGGTGGAGATGGGTGTTAGAACATTGTATGACTGAAACCCGATCATGAAAGCGCTGTAACTGTGTATCTAATGGTGATTCAATAAAAAAAAATTATGTATATGAGTACCAGGGATGTAGCTCAGTGGCAGACTACTTCCCTTGTATGTATGAGATCCTGGGCTTGATTTCCAAAACTACAAAAAAACCCCCAAAAACCAAAACAACACCGAGAACTATGTAGCTTTTAAAAAGTGGAGGGGGCTGGAGTGATAGGACAGTGGGGAGGGCATTTGCCTTGCATGTGACCAACCTGGGTTCCATCCTGGCATTCCATAAGGTTGCCCAAGCATTGCCAGGAGTGATTCCTGGGTGCAGAGCTGGAGTAAGCCCTGAGCACTGATGGGTGTGCTGCACACCCTACCCCTCAGAAAACCCCAAATATAGTGCAGTATACAGCAATAGAATTTTAAGTGATTTTATTTTTATTTCATTTATGGGAGGGGGTTGGGGCCACACCCAGCCGTGCACAGGGCTTACTCCTGCGTGGGGATCCTCTGTGCGTGGCAAAGCTTGGCAGACTATATTGGTGCAGGGCATCAAACCTGGGTTTGCTGCACGCAAGGCAAGTACCCAACCCACCCTTCTATCACTTCGGCCTTCCTTCTTTATTCTTTCTCCTATTTTCCAAATTTCCTGCTACAAGTGCATAGTTTTAGCATCTGCAAGTTTTGTTTAGAGGGGGGAAAAACTGTCAAAAATCTTCCCTATAGTAAGATTATACTTGTCTAGCTATCCAAAGGAAAGAACACCTGGTTACTTACCTGTCCTTTTCCCCATGTTTCCCCGTGTTGACAGCAGTTAAAATGCATACCTCAAACACATGCATTTGAACTTATTTGTCATAAAATATCATGAGAGGTCAGGGAAATGACACAAAGGGTATACACTGTGCATATGGGAGGCCCGGGACCAATCCCCGGGGCCATATGGTCCCCTAAGCACTGCCAGGAGTGACCTTCAAGTACAGAGCTGGGCCCAGCCCAGCTGTGGCCCAAGCCACACCCTTCCCCTGCCTGCCAATCTCACCAGGCTTATAATAGACATAATAATGTTCAAGTAGTGTATCATAAAACACATCACTAGAGTATACTAAAATAAGGTTATTTACTTAAAAATGATACATTGGATGTAATCTATATATAGGACAAAGCAATTAATGGTAAACTTAATAAGGCACCTTTTAAAACAGATGCTGTACAAAATACATTTAGTGTGTTACATATCAAAGATGAATCTATATTTTGTTTTTTTACACTGCATAATAAAACTGTTTCTCTTTTAACTCCTTTTTTCAATGTCTATGTACATGTTCCCTAATTCAGCTATAATGACATTTCCATTTTATACAATGCTTACTACATTTTAGGTTTTAAATGGGTCAGGACAACAGTCACTAAAAGGGTTAAATAATTCCACTGAAAGCATAGTACAGAGCACAAGCTAAAATTACAATGATATAGTTAATGCTTTGCAAAAGCGGTATTCACATATTCCCTGTGGGACAGTCATTACACATGGCCTCCGTGATGCTGTTCTGGATTTTGCTGTTGATCAACATGTTAGCTAGAGTGCCCAGTGCCACAGTGCGGAGGTAAGAAGAGAAACTGCTCTTATACTGACATCTGACTCAACAAATAGTATTACCACTTCCAGAACAATGGGCCACAAAAAGGAATAAGCATCAATTAGTAATCCTGCCATTGAAATTTATAAAACCCTCCCTTGAAAAAAAAGTTATACATATAACTATGTTTTTTTTTGCCACACCAGTAGTGCTCAGGGCTGACTCCTGGCTTGGTGCTCAGAAATCACTCCTGGTGTTACTCCTGGTATGGAATGCCAGGGATTGAAGCTAGGTTGGCTGTATACAAAGCAAGCATCCTACCAACTGTACTATCTCTCTGGCACACACGCCCCTTAAAATAATTATGTTGGGCTGATATACATAAGTATGGTTCTTAAAAATAATATTGCATTTTTTGCCTTAAAGAGAAGCAAAGAACTAAAGAAAAAGGTACCATATATATGATACTTTTTCTTTAGTTCTTTGCTATATATATGTATTTCCCCCTCCTCCCCTTTGGGGTAGCAGGTCATACCCAGTGTTGCTCAGGGCTTGCTTACTACTGGCTTTGTGCTCAGGAATTACCCCTAGCAGGCTCAGACGGCCATGTGGAGTGCCACGGATTGAACTTAGGTCAGCTGGGTTCAAGGCAAATGCCTGCTATACTATTGCTCCAGTCCTAAAAAGTACTGAATATTTTTAAGTTGGATGCAAAAAGCTGGGCACATACCAGGAAAAGTTTTCATAAACTGTACGTTACTTACTAAGTCTAGAAATACTTTTGAACATCAGAAAGACAAAATAAACAGGTAAACATTTTTTTTTTGTGTGTGTGCATGAAAGAGAGAGAGAGACAGACAGACAGACAGACAGACAGACAGATGGTGGCGAGGGGTACACCCAGCATTGCTCAACTAGGGCTTACTCCTGCCAGCTTTGTGCCAGGGATTACTCTTGGTGGTACACTCAGGGCATAGAATGTGGTGCCAGGGATCAAACTTGGTTTGGCCACATGCAAGACAAGCCTCTGTATTATCTCTCCAACCCTTAAAATATTTCTTCTGGAAACAATTCTAGAGAAGTTATGTTCAAATTTGGTATACTTCTGAAGTTTGTCATTAAGATAGCATAAAAAAAGTTTAAAGACATCAAACATAAACTTATTGTGTGTCTTTTTATTCTGGAAATATTTTACTAGTATATAGAGAATTTCTATGAAGAATTTTCTTTGACAGTTAATTCAGGTAGCTTTGAGTTTTTAATTTGCCTTTATATTTAAATTATTTAGAAGAATGACTAAAATATTTAAAAATATTCAATAGTGTGATCAAATAAAGGCTTGTGGGGTTTTAAATTGTTAACTATTAATACTAAATAGTTCACTTACTGGATAAACTGGTATTTAAGAGAAAATTAATTTGATATAATATTTTACAAATATGGCAGCATTCCTTTTTAAAAACACATTTTATACTAGGAAATATTTTCACTGAGGAAATTTCCAAAACTCATTATATATTTGGCCTTTCTTTTTTTCTTTTGTGGTCTCATGAGATCAAACCCATGCCTCATATATGCAAGGCACATGCTCTACCTCATCCTCAGACTCCAAAACAGACACTTCCAACTTTTCTGGTAGTGCCAGGGATCAAACCCAGGGTAAAGCATGGCTCCATACTGTTGACTTCTATCCCTGGGCTTGATGTCACTTTTAATCAATTAAAGAATCAGTATAGAGTAAGAGATAGTACAGCAGGTAGGGCATTTGCAACCGACCAGGGTTCAATATTCTGCACTCCTTAGGATCCCTGAGTACCACTGGGTGTGGCCCAAAAACATAGCAAAAAAAAAACAAAAACAAAAAATGCAAAAAAAACCCCAACCAAAATTAAATTTACTTATTGTGAACACTTCAAACTATATGTAGATAAAAATTATTAAATGTAGTCAAAAGGTAAAACCAGTCCAAATTTATAAAATGACAAAAACATAAATGAGCTTCATCTTTCAACGGCAAATTTTGTTAATAGATGGATACATGATGATTCCTCTTTTTTTTACTATGGTATCACATTTTGTTTCATTCAAAGAAAAGTGTCTCACTTGATGCACCAATGAACTGACTGTTCAGAAAAAGGCTTTAATATTTAAAGGCATCACTTACGTGTAGTAAGTTTAAAGAAATCAGAATTACTTCCTGGGATAAGGCATCTATAAAATATGCAGTATTTTATTGAGTAATAGCTATACAGAATAGATAAAATTATTAGATACTGAACTTTTTTGTCTTTACAAGTTGCAAATTGAAATAAAAATCCCAAATCTTGGAAGTCTGCTTTGGAAAGCACATTACTAAAATTGGAAAGAAACCTCAAATCTTAAATGATTTATATTGTAAAACAGCAAATGGATAAATTTGTATCTGCTTTGAAATATAAACTTCTAATCAGAGGACGCTTTCATAAAAGAAAACATAGTTTTAATGAAAGTTTTTGTCTGAAATCAGTAAAATCCTAGATTTGATATACTACATTAGAATGTATTAATATGTAGTTTTACTTTTGTAACTGTAATTTTTTTGATGGTCTTAATTTACAAGAACCCTTAAAGATGGAGGTAAGATAGAGGTGAACTGGTTTCGACAGTCAGAATTTTATGTACATATATAAAATATGTTTGTAAGAGGAGGTGTTTGTAAAGAAAACATATTATACACAAAATATAAATAATTTCCCTTTTAAATGTTACTGAAAATAAAGACATGGTTATAGGCACTTACATTGCTATCAAATGCAGTAATGAGTAATGCACTCCAATAAGAAGTGTTTTTCTTTAGAGGGTTCAAGCATTGGAAGTTTCAACTTTGGATAGGAGTCTTCTCATGATAAAAATAATAATTATCCCCCATACCCCGCCAAATAAAAAAGGATATTTGTGAAAGGAAAACAGTCCAAATTTACACACTTTAAACTTCTTTTGGCCTTTATATCAACTTTTATGTTAAAAATTAAAGTTGTTGGAGAAGCTAGCTCACTTGAAATGGCTTTTATATAATTGGCGAAACAGTCAGATAATGCATTTTTAAAGCACAAAACCAACAACCATTTCCAATGTCTTCCTGCATTCATAAATTATCTTCTTCTAATTCAAATGGCAGCAGAGAAGTTTCGGTGTACATGTGTGCATGCACACACGCACACATACACACACACAACATACACACACACTGCTATCAAGGCATGACAAACTATCACAAACTAAGCAGTATCCCAAACAGATCATAATCCATAGGCTGTTTACAAAGGTAGAATACAAACAGATCGAATTTTCTTGGTAGAAGGCAAAGTGTATATTTCTCCATCTCTGCTGAATTCATTTATCTTCTTAAGGCTTTCACAGAAAGCACCATTTTATGAACAGGTTAATTCAGTACCCAGAGTTTGACTGGAGACTTAATCGGGATTGAAGTATTGATGCAGTTCATAAAAACCCAATAAAAAAAGGCATCAAAAACCATATTTAAAATAAAGCTGTCCATATGTAAAGAATGAAGTGTTTAGAAGTTCCCAGCTTGTATTCTACAGAGTACTGAAAGGTTTGATATTAGCAGCCTGTGAAGTTGTAGTGAGGATAGAGTCTGAGAACCAAATTAACTTTCTTATTCTACTCTAATTCCACCCTGTTCCATGGGTGAAAACAGTTTTGAGTCTAGAATGTCTCCTCCTGATTATTTAAGTGTCAAATCTTTACATCTTGGGATTCAACCATCTTGGCAAGTGTCTTCTTGATTCTCAGAGCTGTCAGTCTAGAGGCTGGATTATGGGCCCAACATTCTGACATCAGTTTCAAAACTGCTCGTAGACACTGAAAAGCAAAGATATATAATAAGTAGGTAAAATACTTCACAACAATTACCAATCACCTCCCCAGGAAAATAAGTTTCACTTACTTCGTCACTGTTCCATCGATTAGATACAATTGGCCGCAAACGTTTGACACACACAACCTCACGCATATCTTCATATGAAGGATCGTTAGGTACCATGTTATAATATGGCAATTGGTACTCTTCTACTATGCCTAAAGGGGATGAGAAAACATAATGGGGAAGAACCGGCAGTCAGGAAAAAAATACAAATCTACTTAATGACTATTGCTGAAGTATGGCGGTTAAGACTGATTCCTACATTAGCCCAGTTGCTCATCGATTTGCTCAAGCGGGTACCAGTAATGTCTTCATTGTGAGACATGTTGTTACTGGTTTTGGCATATCGAATACGCCATGGGGAGCTTGCCAGGCTCTGCCGTGCAGGCTGGATACTCTTGGTAGCTTGCCAGGCTCTCTGAGAGGGACAGAGGAATCAAACCCAGATCAGCCACGTGCAAGGCCCTACCCACTGTGCTACTGCTCCAGTCCAATTCCTACTTTAAAAAGAAAAAAAAAACTGAGACTAATATCCAAGACCAGGAAAAACACAATGGTTGGAAGCTTGCCACAAGTGTGTGTGTGTATGTGTGTGTGTGTGTGTGTGTGTGTGTGTGTGTAGAAGTGGGGGTGGGGGTGGGGGCAGAGAGCGAAGGGCAGTTAGGATAGAAGAGAAACCAGTATGTCAATAATAATAGTTAGAAATGATCACCCTGAACAAGAATTGAGTGTTCAAAGTAGGTAACCTGATAACCTTTCAGTACCTGTATTGCAAACCATAATGAGAGAGAGAGAGAGAGAGAGAGAGAGAGAGAGAGAGAGAGAGAGAGAGAGAGAGAGAGAGAGAGAGAGAGAGAGAGAATGCCTACCATAGAGTCAGGTGTGGGGGCAATGGGGGAACGGGAGGGAAACTGGGGACACCGGTGGTGGGAAATGTACAGTAATGACTGGTGAGAGGATGGTTGTTGAAACACTGTATGACTGAAACCCAACCATGAACAACTTTGTAACTGTGTATTTCACTGTGATTCAATTAAAAAAAGATGGGGGGAGGGGAGATTGATTTCTATATAAAGAAGCAAAAAAAAAAAAAACCAACCCCCTAGAGCAGATGTTTGCTTTTGCTTTTTAATTTTGGCAGTGCTGGGGATTAAACCAAGGGCCTCATACATGCAAGGCAGGAAAGCTCTACAGCTGAGTCACATTGTTGGCCACTAAGGATTCAGTTGTGGTTTTTTTTTTTTAAAGTAAAAACAGGTTTAATTTAATTTGAAACTTCTGAGGAAGGAGAGAGAGGGAGAGGGAGGGAGAGGAGAGGTGGAGAGGGGGAGAAAGGGAGAGGGAGAGAGGGGGAGAGAGAGAGAGAGAGAGAGAGAGAGAGAGAGAGAGAGAGAGAGAGAGAGAGAGAATAACATGCTATAGAGAGAACGTGGGGTTCTCCAGAGTGGAGAGAAAGAGCCCTAGTACACACCCCAAAGTTCAAGTATGAAGGTATGAAAATACACATCTCAAGAGGGGAGACGTATGTTTGGGCACCCCATGTGTGCGAGAGCAACACAAGTGCTGGGGCAGCATATGCACAGGCTAATTCATTTTTAAGGAAAAATCCGGATCCTAATCAGAGCTGGGGACATAACCAAGTATCTCTGAAAATTAAAGGGAGGGCCGGAATGGTGGTGCAGGGGTTAGGGCACTTGCTTAGCACACAGCTAACCCCAGTTCAGTCCCACATGCCAGGGGCACTTGCAGGCAATGGCCTCAAACCAAGACTAATTAAGGGACGGTGAAACAGTCACAGTAAATTTTAATTATCTAAGTGCAAAATTACTCCCACTAATAGTCACTGTCATCCCGCTGATCATCGATGTGTTTGAGCGGGCATCAGTAACGTCTCTCATTGAGAGACTTATTGTTACTGTTTTTGGCATATCCAATACACACGGGTAGCTTGCCAGGCTCTGCCGCGAGGGCTCGATACTCTCGGTAGCTTGCCAGGCTCTGCAAGAGGGGCGGAGGAATCGAACTTGGGTTGGCCAAGTGAAAGGCGAACGCCCAACCGCTGTGCTATCGCTCCAGCCCCCCACTAATAGTATGACCTTTATTTTACTTTCCGGTAAAAAGACACACATGGTTTTCGGAAAAGGGTTAACACCGGCAGCTCTTGACACTACTGTCCTTAGAGAGACCTTTCAAGTCTGGTACTTGGTTGGTATCTGGGAAGTTATCTGTACACAAAACAGTACCTTATACACACACACACACACCCAACTCCACAAATGATAAGGTGGCCCATTGCACAAACAGTACGATTTATGCTGAATACCTGCATTCTTTCTGGGAATTTGGCACTTCGGTACTTGTTAGGCAGAAGGTGCCCAAGTAATCAACTGTCAGTAAAATTTTGGGTTCTAAGTGTATGAGTTTCCCTAGATGACATCTCACACACTGTCACAATTAAGCACATCCTCTGCCATTTCGCTGAGGATTTTTGGAAGCTGGTGCTCACTTTCTTTTGACTTTTCCCCTCCACTGTTAATTTGATTGTATCTTCTCACTGCAATCAATCTTAGCTGTATTTAAATATTCTGCACATAAAGGTAGGTCTGAAATATATCCTATATATATGCCTATTAAAAATCATAGCTGGGGCCGGAGCGATAGCACAGCGGGTAGGGCGTTTGCCTTGCACGCGGCCGACCTGGGTTCGATCCCCGGCATCCCATATGGTCCCCCAAGCACTGCCAGGAGTAATTCCTGAGTGCAAAGCCAGGAGTAACCCCTGTGCATCGCTGGGTGTGACCCAAAAAAGCAAAAAAAAAAAAAAAAAAAAAAATCATAGCTGTATGTAATAAATCTTATCTGCAGCCACATGCTGAGCCCCTCCAATGAAAGCATAAAATTTGGGAGTGGTCCTGAGGATACCTGACTTACATGCCCTCAAAATCACGTAACCGCAGCTGTTGGTTTTCAAACGTGAGTGTAGCCATAACTAAAACAGACCACCGTAACGCCTACCTCCTGTGATACAACGCCGGGCCATTTCCCAGATGATCAGGCCAAAGCTGTAGATGTCAGCCATTATATAGGGCTGGAAGTGATTTTTGTTCAGGCTTTCGTCTAGCACTTCGGGAGCCATGTAGCGTTTGGTGCCCACTCTGGTATTCAAGGGCACGTCAACTTCATTTGTATCGCTGTCAGAGAAAACGATGTCCAGATTAAGTTAAGAATAAAAGTTTTACTCCTATATTTGTGACCTTTTGCACAGACTATCTGTCTTTACATACTGCCTTGTCAGAAATCCTTGGGGCTGGGGCCAAAGAGGGAACAGGTAGAGTGCTTGCCTTGCACGCAGCCAATCAGGGTTTGTTTGGTTCCTGGCACCACATTTGGTCAACCTGAGCTATTCCAGGATTGACCTCTGAGTGCAGAGCCAGAAGTAAGACCAGAGCACCATCGGTCCCTTGAGCACCACCAGGAATAATTCTGAGCAGAGAGCCAGGAGTAACTATTGAGTTTTCCTGGGTGTGACCGCAAAACCAAACCAAATGAAATAAAAAAAAAATCCTAAAGGAAATCCATGAGGCTAGTAAAATTTGGGCACAATCGACACTATTGTATAGGTTCAGGGCCACTCTCAGAGGAGGTTGGGGCCATGGGGGTTACACGTAGCAGTACTTAGTGAGGCCACATGGGGATCAAATTCAGGATCTCACATATAAGACGTGCTCCTATCACTTGAGTCACACTGCCAACCCTCTTTTGAAATTTAGCACCTGTGTTTCAAAAAAATTATACCCTTTATACTGACATCAAGTCAGTCAGAAGGAAAGGGATAGGTACCAAATGATCTCTCATATGTGGAAATTAAAAATACACATATATAAGCAACAAAGGGCCAAAGGCAAAATAATGGAAGAACTGATCCACACAACTGCTCTGGGGGTGAGGGGGTGAGATACTGGAATTATGTGCATTAGAAACCATTATTAAGAGTATTATAAATCACAGACTTTTAAATTTTATTTTAAAATAAATTTTTAAATATAACCTTTAAATATACACTAGATATTGTAGTATCTATTGTATTATCTAGTGTATATTTAAAGGTTGTATAAGATATCCTATCTGTAGTAGTACTCTTACACTCATTATTCTGTCTACAAACTAGAAACAGTAGGAGAACCACACTAACCTATTGAATTTAACAGCCAGGCCCAAGTCAGCAATACAGCAACTTCCATTTTTCTTAATGAGGATGTTTTTGCTCTTTAAGTCTCGATGAGCTATTGCAGGTTTCCCTTGAGTCCCATATATTTCTGTGTGGAGATGGCACAGACCACAGGCAGCTGAATATGCCAACTTGAGCAGAGCCCTGGTATCTAGGGTGGCACACTTCAGGAAATCATAGAGAGAGCCATTTTCATGGTAGTCAGTGATCAGATAGAGCTGTGTCCAGGAGCCTGTGCCTTTAATGTCCGCTGCTATGAAACCTGTTTGATGGATGGATGAGGTTAAATGTTAGTTATTAGAAGTGGCTAGGAATAATCTTAAGTGTTCATTCAGGCTAATAATGTGTCAGGGGCTGGAGTGATAGCACAGCGGGCAGGGTGTTTGCCTTGCACATGGCCGACCCAGGTTCAATTCCCAGCATCCCATATGGTCCCCTGAGGACCGCCAGGGGTAATTCCTGAGTCTAGAGCCAGGAGTGACCCCCGTGCATTGCCAAGTGTGACCCCCCTCAAAAAAAAAAAGAATAACGTGTCAATGGTATAAACTTAATTTGGCCGGGGATATAGCTCCGAAGGAGAGCATTTACCTTGCATGTGTGAGGCTCTGAGGGAATCCCCAGGGAGGGAAAAAAAAGAATGAAAATTAAGAATGCCATACAAATTCAATGTGTATGATAAAAGTCCTTTGAATATGGTTACCAAAATTTTTGTGATTTACTTAAATAACTTCATATGACTGCAATAAATATAAGACGATCTTAAGGGTAACAATAAAAATGACAACACGATTACAAAAAGATCACATAAAGCAATCTTGGGGAAATGTTATCAATATACATAACAATTCTTAAAACAAGAAGAACTAAAAGCAACAATACGGAAAAGACTCTTCATTTTAAAAAGGCACACTCTTAATAAAGCCCAGAACTTGCAACTAATGTTCCTAAATTAACATCTGTCTGCCCACAAATGCCTCCTTAATCTACCCAACCAGTCTGGCTCTCCAAACCTGGCTTCTTTCCCTTCTCTTCCCTCAGGAAACAGTCACTGAGGGTTAGGCTGAACAGTGCCTCCTACCTACAGCTCATGTCTACCTGGTACCTAACTTAGAAATAGGGTCTTGGCAGATATATTTACATTCAGATGAGGTTATACTACGTAAGAGTAGGCTCTAATTTAGTGACTGGCTCTCCTACAAGAGGGGAGAAGGCCCTATGACCACAGGGACTGCTAGGAAAGCTCGTCTTCAGCCTACACTTCTTGTCTCCAAAACTCTGAGATGTAAATTTCTGATGCTTTAAAGCCATCCTGGCTTTGGTGATTTGCTTTTGAGGGCACTAGAAAACCAATGCTAACTCTCCGCCCAGCCTTTCAGGGTGCAGGGCAATGCGCTCTGCACTTTAACTTAAATGACAGGGAAACAGCTGAAATGAAAAGTCAGGAAAGCCAGATGAGTTTATGTACCCAGTGACCAGGCCTAAATTATTTTGTTGCTCTGAACCTAGGAAGCAGAGGTAGTTAAGATTATAAAAAGGCAAAAATAACCTAAATTAGCAATAAAAGACTTGATTTTTACTACATGAGTAAGTCCAATAAACTAGTTTGAAAGTCACAATTTCCTCAGACGTTAGTGCATAAACTGGCTGGGTGGCATTCGGGATTGTGTTGCATTTAAACTATGTCTTCTACTGGATCTCAGAATTCGTGTGGCTAGGGGCCTGAGAGATAGCTCAGTGGGCAGGCCAGTTCCATCCCCAGCCTCCCATCTGGTGCTCCATGACGCCAGGGAGTGATCTGTGAGCACAAAGTCAGGAGCAAGACCTGAGCACCTCTGGATATGGGCCCCAAACCCAAACCCAACACAAAAAACCCACCAGAGCTCATGCAGCAGGTTCCTACACTGCATCCCATGAGCCTTGTCGGAATATACATCTGACTAAAATAAATGGGTACCCACCAAGTATATTTTCATGGCGCATCAGCACAGTCTGATAGATTTCAGTTTCTCGAAAC
This sequence comes from Sorex araneus, assembly GCF_027595985.1. Lineage (NCBI taxonomy): Eukaryota > Metazoa > Chordata > Mammalia > Eulipotyphla > Soricidae > Sorex > Sorex araneus. The sequence continues at coordinate 40,652,683 of NC_073312.1, forward strand.
CAGCTAGCTTCTTCAGTGGTAAAAAACACTTTGACTGCCACTTTTTCACCACGCCATTTACCCATCCACACTTCTCCATATCGACCTTTACCAACTTGTCGAACCATCTGGATCTGTTTGGCAATAGTTCGCTGAACCTTCAAAGGAAAAAGCAAAATGGCTTTGACTCTTTTTTCTGAGGCTCAATAAAACTAGAATAAGTGTGGGCCTAAGATACATTGTGTATATAGAATACATGGGTGTACCTGCATGAGCTGGTATGTGTATAGAATACATGTGTATAGAATACATGTGTATAGAATACATGGGTGTACCTGCATGAGCTGAGGTGCAGTGGACTGAACAAGGGCCTCGTATATGCAATGCATATACCACTTGAGCCATATCCCATAACTACTATGATTTATGTAAACCATAAAGTGTCATACTAAGGCAAATATCCTCTCTAAAATAATCTGTAGGAGAACCTTTTCTTTGAGTCACAATCTGAAATACTTCTTTATTTCATACTCTTTTATTTTATCCAATCAATTTTAGCCAACCAATCTGACAAGAGATGTTAGCTTATTATTTCATCTCTAAGCTTATTATTCTTCAAATTGGGTGTCAGAAGCATAATTTATGAGCTGACTCCTAACAAAGTCTTCAAACCACATTTTTATTCCCATTTTTGCTTTGGATCTCTTACCTGCACATTTTATTTCTCTTGTTTCATTATTTCTCTTAATCTAATTTTATCGTGCATTATTGCAACCATCTTTAAAAATAAAAAACGTGTCTTGTAATATTTCTACCACTGTATGAGAATGTGTTTTGTATCAATAAGGCATTTGTGTTTATATAACATTTCATCTTACCAACAAAGGTAGTCCAGATCCACTACCAGAACTTTGTGACTGGTCAATAAGATCTTTTAATGATTCGCCACCCGGAATAAATGCTTCAACCTGCCCCAAAGTGGGATCATAACAATGCCTGCTTGAGATGCTCCTGCAATAGTGTCTTTAAAAAAAAAACAAAAAACAGAAAATAGTTTACATTAAAATCCAGTTACAGTAAAATTAAGTATCTCTGATTTTTGGTTTTGTTTTGGGGTCACAGTAAGTAATGCCCAGGGCTCATTCTTCAACTCTGCATCTAGAAATCACTCTTGGCAGGGCTTGGGGTGCTACAGATCAAACCTGGGCTGGCCATGTGTAAGACAAACAACCCTACCTGCTGTACTGTTGCTCCAACCTCTGAAACTGAGTATGAGGTTTTCAGCAGTATCATCTTTTCTTCAAAAATTATCATGTACAAAACTAGTTTTGTCGAAGGAGAATTAATCCTCTGTTAAACTGTGTACAATGGGCGCTGAAGAGGTAATACAGAAGATAGGGCATTTGCCTTGCATGCAACTGGCCCAGGCGTGATCCCCACAACACCATATGGTCCCTTAAGCCCTGCCAAGAGTGACCCCTGAGCACTACCAGTGTGGCACCGAAACAAACAAAAAGTACAATGAACTGCAGAGAGCTCAAAGGGCTACAGAGCATGCTTTGCATACAAGAGGCCCTGGGCTTGACCCATGATACCGCATGATCTCCCAGAACCACAGGGGATGATCCCAAACACTAAACCATGCCCAGTCATGCTCAGGGCTTACTCCTGGTTCTGTGCTCAGGGATCCGCTCCTGGCAGGGCTTGGGGGACCATCTGGGATGCCAGGGATTCACCCTGAGTCAGTCATATGTAAGGAAAATGTCTTACCCACTGTATTATCTCTCTGGCCCCAAGAATTCAAATTTTGTCTGTAAAATCACTTACAATACATCTCATTTGGCTTCAATTCGTTTTGCCATTATTTTTTCCCCCCTCAGTGTTGGAATGAAGCCAGAGCCTCATATGCTGGGCAAATGTGCTACTCTACTTCTTTACTACATGCCTGGCCTTTCTGCCTACATCTCTAGTTCCCCCGATTAAAAAAAAAAAGTCTTTATTATTCTTCTAGTAAAAGAACTCAATATATCGCTTGGAAAAGATCTCCTAATTAAACATTTAAGACCTATTTTTCTTTTTATAAATAAATCATGTGGGGTCTTTTGCTTGCTGGTGTTTTAGTACCAGGGATCTCATTCAGGGATCTTACCTAGGACTCCATATCAAGGCACGTGTTCTACCACTGAGGTATACAACCCAGACTCCTTCTGTGTGTATCATTGAGTAAATCTCAATGAATTATTAGATTTTTTTCGCTTTGATTTACAGAAGCACGTCATTGAATAAATCAACTCTTCTGCTACAAAGCAAAGTTTTATTTTATTCTAATTTATTTTGGGGTGGGGGGAGCTGCCAAGCAGGGCGCCATTCCCAGTGATACTCAAGTCAACTGGGACAGCATAGAATGGATGTGGTACTACCTTTTGGTGAATAAAGGATCATTTTTACATAGACAGCATCATAAAGTTTTTCTGTTTCTAAGTTTATGTGGAGAGATCTTCTACATATTGTATGTATAGTTTCTGGCTGGGGTACAGCCCAGTGTTATGACATTTCTGCATGTGTGAGTTTCTGGGTTTAATTAACCTGGCACAGGGCAGGCGTGGGGCTGGGGTTCGGGTGGCAGGCAGGGAATATGTAGTTCCAATTCACTAAATACATAAAATGTGTAGTTCCAATCTAGCTAAAATTTACTGTTTGGTATAGTAACTTCTGGTATAAGTTTTTGGTTTGGGTTTAAGTTGAACTGACTTCACTTCTTTTTTTCTCATATGGCTACCTGAGTCCCATATTTATTTTTTGTTGTTATTGCTCATTTCTGGGCCACACCTGTTGATGGTCAAGGGTTACTTCTTGCTCTGTACTCAGGAGTTGCTCCTGGTGGTGCTTGGGGGACCATATGGGATGCCGGGGATTAAACCTGGGTCAGCTGCGTATCAGACAAGCGCCCAATCTGCAGTACTATTGCTCTGGCCCTGACATATCAATTTTCAAATAATCCATATTTCTTACTCTGTGGTCTGAAATGTTATCTTTATTATATATTAAATTTCTTTATATGCTTGCAGATATATTAATGGGCTTGGCTCTTACACACCTGATATACCAGTACAATGGTTTCATCATTGAAGCTTATGCTTTGTCTCCTCTTACAACTCTGCTTTTTGGGTAACTGTTTTCTGAAATTATGACTAAACGCAAAGAATTCTGTCCAAAAACGGATAATCAACTGGCTTCTTAGGATAGATTTCAAACATTCAAATGCTCGGGGCTGGAGAGATAATATAATGGATAGGGTGCTTGCCTTGCTTGTGACGACTTGGGTTCCATCCATGACAGCCCCCCACCCCGCACTCCACTAGCACTGCCAAGAGTAATCTCTGAGTGCAGAGCCAGGAATAAATTTTGAGCACTGCTGGGTGTGACTACAAACAACACACACACACACACACACACACACACACACACACACACACACACACAGAGGGAGAAAAACATACTCTAAATTTCTCTCCCACTTTTTTGGTCACACCTAAACACCTAGTGGTGCTCAGAACTCACTCCTGGCCTACACTCAGGGAACACTCCTTGCAAGGTTCAGTGGATCATATGGGATGCGAGAGATCAAACCTGGATTGGCCACAAGCAAGGCAAGAGACCTAGCTCCTGTACTATTGCTCTGGTCCTTAAATTGCATAAATAAAAAATCTTAAGTACTCATGAATATAGAAGCACAAAGTTGGAGTCGATAAATTGATAATAGCCAGGTCTTATATTTTAAGAAAATTAACATCTAGCTAAACTAAAGGGAGACAGTGCAGTGAGTACTTGCCTTACATGCGGCCAACCTGGGTTCCATCCCTGGCACCACATATGGTTTCCTGAGTCAGCAAAAATGACCCCTGAGCACAGAGTTAGGACTAAGTCCCGAGCACCATTGAGTGTGTCCCAAAAACTAAAGCCAGACAAAAATAACTAAAAGCACATCACCAAAGTACACAGAGTAATGATTCCCTAATTGGAAACTCAGTACTCAATGTTTTCTGCCACTGGACTTTAAGAACAACTATTTATATCTAGTATTCAATACAATATCTTCTTACAATACAATATCTTCTTACTTGTAACAAAAGCAGCTGGAGAAGATGATCATAGCAATTATGCAGATAGCCATGGAAATAAGCACCACCAGCCAACGAACACTGCCATCAAAAATCGGACCTGAAACGGAAGCAGAAAGGGAAGTAAATGATCATCATGTTTTACTTTAAAATATTAAATTCTGGAATGCTTGTGTGCTGTTAAAGCCAGATAAAATAGTTTACTGAGAATCTTGCTCGTTAGTTAACCTACCTATAACAACAGGGGGCAATGTAGGCTGTAAATACTGATTACATAAATTGGTCCGACAACATTCTATCGTCCTTCGTAGCTGAGCTTTTGGTGAATCCTAGAGGAAGAATAATGATAAAAAAAATGAGAAATGGCTTGATAGACTACGTTGAAAATAAAGTGGCTGGAGACAGCCAAGAAGGTAAGGGTGTTGCTTTGTATGTGACCAAGCCTGGTTCAATCCCTGACACCACATATGATCCCTGGAGCACCACTAAGACTCACTCCTGAGCACAGATCCAGGAGTAGACCAAGCACTACAGGATGTGACCCAAGCCTGCCCTCCAATTAAATGGATAATCAATTCTTTTAAATATAAAAATACAATTTCTAATTCAGTATTATCAAAAGAATGTATGAAACTTTAATTAAAGGGGTACGGGAGGTAGGACAGTAATTAGGGTGCATGCCTAGCCTGTGTCTAACCTAGGTTCAATCTCTGGCACTACATGGTCTGCTAAGCATGCAAGTACATAGCCTTGGGCCCCTGAGCACTGCTGGTTATGGCCCTGGGGGGCACCAAACTGCTCCAGGGGGGACTAGATAATCCCGACTCTGGGGGGCCTGATAGTTCTACATCTTCAGGCCCTTTCACTGAGCCACTGGTTCAGTCAGCCCAGAACTGCAGCATGAACTGCACTGCCTGGCAGCCCCCCACCTCTACCAAATATTTTTTTGAGTAAAAATAATTATAATTGATTGGAAGGGGGGGGGGAACCCTACATGTATATTGGAATATTGGACTATCACTTAGATAAAAATTTGTAAGTATTTCTGCATTACTTTTTTTTTTTTTTTTTTTTTTGCTTTTTGGGTCACACCCGGCAATGCACAGGGGTCATTCCTGGCTCATGCACTCAGGAATTACCCCTGGCGGTGCTCAGGGGGACCATATGGGATGCTGGGATTCGAACCCGGGTCGGCCGCGTGCAAGGCAAACGCCCTACCCGCTGTGCTATCTCTCCAGCCCCAATTTCTGCATTACTTTTGTTTGGCTGTGCCAGAGATCAAACCCAGAGCCTTGCACACGTAAGGCAAGTGCTCTACCACTGAGTTCCACCTCTAGCTGCTCGTAAGTATTTTCCACCAAACTCTTGGTCTACCTTTTTTTGAAGAGGAGGTAAGCCCACCCTGGTGGTGCTCGAGGGACTGCATAATGCTGGGGAATGAGCCCAGGGCTCCCACATTCATCAGTCCAGCCCTTTGAGCAATTTCCTCAGTCCAGTTCTGGTCTATCGCACCATACTAATCTGCTGCTTGTTTAGAAAGTATTCACTGGTGGAGGGATGGGTGTTTGATCATTAGGAGATTGTAACCCAAACATGAAAGCTTGTAACTATCTCACAGTGATTCAATAAAATTAAAAAAATTGTTTTAAAAAGTAAGTATTCTTGGGGCTGGAACGATAGCACAGTGGGTAGGGCATTTGCCTTGCATGCGGCTGACCCAGGTTCGATTCCCAGCATCCCATATGGTCCCCTGAGCACTGCCAGGAGTAATTCCTGAGTGCAAAGCCAGGAGTAACACCTGTGCATTGCCAGGTGTGACCAAAAAAGCCAAAAAAAAAAAAATTAAGTATTCTAAAGTTATGAGCTCATGGCTCAGTGTTTGGGAACCCTTCTCCCGCAAGCAGATGGTCATGAATTCAAATGCCTGGAGTCCTGTGAGTGCCAAGTGGAAGCGCGGCAGCTTTGCTGTCTGTGATGCCAGGTATTGCAAGGGATCTCTAGTTAGATTACAGATGGGCTTGCAAGCCCCATGTGGTACATGCACCTCCCTGCATGTACCACAATTAAAATTATGTCAATGCCACAGTTACGGAGTGTGAAGTCAGGTGTGTATGTGTGTGAATCAGAGATATCCAGCAAGCACATACCCGTACCCTGGGTGTCCAGCTAAGAGTGTGAGAACACAAGCGCAAATACCAGACCTAAGGGCGAGCACAGCAGCACCACAACCCAAACAGCCAGTGTGCACATACCAGTCAGGCATGTGTGTAACCCCTGCTTACTACCATAACAACAGCAACAACAATGAGGAGAAAGGGGAGGAAATAAAAACAGTAATTGTTTAAATTGCAAAAAGTGAAAACACATCAAAAGTTCTTTTCCTATTTAATTAAAAAAAAAGACAGTTTATTTTATTACAGCAATAATGCAGCAGGGTAATGACGACCTTATCGTAAGCCTGAGATTACAATATGCAGGAGATGTAAGACTAGTGGAGAGTGTCCACATCCAAAGAAAAGAGAGGCAGCCAGGTAGAAGACACTCAGGTCTGAGGACTGTAAGAGCTGTTCTGAAGTTAGTGAACCTGAAGTGGAAGAAGCAAGCTGGGGTATTCCTGGTGAGGAAAATGGCAAAATATAAAAACGTTATTAAAAAAAATTAAAAGATTTAAAATTGACAGTTTTCCATTGTTGCTTTTGTTAAATTCATCAAGAATTTATTTAAGGGAAAAAAAGAAAATCCCTTATTTTGGTGGTGGAATATGGGCACTGGTGAAGGGATGGTGTTTGAATACGGTATAACTGAGACATAAACCTGAGAACTCTGTAACTTTCCACATGGTGATAAAATAAAATAAATAAATAAATAAATAAAGAATTTATTTAAGGGGCTGGAGCGATAGCACAGCGGGTAGGGCGTTTGCCTTGCATGCGGCAGACCCGGGTTCGATTCCCAGCATCCCATATAGTCCCCTGAGCACCGCCAGGAGTAATTCCTGAGTGCAAAGCCAGGAGTAACCCCTGTGCATTGCCAGGTGTGACCCCAAAAACAAACAAACAAAAAAAAATAATTTATTTAAGAGAGGGAAAGAAGAAAGCAGGGAAGCTTCCAGATTATGAGAAGGGTTTTGTGAAGCAGGATTCACAAGGCTTTTGGTTTATTTTTCCTCCCGAAACAAGACAATGTGCCACTAACTGATCATAAGATGAACCAAATAAAAGGTCATACTCAGGGCTCAGAGAGAGATAGCATAGTGGGTAGGGAGTTTGCCTGGTACATGGCAAAGAGGGGTTTGATAACTGGCATTCCGTATGGTTCCCTGAGCACCACCAGGAGTGATTCCTGAGTGTAGAGTCAGGAGTAACCCCTGAGCACTGCCTGGTCTGGCCCCCAAACAAATGAACCAAAAAGGTTGCAATCATAAGACACCAACAACTATGTATGAACTTTTATTTGATTGAAAACAGAGTATCCAACAACTTAACTTGAATATTGACATTTCAGTACTGCTTAGGAGAACTGTCACTCTAGACAGATGATAAAATCATGACTGAAGATTCTATTAGGGGCCAGAGTGATAGTACAGCAGGTAGGGTGCGTGCTATGCACTCAACCAATCTGGGTTCAATCTATGGCATCCCATATGGTCCCCCAAGCACCACCAGGAATAATTCCTGAGCACAGAGCCAGGAGTGACCCTTGAGCATCCCTGGGTGTGACCCAAGCACCAAAAGAGAAAAAAAAAAAGATTCTATCAGGCTAGTCTGGAGAGATAGAATAGGGATTCAGGCACCTGGTTGGCATGTAACACTATTCATTAACCACATGCAGATGTGGTGCCGAGCACCACCAGGGGTCACCCCTGAGCACAGAGCCAGGAGCAGCCCCTAACACAGCCAGCTGCCCTCTGCCCCGCCTTCCAAAAACCAAAAAGATTCTTTCAGGGAAGAGAGGTCAAGAATATATCGATTATTTATAATTTTCTGCCTTTTAATAAGGTTTACTTAGATTTATGCTAGCAGTTTACAGAGATGAAATAATCTTGAGAGAACTTAGCAGAAGGATGAAAGAAATAATAAAAGTAAGAAGTGCAAAGCATCTAAGTTTCAGGAAGGCTTAAGCTTAAAAGGCACCTAAAGCCTTACTCAGAGAAAATGTAAAGAAAAGCCAAGAAAGGTTCTCTAGCAGTGCGAGGATCCCTTAAAAACAACATACGTTTGACAAAAACTAGGCAACAGAGGATAAAAAAGATTTCGATTCCTTGTTTTATTTCTTCCTAACTGAACCACAGCGAGATACACAGTTACAAAGTTGTTCATGATTGGGTTTTAGCCATTTCAAGTTCCAGCAGCCACTCCTTCACCAATGCATATTTCCCACCACCAATGTCCCAGTTTCTCTGCCATCTGTTCCCCTCCCCCTCCCCTCCTCCCTCCCCCTCCCCTTCTCCCTCTCTCATATCCAGTAGCGCTCAGGGTTTACTCTTGGATCTGCAGCCAAGGACTGCTCCTGGCAGCTTCAGGGGACCATATGGGGTACCTGGGATCAAACCTGGGTTGGCCATGTGCAAGGCAAATGCCTTACCTGCTATGTTATCACTCTGGCCCCGTCTAGAAGTAATTTTAGACTGACCCCAGTTGAGATTGTAGAATATGTCAGAAAACTCTATTTTACTCCCAAGGGCCATTTGGATATCATTGTAGGTCACGCAATAAAGGCAAATGACTATGGGCTGCCAACAAGACTGCCAACTGTTGACAAGTACCTGTCTGTCCGATCGGGTACCAAGGCCAGACCAAATAATTTTGCAGGCCTTCTATGGCTCAAAGATCATAGCCTCCTATTTGCACCAGTTTTACCTGTGACTCCCTTGGAATATCCTGGGTCCCATAGCAGTGATATAGTCCTTGGCTAAGAAGTGCTGCTTTTTTTTTTTCCTTTTTGGATCACACCTGGCGATGCACAGGGGTTACTCCTGGCTCTGCACTCAGGAATCACCCCTGGCGGTGCTCAGGGGACCATATGGGATGTTGGGAATCGAACCCGGGTCGGCCACATGCAAGGTAAACGCCCTACCCACTGTGCTATTGCTCCAGCCCCAAGACATGCTGCTCCAACCACCGCTTTCTTTGACATGTTTTCACAGGTATTAGGAGAAAACCAGGACTCCCCCCCTCCCGCAAAATAAGCCCACTTTCATCACATAGTAAATGACTTTCATATTAAAGAGATTTCAGTTTATTCTCTATGGTTCAAAGAGAGGCAAGAAGATAGATTTTTAGTCACTGGCAGGGAAAGCATTCACAGATCAGACCAGGCCGTTACAGGAGATGGTAATAGCGAGGATCTGAGACTGGAGGTGCAGATTCTAAGTACACAGATGCCCTCCCCTGTGTGAGGGCTTCTGACATTAGCTAAGAGGCTGACACATGCAATCCTCAAAGTTACTATCGATCCTCATAGCTTCTCCTGGGGGCTGAAGAGGGGAGATGAAAATCAACAATTCACATGGCTCTTCTTGCTTTATTTATGGGATGCAAATCAAATCTTACCTTGCACTGAAAATCAGATCCTTCGTATTTCATACAACCTGAAGCTAATGTGGTTTCTCCCTGTTCATCTTCTTCTATGATGGCAAAACAATGTCCATTAGTTCTAAAAGAAAAGTAGGTCAAAAGCAGTAAATGATAATGTCACCTCAGAAAGAATGAACTAAATATGAGTCTGAATGTGAATGCCTTGCTTTTTAAAAATTAGAATTGTGGGGGCTGGAGCGATAGTTCAGTGGGTAGGGCATCTGCCTTGCACGTGGCTGAACTGGGTCGGATTCTCGGCATCCCTGAGCACTGCCAGGAGGGACTTCTGAGGGCAGAGCCAGAAAAAAAAAAACCCTGAGTATCTCCAGGTGTAACCCAAAAAGCAATAAAATGAAATAAAATTAGAATTACATTCACATGTGATTTACTGGCAACACCACATGGGTTTCAAAACAAATTAAAATCATTGAACCAGAGAGACAGTAGAGAGAGTAAGGCACCGGCGTTGCAAGCAGCTAGCCCAGGTTCCATCGCTGGCACTGCCTGCAGGAAGCAACCCCCAACACAGAACTGAGAGATGCCCAGAAGCAATGCTGAGGGTGGCCCAAACACAAACAAAAATTGAATAAGCAATACTGTGATGCCATAGTCTAGCCCTAAAGGTATAATTGAAAACAAAAACATCTTGTGTCAGTTGGAAAAGACTTCTATTAAATAGAAGCCCAAATAAGAACTATCATGATATAACTTCTCTTTGTTAATCATAGTCAAGGGGTTATGAAAGCTGGCTTATAAAATTCTATAAAATAATCAGTTTTGTTTTGGAGACACATCTGTAGTACTTAGGGGAGGCTCCCGGCTTGGTGCTCAGCCCTGCTGGTACTCAGGGGACCACCAGGTGCTAGGGACTGAATGAAGACCTTTGCATACAAAGAATATGCTCCAGTTCACTGAGCTTCTCTCTGACCCTATAAAATAATCGTAAAATTTCTTTCTGTAAAACATGGGAACAGGCCAGAGAGAGAGATCAGGGGTCAAGGCATTTGCTTTGCAAACAGCTGACCCTGGTTTAATTCCTTATACTGCATATGGCTCCCGACCTCGGTTGCCAGGAGTGATCCCTGAGCAGAGCCAGGAATAAGCCTGGAGCACTGCCGGGTGTGGGTCCCCCACCATGCGCTCCTGAAAAAAAGTTTTCCCCTAATATCCATTAACATTTTTAATGGGATAATGAAACTTCTAAAAGGTTTTTTGATGCTCCTACTTACTTTTTTCCCTTTCCTTTCCTTTTTCTTCCCCCCTGTGGTGCTGGGGATCAAACCCAAGGCCTCATATATATATATATATATATAGAGAGAGAGAGAGAGAGAGAGAGAGAGAGCGAGCGAGCGAGCAAGTATTCTACCACTGAGCTACATCTTCAGCCCACCTGCTTTCTAATCACTAGCTACTACATTTCTTTTAAAAGGGGATTCTAGGACCAGGAAGATGGTTCAGAGGGCTGGAGGCATACCTTGCATGCTAGAGGTCTGGCTTCAATCCTGAGCACTGACCAGTCCCCTGACCACTGCTGGGAGTGACCCAAACACCAAAAACAAAAAGCAACAAACCAAAAAAAAGGGTACAGTATTATCAGTTTTCTGTGAAGAAATAAATGGGGTGAAGCTGTGCTGTATTTGATCACTGAGCTTTTATTCTGGTTTACTAACCATTGATAAATAGCCCATGAGTATCAGGCAGGAATCACAGGCAAGTTTGATGAAAAAATTAGTGATGGCTAGTTGGAAGCACTACAAGCATTGCCCACAGCAGACCACCCACCGGTTGGTCAATAAAGTCAACAACCCCCAGAGAATAAACAGTAAATAAGGCATGATAAAGCATCACATGGCTTCAGGAGTACACATTTTACATCACAGGGTTTCAAGTTTATGTAAGCTTTGTACATTATATCTGGTTGCATTAAGAAAATTATTAATAAAGTATAAAACAAGGCACTGACCTTTATCATTACAACAGGGAGATGATTAATAGTAAAACTAAGTATTTCAAAGAACCATTTTTGGCTGGTAAGCTAATTCTTCAATGTTTCCAAAGAATATGGACTAGGACTGATTACACGGTCATACATAAAAGGTTTTACATAAAGTAGAGCATAAAGTTTATAGCATAAACTTTAGCATAGAGTTTAGCATAAAGTATCAACTCAAGTAGGGAAATTAACAGGATTATGTAATACCATTTAAATGGACAGCCCTTTGTAAAAACGCAACAAAAAAAAAATTAGAGTGAGAGAGCTCGTATAGGGGTTAAGGCCAGTTGTCCTACATGCAGCTGACCCTGGTTTGATCCTCAGCATTGCATGTCTCCTAAGCTCTGACCAAAGTGAGCCCTGCTATTTTGGCTGCCGTGCAACAGCTCATGTGATTATGCCACCGATACACCAAGAGTAGCACACCATATCTGATGGGGTGTGAGTAGAAGACAATCAATCTTAATAAAATATATATATGCTAATATATACAGATAGCAGCGCAGCACACAAGACTCAAACTCTAACAACATGTTAATGATCTCTAATATAGGGGTTAAACGGTTCCACATTGAGATTCAACAGTTTTCACACAACTTCCTCTAAGGAAACCTTTTTGGAGCATTTGTAGTCAATTATTTGTAACAAGCAATACAAAATAAATTATTTAGCATCTGCCTTTGGGACAGGCTTGGGTGATGGTGGGAAAATTTGAAATAATGGGGTGGGAAAGTGTAATGGTGGTGGAATTGGTGTTGAAATAATGAATGTAATCAATTACTGTAAACAACTCTTTGTAAATAAAATTAATTAAAATTTTTTAAATTAAAAATATAAAAGACCCCAAAAAACAATGTGAGCCCTGAACAGAGCTGAGAATAGGTCCTAAGCATAAAAATATTGTAGTCCAAACCTCAACCCCCACACACAAAAAAGGCGTGTTTTATATGTTTTACATATTTATAAAGTATTTCAATTAATTTAGATTCAAAATGCTTTGAGTGAATTTTCACGTGCGTATGTGTTGCTGCTGTTGTTGTTTCTAGTTTGAGGAGAGTAACTCCTAAATTTTCTACAATAAACCACTAAGGAGCCGGAGCAGGTGTACAGCAGGCGGGGCGCTTGCCTTACATGTGGCTGACCCAGGCTCAACCAAATGCTCCCCCAAGCTCCACCAGGAGTGATCCTTCAGGACAGAGCCAGGAGTAACTCATGAGCACCATCAGTGTGACCCCAACACAAACAAAAAAAGGAATCACTAAATAAACTAAAAATATTGAAAAAATATCAAGTTCCGATTCTCTACTTTAAAAAGCTATATTACAATTTATTCTAAGAAAGTAGCCATTAATCACTTAGTGGTAATAAACATTCCTTTAAACAGAATAAGAAGCTTTTTGGCTCTTTAACTAGATACTATATAAAGTTAAAGGAAAAAGAATAGAAAATGCAAGCAGCTCTTAAAATAGCACCAAGTGTAACCCTATTCTCCTAACCCTAAGGACTGTATAAAATACTTACATGCACGTGTTATTAATAGCATCGTCTGGGCAGTGTCCCGAGCAGTAGCACTTTAAAAAAGGCAAGGTATCCTCTGGTGCTAAGGTTACTCCATTTTCTGATTTCTTCTGGTCGGAGTCTGGTTTCATCCCAGTTCCATGGAGCATACTATCTAGATTCTGCCCTGTATCCAAAGATGAAATGTGTAAGTCAATCACTTCTGATAAGTTAATTCTTTGATTTCAATTTTCAACTAGGAAAAGTTTGAGTTTTCTTATCACAGTAACTGAAGCTAATGTGTTTAACTAAAAACTAAATTTCAAAAAGGCAAATCGTTTTGGACTGCTAAATTTTTAATGAAGATCTGATCAAGGAGACAATGAAAAAACAATCCACACAATTAACACACATTTACTAATAATTCAGTATGCACAAGACTACTATCCCACGTACTGCAATATGTAACAATTTCACAATTTTTGTACAAGGGGAAGACAAATATAGGTGACATAAGAGTACAATATGATCATAAATTGCAAGAAGGTACAAAGTGGCAAGCAATTTCAGGGAAGGCTGAGATTATTGCCAATCATTAAAAAACACAGTACTTGGGGCTGGAGAATGTTAGCTTAGCATTAGAGCACTTGCCTTGCATGTCTGAGGTGCTGGGTTGAATCCCTGGCACTGTGCAGTGGGGGCGGCGGTGGGGATAAGAACAACAACAACAACAACAACAAAAAACACTATGTGGTTTGGAGAGATAGTTCAGTGGTCAAAGGCATATGCCATGCAAGCACAAGGACCTGAGCTCAATCCTTAGCACATGGCCCCCAAGCCACTTGTGTGTGTAGCCCTTGAGGCCACTGAACACCAATGGATGTGGCCCTAAGCAGCAATGCATCCGCCTGAGCATTGGACTGTTAGGAATGGCCCAGATGCCAGACCACTGTTTGGGAGGTTAAAATCAAATTAATACTGTTAATAGGAAGGAGGTATAGGAGAGCCTGGTAAAGCTCTCATGGTGTATTCATATGCCCAAACCAGTAACAATGATGGGTCTCATTCCCCTGACCCTGAAAGAGCCTCCAATGCAGCACCCCTGGAAAGGTCGAGTAAAAGAGGCTTCTAAAATCTCAGGGCTAGGAAGAATGGAGATGTTACTGAGACTGCTTGAGAAAATCGACAATCAACGGGATGATAATGATGATGAATAAGAAGGAGGAAGTCCTTGGGCTGTAGGCCGGGTGAAGTGGACAGCTGCAATGTGCCTGTTTTGCTAGCTTAAAGCCAAGAGTTTGATCTCCAGCACTGCCCCACATGTGTGACCCGCCGTCACTGCTATTTTTAACCCCCACTGCCATGACAAGTGTGCAATCTTCAGTATACTAGTTCAAGCACCCAACAAAGAGGATGAGACCAAAACAGGCACCAGAACTAGCAAGTAAGCTCTGCAACCAAATATGTGCTCCCTACAGAGCAAAGAAACCAAGTGTGCCAAGCACCAAGTACCACGATGAAATATCTGAGCACTGCAATGAGATGTGCAGCCATTCAAAGTCCCACAATCAAGTTTTCAAGCACCACAACCAAGTGTTTGAGACCCTTGATCACCAAAGCAACACTGCCACCTCCATCAAACAGAAAAGAAGGGGGGCAATAATAAATTTTTTTCTTTTTCATTATTTATTTATTTATTTTTGGGGGGGGTCACACCCGGCAATGCACAGGGGTTACTCCTGGCTCTGCACTCAAGAATTACCCTTGGCAGTGCTCAGGGGACCATATGGGATGCTGGGATTCGAACCCGGGTTGGCAGCGTGCAAGGCAAACACCCTACCCACTATGCTATCGCTCCAGTCCCTCTTTTTCATTTTTTAAATAAATATAATTATTTGCTTAAACTCTTTAGTTCACGCTTTGACTAGCTTAAAAAGCAAGCTCTTTATCTGCACCACTTATGTGACCCTGGACTTACAAAGCACCTTGGTTTACACTTGAGCTGCCTGAGTAAGGGAATTGTGAGAGTACGCAACCAATCACATTATCTGGTGCCTCTTATCTCAAGGTCACTGGTTCAAATCCAGACCATTCTGCCAGAATCTGAAGGTTACTGGAGGGCTATGGCCAGCTTAGAGAAATAAAACTGTACTCTTCCTGAAAGTCTAGTAGTTTCAAATGACAGAGAGAGCCATATTTGGGATTTAAATACTAAGGGCTTATAAGAGCACAACAGAATTACAACGTTTTAGTAATTCCTTTCTCTGAATCAGCTGAAATTAATTAGGACTATCCCATACAGACAAGAGGTATAAAATATTAAGAGAAATTACGTATTACTATAAACATTTAAAAAATAAAATGCTTTAATGCACAGTGAACCTGACTTTAAATTTAGCCAAACTGGAGAGATGAACCACTGAAAACAAAAAACAATAAGACATTATAGAGGTTGGAGAGCACATGGATTACACCTTACATGCTATTGGCCCTGGTCACAGTCCTGGCACGACATGGTTCCCTGAGCATCACCAGGTGCGCTGCCAGCGGCCTAGATAATCCCCCACATTGCAGGGCCCAAGCAGTATCACATCCTCAGGTCCTCACACTAAATCTCAGGCCTAGTTAGCTGAGAATTGCTTAGATGCAAGCCCAGGCCCCAGAACATCTCATGGGACATCCACCCAAAACATAGCTGTATCACTGTATCATTGCTCATCGATTTGCTTGAGCGGGCACCAGTAACTTCTCTATTATGAGACTTGTTACTGTTTTTGGCATATCGAATATGCAACGGGTAGCTTGCCAGGCTCTGCCGTGCGGGTGAGATACTCTCGGTAGCTTGCCGGGCTCTCCTAGAGGGACAGAGGAATCAAACCCGGGTCTGCCGCATGCAAGGCAAACACCCTGCCTGCTGTGCTATCGCTCCAGTCCTACCCAAAACATATATGTAAATAAAAAATTATACATATACCTATATTAGTAACAGGAAAATAATTGTTCCTAACTAAATTTTAATGATTCTATACCCTAAATTCGGAGGTAGTGGTGGTTTGGGGTCACACCCAATGGTGCTGAGGCTACTCCTGGCTCTGTGCTAAAGAGTGATCAGTGGCAGTGCTCAGGGGACCATATGCAGTGCTGGGGATTTGAATCAAGGACCAGAGCAGTGGCTGATGAATCATCTTGGAGGGCAAGTGCCTTACCTCCTGTATATATATCACTGGCCCACCTTAAATTTTAATAAGGTCCTCACAACCCTCTAAAATGCTACAGAACTTAAAAGTTCTCTATTATGCTAAGAACTTGGATTGAGGCTCAAGATACAGATAGTCAGGGGTTAGGTTGTTCGCCTTGCACACAATCAACTGCAGTTCAGTTTCCAAAAGTGCGTGGTTCCTCCAACACTGCCAGGAGTAACTAGCAAGCACATAGCCAGGAATAGCCCTTAAGCACTGCCGAGTATGTCCCAAACCACCCCCTCTGATCCCCCTACCCCCCCCCCCCAAAATCAACTGTAAGGGAACTGGGGGCTGGGAGGCAGGAAGGAAGAAGTCCACCAAGAAATATGGATTCTGGTCTACTGCTGTCCAGTTTAGCCAGGTGGATGACCATGGGCAAGTTATGTCAGTTCTCCAGGCCTCCTTCATTTATTCAGAGAGTGTAGAACTAAAGGGCACTTGAGCCTTTAACACTTTTAAGATCTTATTTCAGGGGCTGGGGAGACTGGGCAGGCAGGGTCATTGCCTTGCGTGTGGCCAATCTAGGTTCAACTCCCAGCACCACATATGGTTACTTGAGCACCGGCAGGAGTGATTCCTAAGTGATCCATAGAGCCAGGAGTAAGCTCTGAATACCCTTGATGTGCCCCTCTCTCCACTCTTATTATAATAATAGGAAGTTCAATTTAACTATGGAAAACAAATATCAAATAAAATTACATGCAATTGGGGCTGGAGTGATAGCACAGCAGGTAGGGCGTCTGCCTTGCAGGTGGCCAACCCGGGTTCGATTCCCAGCATCCCATATGGTCCCCTGAGCACCACCAGGAGTAATTCCTGAGTGCAGAGCCAGGAGTAACCCCTGTACAATGCCGAGTGTGACCCAAAAAAGAAAAAAAAATACATGCAATCAATTTTTAAAAAACCTAATGATGCATATAAGAAGAATTACAAGCGACAGAAATAACATCGAGAAGTCAAGGATTCAAGTCCCAATTTTCATCCACAAGTATGTTATCCCACGCCCCCCTCCCCCCATGCCTGGCAGCAGTCAGATGTGGGGCACCTATGTAATGCTAGAAATTGAACCTGGGTTTTTTGAGGTATAATGCAAGCAGGCTACTTGCTGTACTCTCTTGTAACTCCCTATACATTACTTCCTTGAACTGCAGTTCTCTATTAAAAAAATGGTGATAATGGCTGAATCCAAATCGAAACATCATAACTGAATAAAGGACTTAATTAAATACAAAACACTGTATAACGGGCAGGAGAGATAGTATGGTGGGCAAGGCCCTTGCTTGCCCTGCCCTCCGATCTGACCTCCAGCACCACATCGTGCCCCCAATGAAATGGTCCTTCAGCACAGAGCCAGGAGTAAGTGCTGACCATCACAGGATGTGGCTCCAACCACATATCCCATTGCCATCTCAACTCCAAAAAGAAAAAAACAAAAAATAACCAAAATAAAGAAAAACAAAACTACAGAGATTTCAGGCATATTCACGTTTTGAAATAAAAAAGTCAAAAGATATTTACTGTCAGTATTTCTGAATGTCATCGGAATACTGAAAGTAAAATATCTGAAATAGCAATATGTAAAGCCAAAGTTGAGAATAAAGAATAAGTTCTATCTAAAGTTCTTTTGCAAAGCAGTACTGTCTCTCTAGTTTAAAATACTGTCCTAATTAAACCATACAGGAAAAAGCTCATGCGTAAATAGAGTCCATCTGATCCTACGAGTCATCACAATAACTTCCTGTTTGGAAGTTCCAAGCTGTGAACACACAACAGTAAAATTTTAATACTGGTCATAAAACGTCAGTACTCTATGAAAGTTTTCAGTATTCCCACACAAGTCCACGGACACTTGAAGGCTTTTAACAATGAAATAATTTTTAACTTAAAGTATTTTTTGCATTTTAAAAAATAGGAATTTTGTGGGGCTGGAGCGATAGCACAGTGGGTAGGGTGTTTGCCTTGCACGCGGCCAAGCCGGGTTTGATTCCCTGCATCCCATATGGTCCCCTGAGCACCGCCAGGAGTAATTCCTGAGTGCAGAGTCAGGAGTAACCCCTGAGCATCACCAGGTGTGACCCAAAAAGCAAAAAAAAAAAAAAAAAAAAAAAGGAATTTTGTTAAGTGAGGGGGGAGGAGGCCTTGGGGGTGGGGGGGGTCAAACCCATGGATACTTGGTTAACCAGGCCAGAGGGTTCAAAGTTAGGGCCACCCCTACAATGCTTGGGGCCACAACTGCTATGCCCCAGAGGTGCGAGGGGTCATGCAGTGCTGAGGATCCAGCCAGAGTCAAGACCAGCATTCTAAGCATATGCCCTTGACGTTGCTGCCTTCTCCCTGGGGGAGACAGCAATTCTGAGTCTTGAGGAACTATCACAGCAGACACCAGACCAGGTGTTTATGTCAGACTTCATCTCCGAGGCCAAGGGGATGGCAAGTAGTAGAGAGCCATTAGCATCTGCAAGGGCCTGAGTTTGATCCCCCGCACTGTGTGGCCACCCAAGCACCAGACAAGCCATCACTGGGAGCGGCCTCAATTAAAAGTAAGAAAATAAATACTCTTTATCACACATAGTTACATATGATCATGCATATCTTATAGATAAGAGAACAGACTCAGGGGCCAAGGATAAAGTATCATGGCAGAACGAATAAAACAAAGCCAGCACGGAGGTTAACAAAGGAAAAGGGGACTTGCGGGGGGAGAGGATGGGAAAGGGGATGGATATTAAACTACAGGGTGATGTATGGAAGACCAGACGTGTGGTGGTGATCAGAAAGTGGTAAACACAGATGTCCAATATAAAACTAGACATCTCAAACAATAACATAAACCAGTATTACCTCTGAGAAAAAGAAACATGCTAAAAAAAGGTAAGATTACTTAAACGAATAGTGATTTACCTTGAACATGAGAAATGATGACCAAGCAGGCTCCCAATAATCTGATGTAAATACACAGATGACTCATTGTTTAATTTTAACTTTTCCTGTACAGCAACCTTTAATAAGTGGTTCTGTTATGTCACTAATTACAATGAGATTTATTCAATGGGGTTTTCTTGTAAAAGATCTCAATCATCTGACAATAACTCCAACTTCCACTGCTTTCTCCTGACTCCTGAAAGAAAAGAAAAACTTTTTTTAAGTTATGTATTTTGGGATATTATCAAAAATAAGGCAAAATAATTATCCAACATGCCCTTAAACATATAAAATACCTTTTAAAATTAAAAGTAATCTTGCTAGAGAGGGGGAAAGGCACTGTATTTCAAATGCTGAATTAATGTAGTAGTAGGTCAGCAACACTCCTAACTTTAGATTCACTCTATGTAAAAATAAATAAATAAAATCATCTTAGGAGTGTCTTCTGGCTGTCTTAAAGTAAACTTCTTTTATTACTATCAAAAATTTTTCTAAATATATACTAAGATAATCAGGAAAAGCTGAATTTTAAAAAGCTAAGCCCTCCATCAGTAATCTTTTAAATCCCAGGAGATGTGATAGGAACCTTGAACCTTTTTAATCACTTGCTCTATAGATAGAAAAGTCTACCTTGAATATCACACATACTTAGTGTGCTTCATCATTGAAGCAAAATCAGCAGAAACCTACCTAGCCAATATTATTTTTTCTAAAATATTAAATTTTATTAGGATAAAATAAACTTAAATGGATATGATATACAACCCAATGAAGGTTTGGCAATAATGAATCTAATTGCTCCCCACTCCTCACCCTATTATTCCAGGCAGTTTTACTGCCTTCATCATGATTTGAATAAAAATCCTGAATGAAAGTAATTTTATTTATTCATGACATAATTTCTCTTGGCATGACTTCTACCATAAACAAGCTGAACTTTCTACCTAAGAATTTTTCTCTTCAATTAGTTCTCCAAAGGCATTCAATACTGAGAAAATAAGGTTTACAGTGTGAGATGTTATTTGTTATGCATTTTATGTATGGCTTCATCTTAAAATCTCTGAATTTCTAATGCTGATCACTCTCATTTCTATTTGCCCTTTAAATATCTATAGATATATCTAATACTTGATCCACATAATTGAGTTGGGGGAGGGGACTTGGGGTCCTTGAGAGAGGGAGGATGTACATAGGTGATGAGGTTGGGGTTGGAATAATGTGCAGAATAAAAAATCATTAGTAACAACTCAACTAAACCAGAATCTCAACTGGAAAAAAAAAATCTCTACTAGGATTACACTCTACCTTTTTCAAGTTAAAACTCATTAATTTTTTTTCTTGCTGCTCTTGTCTAGCTCATCCTCCGCCAATAACCATCACAGGAAACCGTGGAACAGTCTTTCCAATCACCCAAGTCAAAGCTCTGCCATTTTTCCTGCCCTCCTCATGAGTGCTTTCCCCACTCCTTATTTTCTCTTATTTGTTCATTAGTCCACTTATTCACTAACAACATTTTTTTGAGTACATATCATACATCAGTGCAAGATGCTAGAAACCAGAATGAGTGTCACAGCGTCTCCTTAAAGATCACAGACATGGGAGGGAAACACACAGTCATAACTGTCTCCACCTTTTCCTGTCAGGGTTTCTCCATACGTTTATTTAATGCTGATAAGTGGTGGGGCTGGGAGCGTGGCTCTGCCACAATGCACTGGCCCTGCATGTGTGACGCCCCCACACCCCACCTCCAGTTCAAGCCCCAGTAGCACAAAACTATAAACCGAATTTTAAAAATAAATAAAGCTAAGGGGCCAGAACAACAGTAAAGAAAGCAGGCTGCTTGCCTTGCACACAGCTGACCAGGGTTTGATCCCTGGAAACCCATATGGTCCACCAGGCCCACCAGGAGTAGCGTGACTCCTGAGCGCAGAACCAGGAGTAAGCACTGCTGGCCCCAAACCCCAGAATTAGTTAATTAAAAATAAATAAGTAATGCTAATAACGGGACAGGAGAGATAGTACAGGAGTTAAGGCACATGCCCTGCACGTGGCGAGACACCAGTTGAATCCCTGGCACTGCAGGCCGCAAGCAGCACCACATCCTTGGGTCCTCTCGCTGAAATGCCAGCCTGCCAACAACTGCAAGGAGAGACCCCAGGACTCCTGAGCACGGCTTGGGAAAAAAATAATAATGTGTAGTTTTGTCCCACTAGAGGTATAACTCACGCATCCTGCAGAGCAATCAATAAAACTGTAGCACCCGCCAGGCTCACAGAGCCTTTGAGAGGAAAGGAATGATGTACGACTCCTTCTACAGAAACACCGATGACTCTGTTATCCTCAGTGCAAGTCCAAATTTAGATCTATTTTAATAAACGACCTAACCTCTCTCTCAGCGAGCTTCTTCATTTTACAAGTGGAGCTGAAGTAACCCATAATTCTGAGGACTATATAAAAATATTATCTAACACATACACTGGTATGCATCACCCACCATTATAAATGTTAAAAATATACTAACAGCAATTTATCAAATCATCAAGGTTGCCTTATAAGACAGGCCTAGCTACTATTTTTTTTTTCATTCTTTGTGGGGGCCACATCCAGTGGTACTGGTGATGGTTGTGGGGTGGGGATGGATCAGCACTCCTGCTGATCGAACTTGGGTCTCTGAAATTGCAAAGCATGCACTTCAGCCCTCTGCACTACACTCTCTCCCAATATCTAAAATTGGGAGTTTTAAATATTTATTTATAAAAATATTACAGATGTAGGAAACCAAAACAAATAAAGTTTAAAGAATTTACACAGACCACAAATTTTGTAAGTGGCATCATCTGATTTCATAGATCATGTGCTACCTTATTCTGTCCTACTGGGTATTATAGAATGGGGGGAAAACACATTGTAAAGTATTTAGGAGCATCTAGAACAGAATAGGTGCTCAATAAAAGTTTACAACACACTTTCCAACTTGGCAAAAGATGTAGTGTGTGCTATCCATGACAACACCATCTATAGTAATTTTTACGGATCAAAACACCTGTGAGGACTAGGGAGATGGCTTTTAATGAGCTTTTAAATAGCTGTAGGAAGAACAGCTATCAGTCAAGGGAAGGCGAAAAAGTAAAGTGATTTCAAATGCCTCAGCTATAAGCTAACAATGAAAACTTCTTGAGAAAAATTGGGGCTGGAAAAAGATAGTACAATGGGTAAGCTGACCCAGGTGCCACCCACAGCATCACATATGGTCCCTGTATCACAGCCAGGAGTGATTCCTGAACAACCCTGGGGTGGGGTCCAAAAACCAAGAACAAAAAATGAAAGAACTGAGGCTGAATAGTACTGAAATAATACAGCCAGTTGGGTGTTTGCATGCAGCCATCCCATATGGTGCCCAGGCACCACCAGAAGTAATTCCTGAGTGCAGAGTCAGGAGAAATTCAATGCCAGGTATATCCCCGCTTCCCACCCTCTGGTCTCTGAGCAAAATTTAAAAAAGAAGAAAAAAAATGTTAGGGCAGAGAGATAGCACAGGGGTAAAGATTCTTGCCTTGCATGTGGCCTGGTTCAGCACCGGAGACATTCAAAGGTCACCTGAGTACCACCAGGAGCAACTCTCAAGCACGGATTTAGGAATAACCTCCAAGCGCTGGCAAGTGTGATGACTCAATGCCCCGCCCCACCCCCTCCCCCCCAAATAGAAAAACTATCAGAGTTTTTGATGACTACAGCACTTATGACAATTGCTCAGACATGAAGACAACCTCAATAAGCACTGATAGAAACCCATGGCTGCAAGGCTGCAATCAAAGAGGACAACCATCTGACTTTGTTCCACTATGAAGATTGCTTAAATAGTCTGAGAAGAGCCAGAGAAATAATGCACCTGAGATCCAACTGAGAGACCTGGGGGTCAGGGCTTGGGGGTGTGATGGTGTCTTTGCTCTGAATATTAAAGGAGCAAAGTGTGAATGCGCCTTTATACAGGATAAGACAAGCAAGATGCAAAGGAGACTACATTAAAGAAATGATTCATCCGATTCCTTCCAACTCTGAATGGAGTGCTGTGTGAATTGTTCTTGCCACTGAATATTAATTTACTTTCTAAGATTTATTAGATTATCTATTATATGACTGCTTTTGTATGAGATATGAGAATGCAGTGGTAAAAGCAAAACTGACCTGGAGTTCACAGTCAATAAACAAGACAATTAATATATTCAGATCTTGAATTAGTGATATAAACAACATGTAATCATAACCTATTGTCAGTGCAAAGAAAAGAGCCAGGTCCTACAGTGCCTAATTTAATATGGATACTGAAGCCAAGAGAAGCAATGCTGCGAAATAACGTGAAGGTTCAAAGAATAAAAAGAGTTAACCAGATAAAAAAAACGGTGGTAGGCAGATAGGAATTTCTGGCATCAAGAACAGACCATGTAAAGAGACAGAGGCAGACAAAAGCAAAGGAAAAAAAATTCTAAGTGTTGATAAGGGGTATGGCTAGAAAAATAGTACAATGGTTAAGTCACTCTGCTTACATGAGGTAGACCCCAGCTCCATGCCCAGCACAACACTGTCCCCTGAGCATCACCAGGAGTGACACCTGGGCAAACAGCTGAGAGTACTCACTGAGCATTACTGGATATGATCCTATTACCAAATAAACAAAATCAGAAATAGTGTAGTGGGAGTTAAGAATGTAGCTCAGTGAGCCTGCACTTTGCACTTGCTTTGCATTTGTAAGGGCCTGAGACTAATCCCTGGCACTGTAAAAAAAGAAGAAAAGGGGACTGAAAGACAATGAGGTAGTATATGAGATTCAAAATGAAAAAGGACAAGGGCCATGTCAGGCAAGATCATATGAAGGATCATTAAAGCTAATTGAAACGGGAAGGCAATGATCTGGTTTCTATGTAAAAGAGTACAAGGTACAAAAGCAGATGTAAACAGACCAACGAGAAGGATACTGAAGTAATTTAGTAGAGTGACAATTAGTGGCTGAGAATGGAGTAATAGTGGTATGGTAAAATGGATTCAGGATACATATTTCACAGGCAGACACAACAGGAGTTAGGGCATACAGAGACTAACGAATCAAGATCCCTATATTTCTAGTTAAGTAAGTACTGAAAAGAGGGCAAGTATATCTTGAAAGAAGTGAAGAAAAAGAGATCAAAGGTTCAAATTAGGTATCTGAGATTATCCAAAGGGAAATCTAGTGAGTGTTTTGTTTTGGAGCTTAAAAAAATTTTAGACTGAAGTTATAAATCTTGTTATGTCAACTTTGAATCAAATATTCAAAGTTATGCCTGTAGATAAGATAATCTTTTAATAATAAAAAGAGAAAAGATATACACAACATTGCATTTACTAAAAACTGGGTTAATAAAAGCATTAATACTACATATGTATTTCATGATCCAGGGTGCACCATGTACAATTGGGTAGCATATGTCATCATAGTAAGAATATAAGCTATTATTTACAAGTTATATTTTTCTAGTTAAATAAAAAAAAGATCAAGGGCCAAAGATAGAGCTCAAGGGGTTAAGGTGCTTACTGTGCACACAGCTGAGACAGGTTCCATCCCAGTAGCACTCATGGTCTCCTGAGCATAGAGCCAGGAGTAAGCCCTGAGCACAGCTGGGTGTGGCACAAAAGAAAAAATCGTACAAAGAAAAGATCATTGGGATCATCTAAAATACATCCACAAATGCTTTACATCAGCTTCAAAACATGGAAGTGAATTCCCTTTAGACTTAGTGACTCACTTCTAACAAATAAAGTAAGATGGAACTTCTGAGACTAGATCGAGCCAACCTGGCTTCCTCCTCACTCCCAGAACATATGTCCTAAAGAAAGCTAGATTCCATGTCATATGGACATGCAAGCAACCTTAAAGAGAAGCTCATGTAGAAAAGAGGAACTGACGCCTCTGTTAGCAAGCACAAGCGAGCCACCTTAGACATCGGGTTGGACATCAACCTGTGAACCCCTGGTAGAATCCCTCAGAAAATGTATGGCATAATAAGTGTTGATTAGTTCGGGGGCCTTTTGGAGGGGGGTGGCTGGGGCTTGGGGACCACACTTATAGTAGGTGCTATTCCTGTGCATTCCTATCTCTGTGCTCAGGAGTAACCCCTGGCCAAGCCAAGTAAGTGGTTCCAGGTGTCAAAGCAGGCTGGCCCCACACAAGGCAAATGCGTTTCTTACATTTTGTACAACTGTTCCCAGTACCTGAACAAACACTTTAAAAGATGATCATGTTTAAAAACATTTTGGTGCTGAGGATGGAATCCACAGTCTCATCATGGAAAGCGTGAACTCTACCACTAAGCTACCAACCTGGCTCCTAAAATGTTTTCTAAATAGAGGCTTGCCATGACTTAAGGGGTTGAGAGCAGGCTTTGGATGTGGGAGTTCCAGGTTCAATATCTGGTACCACAGAGTTCCTCAAGCACTGCACTGCCATAAAAGCCCCCCTGTTCCCTCCCCACCAAGATGAAATAGTTCAAACAGTCATCAAATAAATTTACTTTGCCATATGCACAGATTGGTACCACTTCTTCAAGAAAACAGCACTAAGGCAAGCTATTCAATAAAATATAATTTCCTTTAAAATAAAAATAATTAAAAACTCTTCAG
This sequence comes from Sorex araneus, assembly GCF_027595985.1. Classification (NCBI taxonomy): domain Eukaryota; kingdom Metazoa; phylum Chordata; class Mammalia; order Eulipotyphla; family Soricidae; genus Sorex; species Sorex araneus. The sequence goes on from NC_073312.1 coordinate 40,678,664, forward strand.
ACAACAAAAAGGTTGGAGCACTGGTTCAAATAGAATTGAAAAACAGGAAAAGGCTGAAGTCAGCTGAAAAAACAGACTAAAGTCATTCTTTCCTAGTCCTGTTAAGCAACCCCCCATTCTTAATTTTTACTTTCTTCTAGAGAGGTTTGGGAATTTTCAACAAGCTGGCCAGCTGCCAATTCCATAAAGCAGTAAGGAGAAAGCTTCTCTTTCCAGGGGTCCCTCCCCCTAAGCAGCTCCAGGCGCCTGGTCTGACAAGCTTTTGGAGAAGGCCTAAACTCACAGCAGACTTTCTGGCTCCACGGCCATTGTTTGCATGGCTGCCTGGCTCCTCAGCTCGGGCCTGGTTTAGCATAAGAACACTGCCTATTCCCCTAACGAGCAACTCATCCTTACCTCCCCGTTTTTAATCTCCATCTCCATCAATTCCTAAACTAATATATGCAACTTTAACTGGAGTAATCCTACTTGGCTAACCTCATTCAAATCTAAACTAAGAAAGCAACATGATTGAGTAAATGACCATGTGAGTGCATCTGCAGAAACATAAAGGAAACGGAACCCAAAGAGCCTATTTTGGAGTCCCTGCTGTGACCTTAATGGGGGAGGCATTCAGGATGAAGTCCTTGGAAAGCCTGAAAAGTAATACCAACCAGCCAAGAGCGAAGTGAGCCAATCATCTAGATAAAATGACCTACAGTGGGGAAATGGCATTTTGTCAGTACATTTCTAACTGCCATATCTTTATACCTTTGAAATCACTAATTTCATCATCCCTAAAATTACTTTCTGACAAGACTCTGACCTTTCCTCTATACTCGATTATTTATTTAACTTTTTATTTATGCTTGACTCCTCTCCTCATTCAAAAATCTTTCAATTTCCTTCTATGCCAAGAAATTGTGTTTTATATCCCTCTAGGAATCTCAGTATCAGATACACAGTAAGTACTACTGATAAGTGAAGCATATTTAGAAATAGAAAATAATCTATTTTCAAAACACCTTTCAACTTTAACCCTAACCTAGCATCTCCCAAAGCTTATTTTTTAAAATCTGTTAATGTGTTGAACAAAAAGGATACCTCACAAGTAATTAGAATTAGTTGATAGGACACTTGAATCTTTGGCACATCTGTGTTTTGGGGCCCATGTGGCACTGGCAATCAAAACCAGGACTCCCATATACAAAGCGTGCACTCTAGATCTTTCAACCTGGTGGTTCAGAAAGTCTTAATGCCACCTGCTAACTCAGAGATCTCGGGTATTTTTCTTCTATATCTCCTCTGTTGAGAGCATCAACGGCCCAACATCCAGAGAGAGACTTAAAAGCAAGCTCTCAGAAGAGAGTGATGCGGAGAGTCTCTTGCCCGAATGCCTGGCTGTCTTCCCCGGGGCACCACAGAAGGGATGGGCTCCAGCTTCCCTCCCCACCCCAAGCAGAGCTCCCGGTGGCCGAAGACCACCGGAACCTAGCTAAAGCCATGCTGGAGGCCCTTCTCCACACGTTCAGACAGGCCTCATGAATGAAGGTACCGGCAGAGGAACCCAGGTGTGTGTAATCCCATCAACGGCCAACATCCAGAGACTTAAAAGCGAGCTCCCAGAAGCGCACGGCCCTTTGCAGCCAAGCGATATCTTGTAGCCTACTTCTCCTTCTGGGAGAAACTGGCAAGCTTCTGAGAGTTTCCTGCCCACATGGGACAGCCTTGCAAGCTTCCCATGGTGTATTCATATGCAAAATCCAGTTACAAGCTGGATCTCATTCCCCTGACCCTGAAGAGCCCCCAGCGCAATATTCTTAGGAGGGCCTCAATATCATTAGGAGGGCCGAGTCGAGATAGACTTCTAAAATCTCAGAGAAAGGACGAAATGAGATGTTACTGAGCCTGCCCGAGAAATCGATGATTAACGGGATTTCCTGATTTGTGATCTCCTCTGTAATAAGCAAAAATGACAGAAACTCATGTAAAGTGATTGGTACGTGCAAAAATGCCTGGAAAGGGACATGATTTGCTTATCCTTATAGGTGGAGTATGGTAAATAATACATTGATTCAGTATGGAACAACATATCTATAGAGATAATGTATAATTTGTTATTAGAAAGCTGATCTGTAGTATTTAATGGTAACCCTAATTTTTGAACCTCACCTGGTGCTGCTCTAGGATTGTACCCAGAAATTCTTGGGGGCATATGGTGCTGGGGATTGGAAGTGGGCCTTCTGCATGCAAACAATTTGCTCCAGCTTACTAAGTTATCTCCCTAGCCCTTAATGAAAACTCTTGTATTAGCACAATCACCATCTTTATAAATTACAAACTATTTTTACATGTATTATACAATCTAAATAACCCTTACTGCAAATAAAGTTATCCCTACTTTTCTAGAGAAAAGCCCAGAGAACTAAACTGACTTGCAGAATTTCACACAGCTAGGAACAAGAGAGGCAAAATAACACCCACGTATTCTACCCCCAGATGCAGTGCTTCTTACCTAGTATGAGTTAAGTACATCAAAAGAAAATAATTATTTTTTTATTGAGGCATGTATTTTAAAAGTTTTATTCTTTATACTTCTGCAAGGAAAGAATTAAGAATCTTGCCCCATATCACACAACAGTCTGCTTCTAACAAAGCCCCAATTCTACTCCTCATGGCATGGGGGTGGGGGAGGGAGAGAAGAAAAGGAGGAAGAAAAGGGAGGGAGGGACAGAGCAAGGTTCCAGGTAATGAGTTTACCTGGAATTTACTAGCTCATCCCTTTGAGATTTACTACATATCCCTTTGAGATACAGATAGAGTGTTTTAGATATGGAAAAACTGGGACACAACCCAGAGAAGGACACTACCCTCAGAGAAGACTCTCCCAAAGAAGGTCACCTTCTTCTGATAAGATGACTGAAGGACTACCAGGAGTCTAAGGCATGTCCCCTGGACACACCCTACCAACAAAACCCCAGAAGGGGCAGTTTGTGCAGTGGGTAAGGTGCTTTGCCTTGCAAGTGGCCAACGCAGGTCAATCCCCAGGAGTAATCCAGGAGCAGAGTAGAGCATAAACCCTAAGCAATACCAAGTGTGTCCCCCAAACAAAACAAGTAAGAGTCCTACCTTTGTAAAGGCAACTGAGCACATTCTACCATGGAGACTTGCCTGGCACGTCAAACTGAGATGCATGGGTCTCCTTCCCCTCTCGCCCTTCACTTCCACCCCTCATGTTACTCAGAGTAAAACTACTTTACTTCAATATTCGTCTCCTAAAATTCTTTTCTGCAAGAGAAGGTGACACTTCTAGAAAACCTGTGCAGATGTTAGGACTGACTTTCCTTTTCCTGTGAAGAGCAATTCCTGACTCTAGCCTAAATTGGGAACTTGAGCGGTGGGAAGCGGTTCCTGCGTCGTGCAGATCAAGTGGACTTCAGGTGTAGCGTAGAAGCTGCCCTAGAGAGGCTGCAAGAACACTCATGTCCATACCTAACCAGACCTAACACAACCTAGGGACTTTCCCCGGTGGGTTGGGCAGAAGTGGAAGCACCCTTCTTTCAAGGCCACCTTCCTTCTGCGAACTTCCTCCACAATCACCTACACACCTGGTTAGCTAGGAGTCAGATGACCTGCAAGCCACCTGCCTTGTGATCTAGTTTACTAACTCCCCACAGATTTGGCCAACCAGGGAACTAGAAGCGAATGAGAAAGAACTTCCTTCATCCTGATTTTATCCGCTCTCAAGGTCAGAACCACCTTCACCATAGCATCAACAGTAAATTCTAGTTTTCAACTTCCCTCTATACTCCCAGACCAGCCTTATGGAATCCATTCAGACCCAATAATGCCTCTGTATCAAACTATGAGGGTTACCTCCTTAAATGATAGTAGTAGTTGGGCTTTAAGCTCACCCCACAGAGGGCTAGGTCATGGCTCCATAGGGGCATAATTTTCGTTTTGTCTTTTTGGGGGCCACACCTGGCAGAACTCAGGCCTTATACGGAATACCAGGGATACTAGGTCAGCTGTGCAAGGCAAGCAGGCACCTGCCCACTGTATTCTCTCTCTCTCCGGCCCCAATAATAAACTTGCCAGATTTTTTTTTTTTTGGGGGGGGGAAGCAAGAGGTAGGGAGAAGGGTTTGGGCCTCTCCTAACCATGCTCAAGGCTTGTTCCTGGGCTCTGCATTCAGGGATCACTCCTGGTGCGCTTTGGGGACATACGGGATGATGGGGATTGAAACCAGGTTGGCTGTAAGCAAGGCAAGTGCCCTACCCACTGTACTATCTCACCAGATGCCACAGGGGCATACTTATTCATATTCCTAGGTTCTGAAATCCCAACTTCTTACAAGTTATAACTGCTTTCTACAATTACTATTTCTGTTTAATCCCAGTGTTCCTTTGCCTTTCGAACTCTCTTAATTCTTATGAAGATAATTCCCTATACAAAATTCTCTGTTAAAATAAACCATATTGGACGAGGAAGATAGCTCAAAAGGGCAAAGAGTACATGCTGCTTTGAATGCAAGAGCATCCAGGGTTCCATCCCCAGGATCAATGGTCCCCAAGAGCCCCTTGGGAATAACTCCTGAGTGCCACTGCATTTGGTCTAAAATCTAAACAATAGTAACAACAACCAGTGTGGGCATCAGCTGTCCTGAATGAACCCTGATAAATATTATTTATTAGATAATGGATCTGAGAAAGTAACAGACTACACACACACACACACACACACACACACACACACACACACCTTTTACTTTACTGATACATACAATGTTTTCTAAGCACTTAAAAAAAATTTTTTTTTTTTTTTTGGTTTTTGGGTCACACCTGGCGATGCACAGGGGTTACTCCTGGCTCTTCACTCAGGAATTATCCCTGGCGGTGCTCAGGGGACCATATGGGATGCTGGGATTAGAACCCGGGTCGGCCGCATGCAAGGCAAACGCCCTACCCGCTGTGCTATCGCTCCAGCCCCTTAAAAATGTTTTAATATACTCAGAGAGTCTAAAACATTCTAACTTTAGGGATTCTTATCAACTGTACACTTCATTTTTTAATCATAAAATGATTAAAATCTATCAAAATTAGAAATTGGCTCAAGATTAGCTAGATTTTCTACTCTAACATATTATGTGACACAAATTAAAATGCCTTATGCGAAAAGTTAGCTGACAAAACAAATTTCTCTTTTCCCTAAGCAATACTGTATCTAATCAAAGACATTTGGGGTTACGTTATTTCAGTATATCCCTGTACTCTCCCCCCAAAATCTTTAAAAATAAAAAATTTTAAAGGTTAAAATTGGGCTCACTGTTAAGACATTTGACTTACACATTGCCAACCCCAGTTCAATTTCCAGCACCATATATGGTCCCAGGAGCACCATTTGCTCCAATGTAACCTGAACACAGAGCCAGGAAGAAGTCCTGAGTACCACCAGATGTGGGGACCCACCACCAAGAAAAAAAAAAGATCCATATTTAAAAGAAAATATCTAATATCTAGAACGTGGGGGTAAGGGGATAAAGCTGGGCTTCAAAAATAACATTTTAAAAGACCCATATTTAACTCAGGGAACCAAAACAAAATGTATCTTTAACAATGCTCTAATAGGAAGAACACCCTTTCAAAAAAAAAAAAAAAAAAGCCACAAGTTTTTGAAAATTGGCCCAACCCCTAAGAAGATCTGAAAACATGTAAACTTTTGGTTGAAATAATGTCTGGGAGTTTCAGAGGATTAGAGATTAGCACTGCTGTCCCATTGTTCATCGATTTGCTCGAGTGGGCACCAGTAACGTCTCCATTGTGAGACTCCTTGTTACTCTTTTTGGCATATCGAATACGCCACGTGGAGTTTGCCAGGCTCTGCCATGCGGGCAGGATACTCTCAGTAGCTTGCCCAGCTCTCCAAGAGGGGAGGAGGAATCAACTCCTCCTTCCCTCTTGGGCGAACACCCTACCCGGACAAAAATGAAAATGCAATTCTATGTATAGGGACAAACCAAACGCCAAGAGTACCATCTTTATAATAATTCTTAACTACAGTGACTAACAGATTCTATTATAATATGGACTCCCCTGCAGTTCCAATTTTTCAAAAAACAGTGTTATAGTCCTCTATGAAGAAAATAATTTCAATTAAATGACTATAGGGATATACTTTACGTTCACTTTCTTTTTTCTCATTTCATCACTTTTAAAAGGAATAATTTTCTTGCACTAAAACCATATACATATATATATTCTTTTCCTTTTATGATGATGTACGAGGTCCAGGAATAGGTCCACTCATGCGTGAGGAATACAGCATATTCTCCACACATATTCAATATGCCAATATAGTGTATACTAACAATAACAGGTCTCATTCCCCAGACCCTGAAAAGATCCTCCAATTGTTGTGGGAAAGAGTAAGGAGAGGCTGCTAAAATCTCAGGGCTGGGACGAATGGATCTGTTACTGGCGCCTGCGCAAGTAAATCTATGAACAATGGGATGGCAGTGATACTGTGAAAACCAAAAGGTTTGTACATGCAAAAGTAATTTTTAAAATTTTTTAATTGAATATCCATGAGATTGACCATTACAAAGCTGCTCATAACTGGGTTTCAGTGATACAATGATCCAACACCCATCCCTCCACCAGTATGCATTCCCCACCAAGTCCCGTTTTCCTACCACCATCCCCCAACACCCCACCTCCCACCCCCAGCTTTCCTCTATGGGAGATACTTTTCTTCTTGCTCTCTCTCTTTTTTCCTACAAAAGTAATTTTTTCTAAAAAAAAAAAAAATCAACCATTCCTATTTTTTCTCTATTTGTAATTTTTAAATTATTATTAGATTTTTGTGGGGTGAGATTTTTGGGTTACACTCAGCAATGCTCAGGGGTTACTCCTGGCTATGCACTCAAGAATCACTCCTGGTGGTGCTTGGGGGACAATATGGGGTGCTGGGGATCAAAGCTGGATTGGTCCCATGCAAGGCAAATGCTGTATTATCGCCCAGACCCTATTAGTTTTTTGGGCCACACCCGGCTGTGCTCAGGGCTTTTTCCTGGCTCTGTGCTCAGGGATCACGCCTCATAGTGGTAGGAAACCATATGCAGAGCTGGGGATCAAATCAAGGTCAACTGATTATACCTATACACCCTTACACCTCTCTGGCCCTACAATTTACACATTTTTGAAAATTTAAAGCACTCAGGTGTCTCCCAACCTCCTGGAGAAAGGCTCTGCTCTAGGCTACGCCAATCAGCATATTCAATCCTCTGTGCTACAAGGAAGAAAATTTCAGAGGTAAACTAATCTAATACACTCTCAGGACTTTTGCTAGGCTACAAGATAAAGTCACTCTCTCAAATCACATCTGAATTAAAAACCAAAACCAAACGAACAATAACACAGCAGTCACAGAGGCCCCTGGTCTGTGAGGGCCAGAAGGCAGAATCAAGAGATGAAGAGAATCCATATGCTTGAAGCTGCCCAAGCAACTGTTTCTGAAGTCTAAATTATTTAAAGTAACTGGATTGATTAAGCCTAAACTTATAGGAACCATTGCACACCCCACCCCAAGTTGTTGTCCCCCTCCCCAAGTCAGATAGTTTTTCTATTTCAACCAAAACACTCCAGCTGATAGGAAAATTAAAGAAAAAAATACTTCAATGCTTTGGGTTAGATAGCATTTTTAATAATTCTGAGTAAAAATATGACAAAAGACACTTGATAACCAATAAATAAATAAAAGAACGGCTGAAGTGATATAAAATGTGGCTTAACATTTCTAGCAGCTACGCAAATTTATTTAAATTTTCAGTCTTTTGGGGCCCAGCAATTCAACAGGGACTAAATACTCATGGCTCTGAACTCAGGAATTACTCTTGGCAGTGCTCAGGGGACAATATGGGATGACAGGAATTGAACTGGGTTGGCCTCATGCAAGGCAAATGGCCTACCCTCTGTACTATTGTTTTTTTTCCTTTTGAACTACCCCCAGAGGTACTCAAGGCTTATTCTTGGCTCGGCACTCAAGAAACACGCATGGTGATACACCAAGGACTGTAAGAGATACAAGCGACCATATCCGTGTCAGCTGAGTGCAAGGAAAGCACCTTACCTGCTCTACATATAGCTCCAACCCCAGCAGCTACTCGATTTATTAATCCTGCTCTATCTCCTTTCACCCAGGTCTGCTTCATGCTTTCCCACCTCAGCTATATCCAGAACAAATGCATTTTTCACTATCTTCCCTGTTACCTCTTGAGCCAAACCATGTACATCTTTTGTCTGCATGCTTGAACTAACCTTTTAATGGGTCTCTCCTTGCTTCTTTCGTATTTAGCCTACAACATATCCTCAATATAGTACACAAAGTGAGGATAACAAAAAACATTATTACATCAAAACACTATTCTATTTGGGGCTGGAGCAATAGCACAGCGGGTAGGGCATTTGCCCTGCATGCGGCTGACCCGAGTTCGATTCCCAGCATCCCATATGGTCCCCTGAGCACTGCCAGGGATAATTCCTGAGTGCAGAGCCAGGAGTAACCCCTGTGCAGAGCCAGGTGTGACCCAAAAACCAAAAAAACAAAAACAAAAAAAAACACTATTCTATTCAAACCCTCCAATCATTCACCAATTCGTTTAAAGTGCAGGTTTACATAGGTCCACAAACTCCCATGTCTACAACAGCCCTAATAACAATGCATTCACACATAGCATTTGTGACTTTTTTTTTGGCAAAAAAATACTTTTAAGGGGCTGGAGCGATAACACAGCGGGTAGGGCATTTGCCTTGCACGCGGCCGACCCGGGTTCGAATCCCAGCATCCCATATGGTCCCCTGAGCACCGCCAGGAGTAATTCCTGAGTGTAGAACTAGGAGTAACCCCGGTGCATTGCCTTGGGTGTGACCCCCCCAAAAAAAAAGCAAAAAAAATATTTTTAAAAAAGTGGAACAGAATCATTATGTAAAGTTTTTGTTGTTTTGTTTTTAACTGTGCGGCTGTAACTTTAAAAATAAGCTGCCCCAACACTGGTCTTATGTTCCTTGAATAGTGGAGGTGTGTTCCTGCTGTAGCTGATCTAACCTTCGTACCTACAAGTCCCTCTGCCTGAAATGCTGCTTCCCAAGACATCCCTATGACCTGCTGCTTTCTTCCAAGTGCTCACTCAAATATTTTCTTACTGACAATGTTCCTGCTTATCCTATTTTAAATTATAGACCTATTCTCACCCCTGGCATTCCTTTTTCCTCCACTGATGTAATTCTGTCTTTGTAACACCTGTCTACCTACAGTTTAATTTATAACACACTATTTCCTTTATTGCCTGCCACCTATCCCAGAATGTATGCTCTACAAGAAGAGGGGAGTTAAGCGTATCCCCCCCCCCACCACACTGTGTATTTCCAGTACCTACAACAGTCCTTGGCACATATCTGGTACTGAATAAATATTTCCTAAGAGAATGAATGAATATAGTGGAAGATTTAAAACACTGTGCCAATGCTTTTACTTTCATATATAAAACTTTCCCAAAAGGGCTGTGCAGTAGATAAACCATCCATTTCCTTATCACAACACAACTGAAATGATACAGAAACCATACCACTTCCTTTTGCCTCACTTCAAGCCCTGACTTGTATCAAGATTCAATGAAAAGTTTTTTCCACTGTTTTCACTGTTTGAGATAAATTAAATGGTTTTAAGAAGGGTATGTTGAAGTAAACATCACTTCCCAGGAGCTAAAATTCTGCTTAAGGCAAACAATGGCTTTGATTATACTCTCACACTACCACAATTATAGCAAGTTAAATAATTGTGGAAATAATTACAAACAAAAAGAAAACATAGTTTTCTCTTTGGTACAAACATTGTGGTCTAAAAAAAGAGAACTTCAGAACACTATTTAAACTAAACAGCAAACTTTTAATAAACAGACGCAAGTAAAAGTCAGGTGCAATGTTTATATGTAAATTGTATAAATTGGCCCTGAATAAGAAGCAGAGGCTGTTGAAATCACAATTCTTCCCCTTTTTTGCTTTTGGGCTACACCAGGCAAAACTTAGGCTTACTCCTGGTTCAGAAATCACTCCTAACAGTGCGCAGGGCAAGGGATTAAACCAGGGCTGGCTGCATGCAAGGCAAGCACCTAACCTCCTCTACTACTTCTCCTACCCCTTCTATGAATATTATACCATTTTATTTATTGATCTTTCTGCTGATAAACATTTTAGGTCATTTCCACATTTTTATTTATTTTTTTTTCATTTCCACATTTTTAAAGGTAAGATGCTGTAATAAATAAACTTGACTAGATATTGTTGCTTGGGCAAATAAATATATAGAATACAATCAGAAGTGGGATTCTGGATCTAATAATATTCTGGTAGAAACTCCCATGGAAGTGTATTTTTTATACTTCCAAAGGGCTTTTCTGTCTTGCTCTGTTTTGCTTTGGTGCGGGGGCATAGGCGGTGTTCAGGTAGGCTCTCCTGTCTCTGCACTCAGAGATCACTCCTGGCAGGGACTGGGGAACCACAAAGGGTGCTGGGGATTGAACCCAGTTCAGCCCCATGTAAGGCAAGCACCCTACCCAACAGCTATACTATTGCTCCAGCCCTGAAAGGACAACTTTTTAATATTCCTGAAGAAAACAAGAGTAAACTTTAACAAATAAAAGATAAACCCCTAAAAAATATTAGAGTTATAGTGCTTACCTGGTAATGCGGCCAATGCATGTTCAATTCCTGGCACCACATTTGGTCCCTAAAGCACCACCAGGGGTCACTCTTGAGCACAGAGCCAGGAATAGTCCTTTGAGTACCACCAGGTGTGAACCAAAACCAAATCTCAAAAACTTTCAAAAATTAATTTATGTTTTAAAATTTTGGTTCGCACCCAGTGTTCCTCAAGGCTTACTTCTGGCTCTATGCTCAAGGATCACTCCTGGAGAGGGTCAAGGGTACCAGGGATCGAACCTGTATGGGCTGTATGCAAGGTAAGAAAGAACCTTACCCACTGTACTATTTCTCCACTCCCCAGAAATACTTTTTGAAAGTGGGTAAGGTGCTTGTCTTGCATGCTACTGACCCAAATTAGATCCTTAGCATCACATACAAAAGAAGGGGGGGGACAGAGAGATATTACAGCAATTAAGGCTTTGCACATAGCTAATTCGCCTTCAATTTTCTGACACCACTTATCATCACCAGGAATGATTACTGAGCACAGAACCAGGAGTAAGCCTTGAGCACTACCAGATGTGGCCCAAAACAAAAACATAAAGATATGCTGCATTACATACAGAGTCCGGACACTATGTATCGTAAATTTATTGATATTCTTTATCACATTAAAGTTCCTTTTATTTTCCTTTTATTCTTTTTTTTGGGGGGGCACACCCAGCAGTATTTGGGGGGCTATATCTGGTACACACAGTGTCAGAGAACAAAAGAGGCTGCCAGCCTGAAAAGCTTGAGCTCAACCTGCTTGCTCTCCCGCCTCCCTTGTCATTTCTTAGGGTCTTCATCCTAAGGAGCAGGGAGACACTCAGCGGTCTAGAGACCGTGGTCTGTGTGCAAGAGCCCCAGGTTCAGTCCTGACACCGCCTGGCCCTCTGAGCGCCACCAGGTGTGCTTCTCCTTGCCCCCATGCCCAGATTTTTATCATGAAAGTGACTGAAATTAAAGCTCTTTTCTCATCTATTTATATGATCACACTGTTTTCCTCTAGTTTATTAATAGTAAATTAATAACAATAATCATATTAAGAGCCTGTTTTCTTACAGAGTAAATTGTTGACTATTTACAAATATATCCACAATTTCTCCCCTCCATCCCGCCCTCCCTTCTTGCTTGCTTGCTTTTGGGTCATACCTGGCAGAACACAGGAGTTATTCCCAGCTTTATAGTCAGGGATCATTCCTGGTAGGCTTGGGGCACATACAGGGTGCTGGAGATTAAACCCAGGTGACCTGCATGCAATGCTGAACTACTGCTCTGGCCCATGTATCCACATTTTTCTATCATACCCTCTTCAAGAGGTGGGACCTAATTTTCTTGAGTGTGGACTGAGTTAGCTGATTCCCCTTTGAATAAAATAAAGTGAAAGTGACAAAGTAGTAACTTCTAAGAGGTTGTAGAAAATATTGAAGATTCTTCTTTGTTCTCTTCCTTGGACCATTCACTTCAGAGAAAACTAGCTGACATGGTCTGAGAACACACACATTTGTATAGTGGCCCAGGAGGGTGAGGAACTTGAGGCCTTCTGCCAAGGTCCATGCAAATATGTGAGCTTATAGGTGGATCCTTCCCAGACTGACTCCAGTTTTTATATGATGGCAGTCCCTCCTGACATAGTCACTATAGCCTTTAGAATTATCTGCACTACCTATTCTGCCCCACTCATACAAAACTGTTCCAGAATTCCGGTGAATTAAATTTACACTTCTATTGTTTGAAGTCTCTGAGTATTAAACTATTCATGCAGTAATGATAATCAGCATACTGTACTTAAAATCCTGGCACAAATACAATTTTGTCATTATTGCATGCTACATCATTTTTGGGAGGGAATGTCTAAACCCTTGAATTTACTGGTAATAGAAGATTCTTTGTTGTCCACATGCCCCATGGGCCATAACTTAGTTCATATGAACAAATGACTCAGAATGGGGCCAGCTGGTGGCCAGCAAGGGCACCCTAGCAGTTCTTAGAGGTCACCAGGGCTCCACTCAGACCTTGTGGAGTGGGTTGGGGGTCAAACTCAGGGCCTAGCAAATGCCACCCTCCAACCCTTTGACCTATTGCTCCAGTCTGTCTGAAGTTTCTTTATTTTGTTTGATTCTAGGTATCTTCTGATTTGCATTATCATTTTTATTTTGACTTGTGATATTTACAGATGTTTTAAAATTTCTGAATACAGGTATATACCCTTTGTGATTCATTTTTAACTTATGACTGTAAGTAAATAATTTTCAAAATGTATCAAAACTTTCTATACAGCCCAGTAAATGGCCTCCTCACTGTACCCTCTTTATTGCAGGGCCAAGGACGAAAACCAGATGTCATGCATGCAAAGCCTGCATTTTACCTCTCAGCTACATCACTGGACCTAAATGTCACTTTCTTTCTTTTTTTTTTTTTTTTGCTTTCTGGGTCACACCCAGCGATGCTCAGGGGTTACTCCCGGCTTTGCACTCAGGAATTACTCCTGGCAGTGCTTGGGGGACCATATGGGATGCCGGGGATCGAACCCGGGTCGGCCGCATGCAAGGCAAACGCCCTACCCGCTGTGCTATCGCTCTGGCTCCCTAAATGTCACTTTCAATAAAACCTTAACTTAGTCAAGCACGAGAGGCATGCACCCTAACCCCTGCTCTATCTCCACAGTCCATTGTTTACTTTTTCCACTTCTTTTGCATCACTGAAATCTGACACATTTTCTCATACAGTACTAAGCAAAGCAATAAATAATCAATAAATTAAAAAAAATTAAAAATAATGTTAAAGTCTTGTTAGGGGAAAATAATCAGGGAATAAAACAATGAGAAATAATATAATATTACAATAGCTTTCTAAGTACACTAACATCCAAAAAGTTATATCCAAATCTAACAGTTCCAAACAGTTATCACTGACACAGCACTCTCTTATCCAAGTTGTAGCTAAAAAATTTTATCCCCATGATTGCACTCTCTGGTGATTTCTTTTTTTTTTTTTCTTATAAGTGTTTATTTTCAAATATACCAGTAATAATAAAAGGATATTATCACTGAAGTAATTTTTTTCAAATTTCATTTAGTGGAATGCTTACAGTTGTATTCAGAATGAAAGTGCTTTGTATTTTTTAAATTTATTTATTTTTTAATTAGTGAATCACCATGAGGGTACAGTTACAGATTCATACATTTTCGTGCTCATGTTCCCCTCATACAATTGTTCGAGAACCCATCCCCCATCCCTTCAACTCTCTGGTGATTTCTATGTCAAAAATAAATAATTAATTTAGATCCAAGACATAAAATGCAAACACAAAAGCACTCTTCCCAAACTATTTCTGACTTATTCCATATTCTGAGTTCCCTCTAAGTTTACTAGTTTTTTCTTGTGATTTCTTTAAGAAAGGTAGTATGTTATACATGTTATATATATTAACTCTACATGTTATATAAAACATAAAAGTATATGTTACATATATTTTATATGAGTTACTAGCTTTTAAGAAGCTGGGCTTTTTCTTATGTATAATCTCCTAAAACTGAATCTTTAGAAAATGAAGAAGCACTACATATGTTTTAAAGAACAATGTTAAATATTAAATTAACTCAAGTGAATAGAAAATACAACAGATCATTAACCTAACTATTAAGTAGAGGTCAATGAGATGAAAATAGGATTGAGGTGAGGGTGGTGTGTGGAGGGTAATTAGGTAGTGGAGTAATGAACAATTTAGGCTTTGGTGCATACTGTTCAAAATATTACATAGTAAGAACTTACTCATTTCCTGCTTATGTAATTTTTTTTTTTTTCTTTTTGGGTCACACTGGGCGTGCACAAGGGTTACTCCTGGCTCTGCACTCAGGAATTACTCCTGGCGGTGCTTAGGGGGACCATATGGGATGCTGGGAATCAAACCCGAGTCAGTCGCATACAAGGCAAACGCCCTACCCGCTGGGCTATCACTCCAGGCCCTGTAATTTTTTTTTTTTTAAGTGGGCAATCAGACCTCCTCTAACCCACAAAGGATGGATGGGAGGGGGAGGAAAGGAAGAAAGTAAGAAATGGTAGGAAGTTGATAAACTCAGGATAAACTGGAACTGTCTGAGATGCCTAGAATGCAAATCACTGTATAAACAGTTGAAGAAAAAAATAAAAGAGGGCAAACCGGAAGAGAAGCACTAAGTGAAGATAAATATATGAACTGTAGGGGCTAGGAGATAGCACAGGGGTTGGGGGTATATACATTCAACCCCTGTTTGATTCCAGGCCCCCCAAGACTCCCCAGCACTGCTGGTAGCCCAGGTGGTCCCTGGTACTGCAGGTTCGGGCAGCACTACATTTCTGGCCCTAACAATGAGCCCTCTGGCCCAACTGGAGTGACCCCAGATCCCTCAAACACTGCCTGGGAGACCCCTCTCCCAGAAAAGATGTGTTTTATAGGGACGGAAGACAGCTCAGAGGTCTGGAGCACACGCTTTGTGTGAGTGAGGCCCAGTTCAATCCCAGCACTATCAGGCGTGGCGCCCAAACCAATGAATTTTCATTTACATTACCACTGTATCACTGTCATCCTGCTGTTCATCAATTTACTCGAGCCAGTGTGGCCAGACAAAAGAATGAAACAAAAAGAGAACAAAAAATTATTAAAAATATGGGGATCCAGGTGTGTGATCCAGTGTTAAGAGTTCCTGCCACGCCTGCGTAAGGCTCTGAGTTCATTCTCCAGCATGGCCCCTAATCATTGAGTGTGACACCTAACAAATGTACAATCCCGGGATTTCTTGGTGCTGGATGGAAGCGTATGCAAGGCAAGTGCTCTTCCAGTGAGACCCCTCCCCAGCCCCAAGACTCTGCTTTTACTATCTCCTCTTTCAAACTATCACTCAGAGCTCTGACAGCCTGAGAGATTAGTCTTTTTACAAGACTAATCAGAATCAAGGTATCTGTTAAATTTTGTCAACAACCGTGACTCTCAAGAGTCTAAACCTTTAATTGTGACATTAAAATTCTCCTGTCAAGGGGCTGGGGCGATACGGGTGCACGCTCCACCAAGATGTGGCCACTCTGCTGCTGATCGACCACGACCCGGAGGCCAGCCAGACTACTTTTGGTACCAGCAACTGCTTCCAGCAATGTCTCTAGACTGTGGACTAAGCCATAGCCCCACACCAGTGGAAAGATCTTTCTCGGTTTTTTTCCACTTTTTGGGGAAGAGCGGTGTGGCGTCCGCCATATTATGAGGTACAAACTAGGTGGCGTGGGAAGGAAAAAAATTAATTAATTAATTAATTAATTTAATTCTCCTGTCGAGTCCTGACTGAGCACAGCCAGGTGTGGCACAAAAAGAAAAAAATCAAGAATTTTAAAGAAAAATTACTGGAAGTGTCATTATTTAGAAACACAAAGTGAGGGGTTGGAGAGAGAGCACAGTGGCTGGGGTGCCCAACTTGCACGCAGAAGACCCGCACTCAATCCCTGGCACCCCATATGTGTGCGTTTGCTCCTTTGAGACATATTTTGACTTTCTAATAGATCTTTATTAAGTTTCTTTTTTAATTTTTATTTATTTTATTTTTTATTTATATATTTTATTTTCATTAAAACACTGCAATTTACAAAGCTACTCCGTAATACAGTTGTTTCAGACATTTAGTGTTCCAACACACCTGTGTGACCTTCCCTCTACCAACGTCCCCAGTTTCCCTCTCAGCCCCAACCTGCCTCCTTAGGCATATAACAAATTTACTCTGTATTGCTTGCTCCAACCAAACTTAAAGAAATGGCAAATAGAATGATCAGAAAAGAAATTGATAAGAGCCAATTTATGATTACTATACGATTTTAACCTATGTAAACAAGGAAATTAAAACTGCTTAATACAATATAAAGTATCTATTTTCATTTCCATATGTAAGTTTTCAACTCTGGATCTAAAGTACATTGCATTGAATTTTTATACTTGGATCTCTTCTGTAATAGGTTTTAATGTGTTCTGATCACTGTAGTAGTCGCCATCTTTTTCTTTCTTGAAATAATTATTTCTTTGACCCTGTTCTTTAGGTCTACTTCTGTAATTATTCCTGTGTAATTTGTTTTCTTTCTCTCCTTTTTTTGGAGAGGTGGGGGGTGGGTGGGGGTATGGCCATACCCAGCTATGCTCAGGGCTTACTCCTAGGGCTTTGCACTCAGGTATCACTCCTGGTGGGTTCCGGGGGAAGCCATATGGGGTGCCAGTGGGTCACCCTCATAGAGGCAAGTGCCTAAGCTATTGTACTATATCTTTGTCCTCTAAAATAAAGTCTATTTCCAAAGAACTATGATTGTAAGAGCAACAATTTCGTTCTTTTTTCTTCTTTTTTGTGAAACAGACTTTTATTGATAGATTGGTTGTAAGGGTGACACACACTAATTGTGCTATATATCACTGTTTCAAATTGTCATATAGCCAAACCCCCTTATTCTTAACTGGAACAGCAGATGTGCATGAAAGGAAGCTCTATACTTATTTTTATGTTGATGGTAAATAAAGACTTGTAAAGGGATATACAAACATATATACATACATACATATATACATATATATAAATATTTGAGCTGTAAGAGCAACAATTTTAATGTAAATTCTAAAATGCTAAAGTTTCAGAAAAATAGATACATTTGTTACAAATAGTTTCCCATTCTGAACTCTGCCTTATACTTTTATAGTAAAAGAGACGTAGATAAATCATTTAATGCACATTTTCTATAAGTAGAAAGTGATATTGGTAATAAATGTGTTTTATTTTATTAAAATATTTGTAAGAGAGAAAATATGATTACTTATGCACTCATAAGGAAGATGATTAAACTAAAATAAGATTGCAGCATTGATACACAAGGACTTTTTAAATATTATCCAGCTTTTTTCTACAAAGTAGTCCCCTTACCTCAGAGATGTGGCTAGATAAAACTGTATTTCCAATTTTCTCCGAGCAGCTTTGACCTATGCTTCCATCTCATGAATTCCAAGACAGTATTAAACCGATGCATATTTTCATAAATCTGTTTAGGAGAAGAAAAGGACTCACTTAAGGCTAAAAGAAAACTTGTCAGAATAACACATAGACATTTTTCAAAGCTCTTCATGTGCACAATTAGCTTTACTGGGCGGAGGGGGTCTCCCAAGCAGTGCTCAGAAGGGCCCCCTTCTTGGAAGGCAAGTTGCAGGGGCCTGAGAACATGGCGCCTCTCAGGTGCTGAGGAGGACCCAGGCCACACTGGTGGTGCCTTGGGGTCTCCAGGTCTGCAGTCTAAGCTGGTGAGGCTAAGGGGAACATGTGAAGAGAGGGCTTGCACCGGGTCAGCCGCATGCAAGCACTGTAGTATCTCTCAGTCCTAAAACTAACATTTCCAGTGCAAATGCAATGGAAAGTTCTGTAGTGCATTAGGAGCCTGTCGCTTTGTTTTCCCAACCTCTACCCCAGCAAGTCTTCATTTTGAGTATTTTCTTTCCTTGCAATGCCACAGATCAAATCGAGGGCCTCATGCTTGTGAGGTATGTGCTCTCCTGCTGAACCAAATGTCCAGTCCTTTAGCTTTTAACTTTACAAAGGAATAGCAATTTTGTGGAAAATTTACTCCACGTGAAACTTCTGGATTAATGCAGACTTTATGAGGAGAAAAAAAAATCTCAAATGGAAAAAATTAAAAGTAATATTAAACTTCCAATTCTACAATTCTAGTTTATTTATGATTTCCTTTACAATTCTTGTTTGAGCAAATATAGGATCATTTAATTTTTATCTTTATTTTCACATTTTAATCACAAAGTCTTCGTAGATTTCAACTCTGTTACTACTGTCCCAAGCATGCTAAGGCAACAATTCATAAAACGCAAAGATGGAAAGCACTAAAAATATATTTTAAAACACGCATGCTATTCACTTAGAGATCTTAAAAACAATTTCACTGTACGCATCTTTTAACGACTTCATTAAACAAAACATTCTATTCATATCTTAAAGAGAAAATATTTCTTAAGCTGTATGAACATTACTTATGTCTTATTGTAAGGGCAAGATGGTTACTGTCTTCAAGTCTATTTAGAAGTATCACTTATGCACTAGAGACAGCACAGGAGATAAGGTGCTGACCTTGCATGTGGCTGACCCCAGTTAGAAACACAATACCACGTACAGTCAGGAGTGATCTCTAAACACAGAGCCAGGACTAAGCTCTCTGAGTACTGCCAGGTATGGGTCAACACCCTCCTCCCAAAAAAAAAAAAACAAAAAACAGAAGAAAGAAAAATTCACAACCAAAAGAATCTTCAGGGGCGAAAAAGCTTAATGACTTGGTGCATTCTTTGCATGCAGGAGAACCAGATTTGATATCACACAGTACATGGACCACGCTGGGCAAAGAGCAGGGATTAGCCCCTGAGTCTTGCCAGGAATGGTCTAAAAACCAAAATCTTCAAATATACCATCTTCAAGTCCAGTAGTATCAAACCAGCTCAGCCAAGTATTAGCCTCCCTCCATTCTCTCACATGACAAAACATAAACTTCAGATTCATAAGATGGAATACATGCCCTGCATGGGCCAGGCTCTGAGTTCAAAACCAGTCCCATACAGCAGACCTAGTGGTCCCCAAGCTCTAGCACAGAACATACACTGTAAAACAAACTATGACTAAATAATATATATTATGATCTTATCCTAAAATTATCTCACTTGTCAAAATCTTTGGTACGTTAACTGGAAAATTCAAACATCATGCCATTTGGGCTGTAAGTTACTCAAATAAACACTGTAATTTAGGTTAGTTTACCATGACTTCTATCATAAAGTACGTAACCACATAACACAGAAAGAGAGGTCAACTTATGTACAGATTATATTCTCAATGTTCCCAAAGTGCTTTTTGTAAATTGGCCATTGGCTTGATTTTCAAACTCACCGTGACTTTTTTTTTCATAAAAGCAAACAAATAAACAGTGATATTAAACCCCTAGTAGAAACTAACTTTAGAGTACAATTCTACAATTCGTAGTATTCCCCTGCTTAAGTGTGTCTTCATATCAAACCAAAAGTTTCTTATTGCTGTATCCTAAAATCTAGCACAGTTAATGATGTAAGTGGAATTTCAATCAATAGCTAATCTGACATATTGAGTAGCAATAGTTCAAGGATATGAAACGTTAAGTTGTCCAGAAAACCTTACACATCTGAAGTATAGCAGAGAAGAAATAGGCAATGGTAAAAGATCAATATAAGAACTATCATCTACCAGCACAAAAATTACTTATGTACCTGCATATACTTTTCTAGTAAATGGCAGCACTATCTAAACCTAAACGTTTAAGTTGGAAATATTTTTTTTTTTGGTTTTTGGATCACACCCAGCAATGCTTGGGAGTTACTCCTGGCTCTGCACTCAGAAATTATTTCTGGCAGTGCTTGGGGGACCATAGGGGATGCTAGGGATCAAACCTGGCCGGGTCAGCCACATGCAAGGAAAGCACCCTACCAGCTGAACTCTCTCTCCTGCTCCTAATACTGGAAGTCTTCTGTTTTGGTTTTTTTCTGGGCCACACGGCGATACTCGGGTTACTCCTGGCTCTGCACTCAGGAATTACTCCTGGCAGTGCTTGGGGGACCATATGGAATGGCGGGGATCAAGCATGGTCAGGCACATACAGGCAAGGCAAGCACCCTACCAGCTGTACTATCTTTCTGGCTCTGAAATTGGAAATCTTAAGAGCACTAGTTCTGTCTCTCTATGCTTCACTTAGAAGCATAGCTAAATATTGTCCAGTCACTATACTGTCACGATAGCTAAATACTGTCCAGTCTAACTGATACATCTTTAAAATGTCGGTATCAACTCTACACATATCATATACTGCATACTCACATTTTTCATGTAGCCTGGCACCATTCTATGTCTTTCACTTTGCCCATGTTTTAAAATTACAACTGTGCTTCATGAAAAGATTATAAGCATCATGTCATTAGGAAAATACCAATTAAAACTATAATGATACTACGATGTACCAACCAGAATGTCTATAATCAAAAGGCACAGTAATATAATCAATGTTACTATGGAATGAAGAAATCAGAATTCTCAAGCATTGTTGTGGAAATATAAAATGATGCAGAGCCAGAGAGATAGTCCAGAGGTGAAGGTGTTCGCCTTGTATGTGCTGACAATGGTGTGATCCTGGCACCATATCAGGCCTCCCAAACATTTCCAGGAATAACACCTGAGCACAACATGAGGACTTACAGGGTGTGGCCCCCAAACAAAACAAAGATTTAAAATGCAGATACTTTAAGAACAGACCAGTAATTTCTTAAAAGGTTAAATATAGTAACCCGAGAGACAGTACAGGTAAGGCGCTTGCCTTGCATATGGCTAGCCCCAGTTTGATCCCTGGCACTGCATGTGGTTCCCTAAGCACAGAACCAGGAGTAAATCCTGGACACTGGGTGTGCCCCCCCAAAAAAACCCAGAAAAGATTAAAACAAGAACACCCCCAAGCACCGCTGTATCTACACAGCATACCACACTGCTAGGAATGGTCCCAGAATCCTGTAAGCACTGTTTGGGCAGGCCCCCTGCCCCCATTAAAAATTTTTTGGGGGATTTTTTTGGGGGGCCACACCTGTCGATACTCAGGGGTTTCTCCTAGCTGCACTCAGGAATTATTCCTGGTGGTGCTTGGGGGATCATATGGGATGTAGGGATCGAACCCATGTCAGCTACATGCAAGACAAAACCCACTACCCATGTGGTACCATCGCTCTGGCCACTAAAAATTTTGTTAAGTTAATTACACACATAAACTCATGATCTAATTTAAAATTCTTTCTATGGAAAGCTACGCAAGAGAAAGAAAAATGTGTGTCTCCAGAATGATCTCTCTCATATGCAAGAGATGACAAGAACACAGTAGAGGAATAGGATTGCCCAAAGGCAACAGAAACTGAGAAGAAGCCTTCAGCAGGATGCACACCACAGAGGAGGGAAACCAGGATAAGATGGGGAGGGGACACTGAGATAGTGATGGAGGGAGAGGGTCACTCTAGGGGACAATGTCAAGATGGAATGTGTTGGGCATGAAACCGTACAGGTAACAGTATTGTAAACCACAGTATCTTAAAAAATAAAATTAAAAAAAAAAACTCCCTGTAACAGAGAAGGGGAGGGGGGTCACAAAGAGGGAAGTCCACACTGATGTTGGATATTAGAACACTGTACACCTGAAACTTATGAATGAATAACTTTGTAAATCATGGTGCCTTAAAAAATTAATTTTTTTTAATGTGTCTGTAAAACTTATAAAGTCATGCTGCTGTGCTTGACAGTACAGGGGTTTAGTTAAGTTGCTTGTCTTGCACATGGCTGACTCCAGTTCAATCCCAGCACAACACAGTTCCCTGAGCACAGAGCTGGTAACAGCCCCTGGGCACCAGGGTGTTGCCCAAATGTTCCCATCCCACCTCTCCAAAAACAAACAAAAATCTTATGTTACCTGCAAACTTTTTTTGTATATATATATGTATATATATATGTGTGTGTGTGTGTGTGTGTATGTATATACACATATATATGTATATATATATATATTTGGGGGGCCACACTTGAACTGCTCAGCCTTGCCCAGTACTTGGGGGTCACTCTCATCAGAACCTGAGATTTAATCTGGGGCTTCCATGTGCAAAGTTTTCCAGCCCTTCGAGCCATTGCCCTGTCACTCAACAGTATTTTTCATATTATCCAAAAATGAAACAATCTAAATGTCAACTAGTGAACAGATAAAAAAAAAAAAGCATGGCTGATTATTGTGTAATTGTAACCCAAACATGAAAGCTTGTAACTGTCTCACAGTGATTCAATAAAATTTTTAAAATAAAAAAAAAAGCATGGGGGCTGGAGTGATAGCACAGCGGGTAGGGTTCAAATCCCAGCATCCCATATGGTCCCCTGAGCCAAAAAAAAAAAAAAGCATGGCATGATTATACAATGGAATGCTGTTAGGAAATAAAAAGGAACAAGAATTTTCACATAAATATGTGCGTGCACACATATTACACATATATATTCAACATCAATCATAAAAATATATTAAGTAAAGGCAAACTACCATCTCTTATAGGAGTCCATGTATATGAATTAACCAGAAAAAGCCAATTGAGAGATTGAAAAGCACAGCTGTTGCCTAGAGCAAGAAGTGGGAAATGAAAAACTTCATAGAAATACTCATAAATATTCACAGCTCAACTCTAAAATATTTGCTAAAAATAAAATACAGTATGCTTTTAAAAATTTCAATGACTTCCAATTCTGTACAAAATAATGGCCACACTGTTTAAGAGGGGTTCACAGATTTCTATAATCTGCTTCCAGTTTACTGAACTCCCACTTATCTTCTGCTAAAACCTCTGTCAGAAACCACCTGCTAGGGTGGAGCGGTAGCACAGTGGGTAGGGCAATTGCCTTGCATACAGCCGACCCAGGTTCAATTCTCAGCATCCCATATGGTCCCCCGAGCACCGCCAAGAGTGATTCCTGAGTGCATGAGTCAGGAGTAACTCCTGTGCAATGCTGGGTGTGACCCAAAAAAGAAAAAAAAAAAGAAAGAAACCACCTGCTAGACATATTAAATTAATTTGCTATTTCCTAGATTCCCCAGGCTATTTTATGCCTCTACCTTTCTTTCTTCAGAGGTGCTATTCTAATTAAATCATCAAAATAGTCCTATGTTTGCTTTCTGCCAGTGGATTTTCCACTACTCTTTACAAAGCACCACCTTAAATATTCACTCCTCTGTTAAACCCTCCACTTCCAGTTTAGCAGCTACTCGTTCCACAGGAGTTTTGTAATAATACATTATTGTCCCTGAATTATGATAATCTATTTTTACAGGCATGTCTTCTTTATTAAGATAATCTCTGAGTAAACCAACATTTTACTAATGTTAGTGATTTAAGCATAGTACAGTGACTTCCAACAGAAGAGAAAATGAGTTCTTGACCACAAAGAACTTGTATAAGGTTACTGTCAGTATCATAGACCAGAAAAACAGGAAGTCAACTAATGTCACTTAAGTGTTTGTCAGTGTGGATCAGATAAACAGTCACACAGACACATGGCATCATTTTTCTAAAATGAAATGTTTTGGTGTCGGAGAGATAATACAGTGAGTAGGGCACTTGCTTTGCATGCAGTTGACCTGGGTTTGATCCCGAGCATCCCATGTGGTACCCTGATTTCCCCTGGAGTGATTCCTGGGTATAAAGACAGGAATAACCCCTGAGCACAGTTGGGTGTGGTCCAAAAACCAAAATAAAATAAAATGAGAGGTTTTACCTATTTGTACCAGCATGGAAAAAAAAATAGCCTGAATACATTAAAGTTATATATTCATATACATATATATACACGTATATATTTTAACATATATTACTCCTCGAGGGGTCTGGGGTGGCTCAAGGTCACAGAGCCTGCCTGGAAAATGGACTCAACTCCTGCACACGTGCCATGAGCAATCCGCACAGGACCGCCGCGTGGGATTCCCCGTGTCACAACAAAGTATGTGATCCCCTACACCACACCCAAATGGGTGTGAGCACAACTAAAAAGTGATCCCTGGTGAACTTCACAACTAATGTATGTGAGCACCACAACCAGGTGTGTGAACCCCAACAAACACTGAAGCCAAAATGCTGCAAGCACAGGTGCAAATCCCAGTGAACACTGGAGCAAGGACTACAGTAAGAACACAAGCACCACACCCAAGCATGTACAAGCCCATCAGAAGCAAAGGGAAAGGGAAGAGGGTCTTCTATTGAAAGGTTACTGCACTGCAAGCAGATGTGCAAACCCCAGCAAACAAGACAATAAAGCATGTGTGGCCCCACACACTACAACGAGAGCACGGGAGGGGAAGAGGGGGAAAAGAAATGAAATAAACACAAAACTCATACTTCCTTTCTATCTCTCCCTTCACATCTTCCTAAATAAGCTTCATTTCGAATAATTAAGTTTTCAATAAAAAACTATCTTGTCTCACCTGAAAAAAAATAGAATTAAAGGAAGTCAAATAAATATGGTGACACTCCTGGGGTCATAGGACTGAATCACCAGATCTGTGACTCCGGGCAAAACCAGGAATGAGGTTGACTAGCACCACCCCAGTTCTGCTGGGTAGAACCCCTGCAAGGGACTTTGATTTCTAGATGAAAAATCAAAAAAGGCAGGGAAGCATGTATACCTCACATGTACTAGGGCCCTAAATTCAATCTTAGGGACCAACAAATCAAGAAACAGAACACTGAAACAGCTATAAGGAACTCGGGAGAAAAACAAAGAAAAGTTCATGGGCAGTATATCACAAAATATAGCAATGAAAATTGCTATATTATTACAAAACCCCTTAGATATGGTATTAACTCTAGGAAATCCGTGTTATTCTTAGAATATATGCAGTAAAATATTAGGGTTAAAGTGTCAAGATGTTTACAGTTTACTTTCAAACAACTGAGATTAAAAGTGTTTTGTACAGATCCACAAAATTAAGTAGGAGGGGGTTAAAAAGGAGGGGTGTGGGGTAATTAGGAGAGGGAGGTGGGTACACTAGTGATGGGTGTGGTGTGGGAATTACGTGGAAGAGAAACCATCATTAACAGTATTGTAAATCACAGAATCTCTATGGATGAAAAAACTAAGTAAAGGTTTTTTTGTAAATGGAAAATCCATGAGGTAAAATGACAGCAAGTGATGAACATAATTAATTGAAATGGGTGCTTAATAGCTTCAAATTTTCTACCAATTTCAATTATTTTATTTTATTTTTTATTTTTCTTTTCGGGTCACACCCAGCAATGAATGCACAGGGGTTACTCCTGGCTCTGCACTCAGGAATTACTTCTGGCGGTGCTCGGGGGACCATATGGGATGCTGGGAATTGAACCTGGGTCAGCCTTGTGCAAGGCAAACACCCTACCCACTGTACTATCACTCCGTTCTCTCTATGATTTTTAAAGCAAGCGTTTGATGTACACACTTTAATTGTGAATGACATATATATTAGTAAACAGTATCATGGTGATATTTTGGATTACAGCATTTTTTAAATGCCATATTGGCAAACATATAATAAAACATATTTGTCAGAACTGCTAAAACAAGGTACTAAAAGAGTAGAATAAATTCATTTAAAGTGTGAACATCTGAAAAAAGTTATATTTTATGAAAATGATAATTACCTATCACCTCAAATGAGTTACTACCTATCAAAGATGTACTGGTTATGTTGGAATTCTATCTAATTTCCATCTGTGTAACACTTGGTTTAATTATTATTTATTGAAAACTTAAAATTACCTTTGTTAAACATCCAACTATTATTCATCCAAGATGTGTGCATCTTTGAGAATAATATTCTAGAAATTGTAGAAAATAATTTTCAATTCACAGCACTCAAAAATACCATCCCTTATATGAGAACATGCAAACTAATCACTTCCAACAGGAGCTGGAAAGAGACTAAATACTTCCTCACAGTTCTGGGTTGAGGATGCCGGTATGTTTGTAGGTGGTCAATACGAAGAAAGTCTTAGCTAGGAAGCTGACATTTTCGTTTTCCTCTCCATGTGATGAGAGGCAGGTGAGTTAATTACTTAACAGCACCACCTTTTAAACTTGTGAATCACATGCCTAAGGGAGGGGCACATCTTACTTGATTACACTGGTTGTTGCTCATCCTGCTCATATTGTAACAACCAGTATAATCAAGTAAGATATCAAAAAGAAAACTACAGGTTTTGCAGAGTTCCAGACAATTAGCAGTAACCATCCCAATACAATTCACATAATCCAGTAACCTGCATACTATCCATCTTCTTGCAAAATATATCCTGCAGTTTTGGCACTTCATTTATGAGATTAGATTGGCATGAATTTCAAAGAAATAGTTCTATTATCAACAGGTGAGACTGAATGGGGAATCAAATCACTTGGTAATACTGCCAAGGGCACCATAGTAAAATTTTAAATATTTAAGACAGTTCCTTGCTAGAGAGCAACACTGAATCAACTTGGAGGGTCAAGCCATACATATATTAAAGCTTAAATAACAGTCTAGAGTACAAGTATTTTCATACCACCACACACAAAGATAAATGAGAAGTACAGAAAACCATTTCTTCACAGGTGGAGAATTACCATGGGCTGGATTTAACAAGGCCCTCCACACACTGCCAAGGGTTTGAGAATATACATAAAGGTGGTAAAGATTCAAATGAGCATTCACAGAGGTGGACCTTGGGGACACAGAAACAGCACCTATGCCTGGCCCTCTTTGCACCAAGTCCTGTATGATAAATACAGAGCCATATCAAACCCATATCCACAGCAGACAGCAAGGTTCAATTTAGCTCTCCTTTTCCAATCATGCTTTCAAGATTCACAGTCCTCCTTAATAGAGAACTTCCAATATGTGCATGTTTCAAATCTATCTACAATTTTTTTTTTTTAGGAAGAAGGAGATAATGAGAAGATAACAGAGTCTACAGTCAGAATAAACACCCAGGATAGAGTCCGAGCTCTACTGCTTACTTGAAACAATACTCTGACCAAGTTGCATAATGTTCTCTGAAACTACCCAGTAAAATATAGGAACAATAGCTGTACGTAGATGAAAAGTGAGGATCAAAGAAATTAATGTAGGTATAGCACTTAGAAGACTGCTAGGCTTATGTATGTACTAAGTGATCAGTGTTCTGTATGAAAGGGTAAGGAACTCTGTTTTCAGAGATTCTTGTTTTGTTTGGGGGCCATACCCAGTGGTGTTCAGGGTTTATCCTGGGTCTGTACTCAGGGATCACCCCTGGCAGGCTCAGGGGACCATATGGGATGCCAGGGATAGAACCCAGGTCAACCGCAAGCAAGGCAAACACCTTACCCATTGTACTATCTCTTCAGCCCCTAGAGACTAATTCAAATTCCCTATGAGGGATAGGATGCAGGCAACTGAATGAAAACATGGCAAGGGAGCAAGGGAGCAAGCACTACAATCCAAATGTGCACAAGCACCATGGCTAAATGACTATGGAGAGCCCTGAAAGTAGTTTTAACCTCAACTAAACGGGAGAACCTAGGAGAGCACCAGACCGAGTGAGCCATCAAGAGCCACAATGATGCATGCGGGACCTCACCTGCAGCACCAACAAAAGGAAGGGAATGGGTGGGGAAGAGGATAACGAAACAAATTCCCCAGACTTATTTTTAAAAAGAATGATTCCTGGTGAAGTATCTTAGTGACTAATAGAAATGTAGCTTTCAATACTTAATGTTGTATAGTATCAGATACTGTCTGGATGATGTGAACACAAATTCAAGCAATTAGGATATTATTCTCTGGGGCCAGTGCAACAGTCTTGCTGGGTAGGGCACTTCAGCCAACCCAGGTTCCATCCCTGGCCTCCATATGGTCCCCTGAACCCGCCAGGAGTCATCCCGGAACACAGAGCCAAGAGAAAGTCCCAAGCACCGCTGGGTGTGGCCGGCAAACAAAGGTATCATTCTCTATTATCTGTTGGTTTGCATTTTGGGCGTGGTGGAGAGGTGTCAAACCTGCAGTGCTGAGGGGTCCACTCCTGGATGGTGCTCGGGGGTTACTCCCAGCAGTGCTCCAGGATTATGTAGTGCCAGGGATTGAGTAGGTTTAGCCACTAAGCTATCTCTAGAGTTCCTATTCTCTGCATTTATTGAGAAGCATTAATTTAATATTTACTATGTGCCACTTATTGTGCTTAAGTTCTGTACACTTATTATATTAACTCTTAAAAGAAACTTACAGGGCAAGTACTTTCACTACTTACATATTACACATAAAGACTGAGGTTCCAGGCATGATTTGCATGCAGAAGCCCTGGGGATTCAATCCCAGCACTAAAGGTCCCCTGAGCACCACCCGGTGTGCTCCTCACCAAAAGAAAGGAAAATTAAATGAAGGCTCAGAAAATTTTTGTGCTAAAATGCTTAGTAAAAAATTTAACCTGCTAAGCCTGGAAAAACATCAGAAATGGCAAAACTGAAAAATGTGAGAAACATGACTCAAGTATTTCTGAGACCTAACAGCACTAAAACCTTCAGATCTCAAAAATGACGATGAGAAACAAAGGAACATACACTAGGAAAAGATTATTCCAAAAGAAACATTTTACGCCAGGAAAACGATAAATCAAGCACATTACAGTTGTTAAGTAAAATTTTCACATTATCATCATGCAAGAATCAAGGGGCAATTGCTTATAGGAATCCAAAAAATCTGATGAGTAAGCACTGTGTGATGAATAAGCAACCTTCTCGTTGTTCACTGATGTCCTCAAGCAGGCACCAGTAACATCTCCATTGTGAGACTTGTTGTTACTGTTTTCGGCATGTCCAATATGCCATGGGGAGCTTGCCAGGCTCTGCCATGCGGGCGGGATGCTCTTGGTAGCTTGCTGGGCTCTCCAAGAGAGGGTGCAGGGCTTTATTCACAATGTGAACCAACCATCAACTTCTTCTAACCTCGGGAGGTCATTATGTAGACTAGCACCATGGTGAGAGTCTCTGCCTTCAGTACCATTATAACTATTAAAAGCAAATGGATCTATACTTATTGACTGTCTTGTTGCATCCATCACTCCAACCCTAACTTTAGTAATACTAACAAATAAACATCCAAGAACCAAAATTATTCTGGAAGGGCCAGAGAGACAGTAAAGCAGGGTAAGTGCTTGCCTTACATGCAGTAGCCCTGAGTTGGATCCCCAGGGCCATATGTGGTCCCCCAAGCTTGAGGCAACAAAACAAGCAATGGAAAACATGAAAAAAAAATTCTGTGGGGGGAAAGAGTCATACCCTTTGGTGCTCAGGGGTTACAACTCCTGGCTCTGTGTTCAAATCATTCTCAGTGAGGCTCAGGGGATGAGGCAGTAGCAGGGACTGAACCCAGGACTCTATAAGCTAAGTGTGCACTTAGCATACTAAACAATCTCTTCGGCCCCTGAAAAAATATTTTTAACTCTTCAATAACAATAACAACTGATGCAAATTTTGTTACTGCAGACCTCTTGGATATGAAATACATGATAAAATAAATGGATTGCAGCCCTAAATTTAAACATGCAAGACTTCTAGAAATTAAAATGGAGAAAAATTCCAGATAACCTTGGTTTTGGCAATGATTTATTGGATACCACATCAAAAGCACAAGCTATGAAAGAAGTAATTCATGAGCAGGACTTCATTAAAATTTAAAGCTCTTGCTCTACAAAAGACAATGTCAAGAAACTGAGAAGACAAACCACAGACTAGAAGAAATTATTTACAAAAATGTATCTGCAGGGGTCAAAGAGATAGTACACCCATAGTACACCAGGTTAAGGTGTTCGCCTTGCATGTGGCTGATCCAGGTTCTACCCCTGGCTTCCCATATGGTTCCCAAAGCAGCTCCAGGGGTAATCCTTGAGTGCAGAGCCAGGAGTGACCCCTGAACTATTGGGTGTGGTCCATGAAAAAAAGATTTAAGCAGTCAGACAATAGCTTTGCACTATTACACATATATACACACATGCGTGCACACACACCTACACAAACACAGTAGGTGCAGCTCAAACTGTCACTGTCACCCCGTTGCTCATTGATTTGTTCAAGCGGGCACCAGTAACATCTCTCATTGAGAGACTTGTTGTTTCTGTTTTTGGCATATCCAATACGCAGGGGTAGCTCACCAGGCTCTGCCACGTGGGCTCAATACTCTCGGTAGCTTGCCGGGCTCTCCGAGAGGGGCAGAGGAATCGAACACGGGTCGGCCGCGTGAAAGGCAAACGCCCAACCACTGTGCTATCGCTCCAGCCCCAAAGCGAAAATAAAATCTTTAAAAAGGAAAGAAATAAATCCGTATGTTAAAAGTCCCAACCCCCAGTGCCTCAATATAGGATCTTATTTGGAAATTATTCTCACACCATAATCCAATAAACAAGACCCGGATTAAGATCCCTGCCAGCACCTGTGAGTGATCCACAAGACCCAGTCCACTGCCAAGCCAGAGCATCACACAGAGAGACCAGAGACCAAACCCATGAGCCCACCCTGCCTCTCTCCAGCATCACCTGGAGTGACCTCTATTTTAAAGAGGGAGGGAAGGAGGGAAGGAGGAAGGGAAGGAAGGAAGGAAGGAAGGAAGGAAGGAAGGAAGGAAGGAAGGAAGGAAGGAAGGAAGGAAGGAAGGAAGGAAGGAAGGAAGGAAGGAAGGAGGAAAATTTGGATAGAGACATGCAAAAAAGAGGCAGGAAGAAAATGGCCATCAACGATACCCAAGGAATAGCTGAGGCTGCCAGAAATATGGAAAAAGGCCTGGAACAAACTCCCCCCTAGTGCCTTCAAGGGGCCTTGGCCTACACCTTGCTTTAGGATGTCTAGCCCCCAACTGTAAGTAAGTAAATAAATAAATAAATAAAAATTCCTGGTATTCTAAATCAAAACAAACAAAAGAATTTTTTGGTGGGTGAAGCAAGACTGTTTTCATAAAAATTTAGTTACAAAGATGTGAGAGGAAAGAAAGGGAGAAGTATGTGTTCAAGAAAGAATATAGGCTTCTCTACAGTGAAAATAGGCAAAGAAACTGAGACAAGGAAGTGAAATATGCATTCAAGGGAGAACTTGGTCTCTGAGAGATAACAATCAGAATTTTTCGAAGCAAGCAAGCAAGCAAGCAAGAGAGAAAGAGAGAGAAAGAAAAGAAAGAAAAGGAAGGAAGGAAGGAAGGAAGGAAGGAAGGAAGGAAGGAAGGAAGGAAGGAAGGAAGGAAGGAAGGAAGGAAGGAAGGACAAACTTAAGCTAAAGTACTTTTTACAGATTATATACTTTCATCAAACAGAGATGATTAAAAATACTAAATGTTTGGCTTATTCTTGGGTTTTTGTTTCCCAGCTCTGCACTCCTGGTGGGCCACGGTAGCACATGGGGTGCCAAGGATCCAACTTGGGTGGCCAGGATGCCCTACCTTCTGTACTATATTGCTCCAGCCCCCTTCCTCTTAGTTGTTGACCACACAGATTGAAGAAAACAGGGCTAGAGAGACAGTACAGTGGGTAGGGTGTTTGCCTTGCACAAAGCCAACCAGGGTTCAATCCCCAGCATCTGATACGGTCCCCCCCAAGCACTGTCTGGAGCACTTTCTGAGTGCAAAGCTAAAAGTAACCTCCTGAGCATTGCAGGCGTGGCCCCAAAAAACAAACAAAAATGACTGAAGAAATCAGACAAACTGGATTCAATCCCCAGCTTGGGAGAAAAACAAAAAAGCTATCAAACTCAATGCATTATCCCTAAAATGCTTTTAAAGGAAACTAAATCCCAACTGAGAATAATACACTAAAATTGATTTACAATATTAAATTATTTTTAAAGATCATTATGTATATATAGGCATAAATATTTATATTTTAATCTTTCAAAGTCATTCCCCCACCAAGAAAAGTAGCATCCCCAAAAATATACTTAAAATTGTCCAGAATTCCTAGTCTGTGGCCAAGGGAATGACTCAAAAAGCTGGAGCACATGCTTTGCATGTGAGAGCCCCAGGTTAGATCCTGGGCACCACATGGTCCCCGAAGCACTACCAGGAGCAACCCCCAAGAATTGAATAAGAAGTTGCCCTTGGGGGGCTGGAGTGATAGCACAGCGGGTAGGGCGTTTGCCTTGCACGCGGCCGACCCGGGTTCGATTCCCAGCATCCCATATGGTCCCCTGAGCACCGCCAGGGGTAATTCCTGAGTGCAGAGCCAGGAGTGACCCTTGTGCATCGCCAGGTGTGACCCAAAAAAGCAAAAAAAAAAAAAAAAAAAAAAAAAAAAAAAAAAAAAAAGAAGTTGCCCTTAAGCATCATCAGGTGGATCCCTGACAGTAAAACAAACAACAAAAAGGTAAAACAAAAAATTTCCAGTTCTCAATTTTCCTTTCGCAGTCCTCAATCCAGCAGGAATACTTAAGCTTGCTTTATGAAAAGTATTATCAATCAAGAACAATCACAATATTAATTCATAGCAAAAATATAAAGGAGTGAAGGATAGCCTTTGAGAAATTACTTAAATCTTAATTTTAATTCCTTGAATTTTGCAGTGTCACTGACTTTTTTGAGCAGTGAAACAATCATAGTTGTTTTCAGAGCAAGTAAAATTAGAGTCAGCTGTTTCGTTTATTTATCTATTTTTGTAATGTGTTCTTTCCAGGACTTCCACAAACACCGAAAGTTTCTTCATTTAAAGAGGTTTTGTTTTGTTTAGGGGTCACACCCAGTGGTGCTCAGGGGACCATATGAGATGCTGGGGATAAAACCCAGGTTGGCCACATGCAAGAGAAAGAGCTTTACCAACTGTACTATTTAAAGAGATCTTTGGAAACTGATTATTGAAGTAGCTAATGATAACACAACCTAAGTGTCTGACTTAGAACAGGGTATGCCAAGGGTAGTGCTGTAACACTGTCTTCCCGTTGTTCATCGATTTGCTCGAGCAGGCACCAGTAAAGTCTCCATTGTGAGACTTGTTGTTACTGTTTTTGGCATATTGAATACACCACGGGTAGCTTGCTGGGCTCTACTGTGCGGGCGGGATACTCTCAGTAAGTTGCCGGGCTCTCCGAGAGGGACGAAGGAATCAAACCCATCAGCCGTGTCCAAGGCAAATGCCCTACCCGCCAAGGATGAAAGGACAAAAAGGAACCTAGAAACCGTGGTGGAGGGATGCGGACACTGGCATCTAGAGGGATTCTAACACAATCACATCAATATGATCATAATTCACAGAGCTGTAATAAAAGGAAAAACAGAAAACTGAAAACTGATTGATGATACAAAGAAGTTACTGGTGCAAGGCCAGGAAGGCAATAAATCAAAAAAAATTCCCTACTCACAGCCTCTGTGAACAGAACCAGGTCTTAAATGTTCACATAAATTATCATTTAGTTCTAATCAGGATCAGTGTCACTAGGGAAAAATTAAAATGTGGTGATATAATATCTCTGAGGTGTTTTTTGAGACATTACTAGACAAACCCTCAATATTATCAGAAGACTAAGAAGACTTGTATTATATTAAAGTGGCCTTTTAAAAAATATTACAGTGGCTGGGGAGATAGTACAAAAGGTTATCTAATGCCTTGCCGGCTCAAGGCCCTGAACTGATTTGTTTGTCAGTTTTTGGGACACACACAGTGATGCTCAGGGGTTGCTCCTGGCTCTGTACTCAGGAATTACTCAGGGGACCATATGAAATGTCAGGGGTTGCACCCAGTCCAGCTGCCCTATCTCTTTATCCCTGACACCTGCACGCTTCTGGATGCAGCTCTGGTCGCTCCCAAGCGTGCCTGGGCCCAAGCACCAAACCATGGGGCCTGCACTACATTGGCCAGCGTGTCTGAGCACTATTGGGGAGATTCCCCCCTCAAAAGATTTTGTAGTATCAAAAATAAAGCTTCAAAATCTGAATTGAAACTTTATAAATACATAACTCTATTTATATTTTATGTACCCTAGCATAAGATGCTATGTTTAAATTTTCAAGTTTGATGTTCTAAAAGTTGTTCTATTGTCACTAAAAACAAATCAATAAAACTTAGAATTTAGAAAAATAAAAAATCAGGCTTTAAATCTAAAGCTCAATGAACATTTGTAAGTAACTGGAGCACATTATGTATTTCTAATAAAATAAAACAGACAAAACCATTATTTAACAAATTACACAGGGGAAATAGCTAAAAGTGCTACATTGTAAAATAAAAATCTTACTTTGTTAGGGTGGACACTTAACAACAGGCTGATTACTTTGTTATGCAAAGATATGAAAATACCATAGGTTAGGAAGATCAAAAGCAAAGCGCTAACAAACAACTATACCATCAGGTATATAAATTAGTAATTAACAAGAAAATGTGTCAAGGGCTGAACTGATAGTATAGCAGGTAGGAGCATTTGCCTTGTATGCAGCTGATCCTGGGTTCAATCCCCAGCATCCCATATGGTTCCGTGAGCACTACCAGGAGTTAATTCCTGTGTGCTCAGCCAGAAGCAACCCCTGAGCATCGCCAGGTGTGACCTCAAAAGCCAAAAATAAAAAATAAAAACAGGGGCTGGAGCGAAAGCACAGCGGGGAGGGCATTTGTCTTGCACTCGGCCGACCCAGGTTCGATTCCCAGCATTCCATATGGTCCCCTGAGCACCACCAGGAGTGATTCCTGAGTGCAGAGCCAGGAGTCAGCCCTGAGCATTGCCAGGTATGACCCAAAACGTCAAAAAAAAAATTAAAATTAAATAAAATAAAAGGAAGGAAGGAGGAAGGAAGGGAGGGAGGGAGGGAGGGAGACAGGGAGGGAGGGAGGGAGTCAATCAAGAAGGTACTTGCACAGGCTGGAATACTTGCCTGGCATGCCAGGGCCCCAAATTCAGTGCTGGACATGAGGCACAGTGTGAGCACTGCCAATATGGTCCTGTTGGCCTCCAACACTAGAGATGAATAGCACCGCACTGCCAGGCCCAGCACTGAATCTCCCAGCCTGCACTATTAGCCTGAGTATTGCTGAGAGTGGCCCCAGGGTCCCCAGAAAGTTACCTGGAATCTGTCAAATTTCACAAACGATGCCTTTTAGCAAAAAAAATATAAAGCATCCACAGTTCCAAGCTCTTTACCTTGGCAATCACCCTAGCAACCGACTCTGAAAGCAGTTTGGGTAAACTGTACGTAAACTAACTTGGCAGAGGAAAAAGCACACACTGGCCCATCTCGTGTACTTTAACTTACAACATGTACCCTCCATCCTGTGAATTTGCTGCAGCTCCACTTGGAATTGCAGTTTTGCTTAATGCCCTTCTAGAGACGCCCGCATTCTCTTTCAAACATCTATCCCTTTCTCTTTCTCTCCCCTTACATCCTAAATAACTTTATCTTACCTCACTATACTTCCCGCCTGAAATTCTCTTCTGTGAGGTCAGACCTGGGGAAATCTGGGTAGGATTGAGGAATGACTCTTATTTTCCTCTGAAGAGCCAATTCCTTGCCCCAGTCTGAGTCCACACCTCCCTAAGGCACTGGGTGGCAGGAATCATTTTCCACACTGGGCAGAACAAGTGAGACTCAGGTACAGGTTGACAAGTGCTTCATGGAGCTGGTGAGACATAAGCTCTGTACCACACAGGCACTCACAACAGGCTTTTCATCTGTCCTAAAGTTCCTCAGGCAACTCCCTGGGTGACCAAGGTGGGTAGAAAAGGACATGGCAGACACACACACATTCACATAAGCCACCTGGGAACCTACACCTTCTGGTAACACCTCTCCCACTCATAAACTCGCAACAGAGAACCAGGCATCAGGGTTCACAATACAGCAAGTGAAATTCTATGTCAAAGGTAAAAAAATTAGACCTAAATCGTGCAAAAAGAGTAAAATTTGCAATGACCACGATGAAACAGAACATCAAGTTCCAATGCATAACCACAAATTTCTCTCCGTTGTATTTCTGCTCTTTTGGAGGAAATGTTCTGGAACATTTGTTTAGAAAATAGGACAAGGTCCGGGACATGGCCTAGCAGCAAAGTGCATCTCTTGCATGGATGAGACTTGGGTTCCATTCCCAGGACCACACACAAAAAACTAAATCAGATGATTACCTACTCCAAAAACAGTAATTTTCAGAAAACATATAAATGTAATTTGATTTCTATGCTATAACCTATTAATCATAATGAGTTTCTTTGGAAGAGTATTAAACAAACTGTTGAGTTTTATTTATTTATTTTGTTTCTGGGTTACACCCAGCAGTGCTCAGGGCTTATTCCTGGCTTTGTACTCAAGGATTACTCCTGGCAGGGCTCAGGGAACCAAATGTGATGCCCGGATCAAACCCAGGTTGGCCACATGGAAAGCAAATGCCTTAACCACTATATTATCTCTCCAGCCCCAGTGTGTAATTAATACTTAAAGTCACATAGAAATGAGAAAAAAATTTTAATAGCCTGATAATGTTTACCAGAGGTATAATCAGTTTATAAGTAATGCTTAAATTTCTTAATCCCTCAAAAATGGGAGCTGTTCCATATAAACATATATTTATGAAAATCAAATTTTAAATGATTCCTTAAAAGTTCAAAAAGTTTATGTCCTAAAGCTGAGCTGGGAAAAAAATTACAATATAAAACAATCAAATTAACATTCAGAATATAGCACTGGGATTTCTGTAACAGCTTTTATGTGAAAAATCCTTTACACATCTTAATTTATCTAAGAATAGCAGGGAAACAGAACAAAAGAAATACTGTAATGAGACTTCTTACCTCCACATTTATTAAACACAGGCTAATTCACACCAGTTGTGCCAAGAATTCTATTGCTTTTTCAAACTTCTCAAAACTATTAAGGTAGTCCAATTTAATATTAATTTAAGTTTCACTATAATGTTAAAAGATAACTTATAAACAACTCAAAGGAAATATATCTTTTACTTTTGGATAGACAAATATCTTCAGGTTTACTAGGAGATCAAAGTATATAAAAGCAAAACCTTTAGAAGAGAAACTAAGTAGTGAGTTTCAAGATATTTAAGTTGCAAGGTTCTCTTACAGGGGTTCTGTCAGGGACAGGGAAAACATCTAAGAGCCTTGTTCCCTACGTGGGGGCAGGGTGGAAGACACTGGTGAATGCATATTCCAGCCTCGCCAGTGTGGCTCCAAACTTGAAGTGCAGCGGTAGGCTCTGGAACAAAGAATGTGTAACTTGATCTCTTTCCCTTCTCTCCTCCACAGCAACATTTAGAAAGTAATTTAACCTCTTAAAATGGCATCTTTGTGCTGCCTCCAGAGAAACTTCTTCACTACTACAGTGTAAGGGGGAAAATAAGAAATCAAATCACTTTTTAAAAATGGTTTTTGCTCAATATATAAAATTGGGTTAACATAGAGCCTAAAGACAGGCCAAGTATAAGTGAAGATT
The DNA here is from genome assembly GCF_027595985.1 of Sorex araneus. Lineage (NCBI taxonomy): Eukaryota > Metazoa > Chordata > Mammalia > Eulipotyphla > Soricidae > Sorex > Sorex araneus. Next base: position 40,716,400 of record NC_073312.1, read on the forward strand.
ATTTTTGCTACTCTAAAATTTGGGACACACTTTGGGCAGAAGCAGTAACACGGAGGACAGGGCGCTTGCTTGCACACAGCCAACCAGAGTTTGGTCCCTGCCGTCCAATATACTCTCCTGAGCCCCTCCTGGAGGGATCCTTGAGTGCAGAGTCAGGAGTAGCCTTTGAGAATCACTGGGTGTGATCCAAAAAAACAAATAATAATAATAATAATAATAAAAGCAATGTTTGGTACACAAAAAATGCAGCAAGCTTTAATAGTATTACCAATACAAGGTGGATTGAATGCATTTATTTTGCTCCTGTAACCAAGAAAGTAATTACTAAAAAATTTTCCAAAGGTAAAATAATTATCAACACAAACTAGCTAAATTTGAATTTTAAACATTAGTGGCTAAAGACATGTAAGATACAGTTTAATTCTCATATTATCTTTTCATTTATTGAAATTTAATAAAGGATACCACCAAGTATGAAAATCTGTGAATAGAAACCTGGACAAAGATTTGCTAGCCAGTTATGAATAGCTATCTGTACGTTCTCACCATTAAAAAATTTTAAAGCTGTTCGTTAACACTAAAAAAATCGGGGATGGGTGAGGCAAGCTTGGCTCTCTCTGCAGGGACCACCACTCGCTCTGTCCTCGGGAGCCACACCTGGCGGTGCTCGGCGCTGGGATGCGGGGGTTCAAGGGATTCAAACCATTGTCACAGCTGCAGCTACGCACAAGGAAAGTGTCTTAATCACTGGCCCAAACGCCACTAAAATTTTATGTGATTTTTATATATTTCTGTTCGTGGGCCATACCCCGTACTGCTCAGGGCTCCTCCTGCAGTGCTCAGAGGTGATCCATTGGCGGGCAAAGGATGGGGGGAAGAGTGTGGGGAAAGGTGATCATGCAGTGCCCAAGTTTGCCATGCAAAGCTGAGAGCGCCAGTCCTCTGAACTATCTCCCCTACTCAATTTTTATACATTTCAAAGCAGTTTCTTTTTCAAAGCACTTCTAGAATTAGTAGTTCCCCGCCACCTAATTAGATCCATTTATCAACCTGAGTTGTGTGGTTACAAACTTGCTTACCTGAGACCGTTACAAAAATGGTTAGAAGGGCATAGCAGAGTATTTCTAGCTCAGAACATGAGTAAGCATTATCCCCGCTGCACCAGTGGGGAAAGAGATTCGGAAGTACCTTGCCGTAAGCACACTATGGATGAACGTGAACCTCTGATGAAACGTCCAACTCCAAAGTGTTGCCATTTAAATGGGACTGTAAGTCTTATCAATAAAAACACATGAAAACAGTAGCTTACAGTTTTATAAACGACTAAAAAGCCAAATATGGGAGCAGAACTATGGTCCCCACAGTAACATTCATAAGCCTTATAAATTATCTTGAATGGCAAAGGAACTTTGCAGATGTGAAAAGATTTGCGGAGACTTGAACTGTTAAGCTTCATCTAGGAGTTACTTTAAAAGGAAAAAAACAAACAACCTTCCCCAGCTGTAGTTAGAAATGACAAAGTGTCGGAAAGACTAGAGACCTTGCTGGCCTGTAAGATATCGAAAGGAAAACAACCCAAGGATTGTGGTACACCTCTAGAAGCAGGAAGAAGGCAGGCAGGCTATTGAGCAGTGAATACAGTTCAAGGAGCAATTGCCAAGGAACTATGTAAGAAAAATCGTTAATGGACTCATTCGCTGACTTAGGTGCTATCATTAGAACATTTTATCATTTTTTAAAATTTCTATATTGAATGGTTTTGTTTATTGATGTACATGTAAAGTACTGATTGCTAAAAGCTCAGCAAAAAACAAAATAGAATAAATAAAGGTTTACTTCCCAATGCTGCCCCAATGTTTTATTTTTTTTTTATTTTTACAGACTTACAAATTTTCATGATTACATTTCAACTAAACAATGTTCATTAGAACATTTTAGAGACAAAGTAACTAAGCACAGGAGCCGGAGCGATAGCACAGCGGGTAGGGCGTTTGCCTTGCACGTGGCCGACCCGGGTTCGATCCCTGGCATCCCATATGGTCCCCCAAGCACCGCCAGGAGTAATTCCTGAGTGCAAAGCCAGGAGTAACCCCTGAGCATCGCTGGGTGTGACCCAAAAAAAAAAAAAAAAGTAACTAAGCACAGAACTTTGAGCAGTCACACAGCTAATATATGGCAAAGGCAAAATGTGAACACAGGTAATGAGGGTTTCAGAGTTGGACATTTAACCACCAAATTGTGTTGCTTGCCTGAATATACAGGACAGCAATGTTTTACTGCTTTAATGCAAAACTGAAGTTCTACCTCAGGTTCAGGAAAAGTTAAAGAGGTAATGCATGTAAAAGCACTGGCATTTTAGTGTCTGGCACATGCTAGTTACTAGTGCTAAGTTCTACATTTGGTACTTAGTTCTATAAGTAATTTCCTTACCTGATCATATTAAATCTTCACATAGCCCAGAGAACTGTGCTTTTGGTTTACGTTATGGGAACATCCTTAGAGAAATTAACAGATACTGGCGCATAGCACTGGTGGATCACACTTGAATGTGGTTTAACTAACACAAATTGCAAGCATCCACAGTTAAGGTATATACAACTAATAAAGATAAAAGACAAACTGAGTCTAAGCATTTGTCTAATGGCCTTCAACAAGAAGTCAACTGTGGGAAGAGAGTGATAGCACAGTGAGTAGGGTGCCTGCCTTGCACACAGATGACCTGGGTTTGATCCCTGACACTCTATATGGTCCCCAGAGCCTGCCAGGAGTGATCCCTGAGCACAGAACCAGGAATAGGCCCTGAGCACTGCCAGGTGTGGCCCAAATAGTAAGTTAAAATTTTAATTAGAATAAAATCTTTTACCAGAGTCAGATAACTACAAATAATTTCTGATACATGAATACGGACACCGCCAATTCATCTGTTGACATTACTCCTTTTCAGAAGGGGGCCCTCACAAGTGCTGCTCAGAGCCCCCATTGGTGATTTGTGGCCATCCAGGCCAGCAGTTCCGTCAGTGCAAGGGCCAGAGGATGTCATGTGATGTTGCTTAGGCCCTGTGGTGCTGGGCTACCCAGGCCACTCCTCAGGTGCTGGGGCCTCTAGGTCATAGTGCAGTAACATCACTCTTAAATCTGTTCAGTAGAATCCAAACCCTGGGGTTGTGACATGCACCTCAATCATGTATGGGTGTGGATGTGCGTCTAAGTGTGTACATGTGTGCTGCCAAGGTTCAAACCCAGGACCTCACACATGCAGTAAGAGCTCCAGTGCCGAGCTACAACCCCACCTCTACATGATCATTTCACACCTTGCAGTTTCCTCCTGAGCACTTCTTTTCATTCCATTTGTGCTGCATGCAATACTTTTATACTCGAAAGCCTATTATTAATCATTCATACAAGTCTATGGTTTCAGTGGAAATTTTTCTAAATACCCTTTGACCAAATAATTTCCAAAGTTGCTCTGACTTTAACTCTCTTTACTGGTAACAGGACAAAATGATTTAAATGAAACAGATCTGAAGGCTGGGACAGAGCTTAGTGTAGAGTACTCATCCGGCACATGTGTTGCCCTGGGCTTTGATCGCCAGGACTGCAGGGTCCTCCAAGCACCACCAGGAATGATCTCTGAGCACAACGCTGGGAGTAGCTCCTGAGCACTGTCGGATATGGGTGAACTCCTCTCCCAAGATAGATTTGACAATAATAAAATTTATATTGGTGGATGGGTGAAGGGCCATATCCAGCACCACACCCAGCAGCATTTACAAGCTGCTGCAGAGATGCTGCCTGAAGTGTGGGCAACCAGGCAGGGTTGGGAAATAGGCCCGAAATGCTAGGACACAAAATAGGCACTGCAGCCCCTGAGCCCTCGTGCCAGCCACACACACAGGTGTAGTTGCTCCTGGAAGTATTTTTCTTCTTTTTTGAGTGAGCTGAGCCATAATACACCGTTAGACTCTGTCTCCCAGGGCTTTGTTGACGCTGCAGCGGCTTTCAAGAGCTGCTGTAGTCACAAGGAGCTCAGGGGCAGACAGACAGTACAGCAGGTCGGGCACTTGCCTGGCACACGGCAGACCTGGGTTTCATCCCCAGCATCACATACGGTTACCGAAGCCCTGTCAGGAGTGATCCCTAAGCACAGAGACAGGAGTAAGCCCTGAGCACTGCTGGGGTGGACCATAAAACAAACAAACAAAAAGGCAGTTTCCTTGAGTTGCCACTTGTCTGTCGTAACTGATAAGCAGCACGTGGGGGAAAGACAGTTCTCATTTCTTAAGTGTATAAACTATTAAAAAAAAGATATAAAGAAAATATGAAGAGCCCTAGAATATATATTTTATATTTTCAGGATTTTTTTTTGGGGGGGGTAGGGGAGTGGCATTCACAACTAGCAGTGTTTAGGGTCACTCCTGGCTCTGAACTCAGGAATTAGTCCTGCCACTGCTTGGGGACCATATGGGATGCTGGCATCAAACCCAGGTCAGCCACATGCAGGACAAGTGCCCTACCACTGCACAACTGTTCTGGCTCCCCGAGGACTATTTTTATGCATGCAAAGAACTACAAACCAAGGCAATCTGAAGAAAATCCATATATAAATCCCCAAAAGCCATCCTCTCTCTGGAAAACTTTCTCTTCAGTACATTTCTTTCTTCCTCTCTCAACTCATATTTCTCTAACCAAATTTTCTCAAAATAAAACTATTTTACTGGGGGTTGGAAAGATAGTGCATTGGGAAGGGCACTTGCCTTGCACGTGGCCAACCCAGGTTCAATCCCTGGCACCCCCAAATGGTCCCCCAAGCACTGCCAGGAGTGATCCCTGAACATAGGACCAGGACCTGCACTCTGCCAGGAATGGCCCCAAAACAAAATTAAACAAACAAAAAACTATTCCACTTCAAAAATAAAATGTCTCCTTAACTAGGAATGTTCAGTGCTAGGAAAGCAAAGACTTGGTTTGCTCATTACTATATTCCCAATTATTTTTAGGAGATTGCTTGCCAAATAGTTACTGCTCAATAAATACTGAATATGGATATGGGCTGGAACGATAGCACAGTGGGTAGGACGTTTGCCTTGCACACAGCAGACGTGGTTTGATGCCTCGTCCCTCTCGGAGAGCCCAGCAAGCTACGGCAGAGCATGGCAAGCTCCCCATGGCGTATTCGATATGCCAAAAACAGTAACAACAAGTCTCACAATGGACACGTTACTGGTGCCCGCTCGAGCAAATTTGATGAGCAACGGGATGACAGTGACAGTGATACGAAACTACTTACTTCTATTCAGATAGACTACCAGAGACTACTTTTTTGAGGTTGCATGATCTTATTATTGGCTTACAATATTAAAAATTTTAGAGATTTAGCTTAGCATCTCTGTATGTGCATAATATCACACCCACCAATGTTCCGAGCCCATTCCTAATCAAAAATATCCCCGAATTCATTCCTCTAAGCCCTCGTGCTCTTTGCCTCCAGGAAATAACCATGGTTTTCAGAGTTTTGGAGTCACTTTTGCTGTTTTTAAGCAGTTTGTTTGCTAAATTAAGCAAATTTATCTCTTTGGTTTTCCTTGCTTTTTATTCCTTGCTTCCCCCTCCACACCCCTTAATTGTGGAGGTGGTGATACCCACACACATAACTGAATAGAGCTAAACTCATGGAATTCCACATAATTGTAAATTAATTTTAATTGTAAAAATATTTAACCTTTCTGGTTAGAAAAAAAATTGTTTCCCAAAGACTAGAGTTACTTTCTCAAGAAAAACACCAACATTTGAAATTGGTATTTTTGGGTGTCCCTGGAGTTTATTTTAGCTTTGGGAGATATAAATCACATACTATAAAATTAACATTTATGGGGCAGAAAAATACCTCAATGTGGGATCGATTCCCAGCACTGCATGAGCCCAAGCACTGATCTAGGAGCATCCCTAGAATGCTACTGGGTATGACCCCCATACATATATACCTTCCCCCAAAACCTTAAGTTTTTACATTGGAGGGGGGACCGGTGGGTACACTCAGCAGTGCTCAAGGCTTATTCCTGGCTCTGTGCTCAGGAATCACTCCTTGTGCTGTTCAGCGAACTGTGTGTAGTGTCAGAGAGCGAACCCGCGTCAGCTAAACACAGGGCAAGTGCCTTACCCACTGTACTATCTCTCTGGCCTGCAGTGGATTCTTATGAAGTTACAAAAAGTGAAAGATTTAAAAAGTTGTATAATCATGACCACAACCTAATTCCAAAACATACTCATCTGGAAAAGAAATCTTTTAAATCAGCAGTCACACCCAGCTTTCTATTTCCACCACCACCTGCCGCATTAAGTAAGGTGTGTGCACTATGAAGTCACTATTCTGAACACTTCAGACAAGTGGAATCATAAATATGTGTCCTTTGTGAGTGGACTGTTTCACTTCACGTGTTTTGTAAATGACCTGGAGCATGAGTCAGTTCTCCATTTCTTTTCATGTGAGAATACTTTATCTTATATTATAGGTACGCCACATTTTTATTGTGGAGTTTGTTTTGTTTTGTGTTTTCTGGAATTTTACCACACTCAAAGATGCTCAGGGAGCATCCTACCTGCCACCAGAATGCCCACTGCCTTCCCAAAGACCCTTCCCACCCCAACCTCAACCGCTTGTAAGTTCAGATCTATAGACAAAATATTCAGGGGGATTGGGGTTTGTTTTGTTCTTGGTTTTGACTTCTAGGCCATGCCCAGCGATACTCAGAGGCCTGGTGGGCTCAGAGGATCTATGGAGTGCAAGGAATCAAACTTGGTCAACCACACACAAGGTAAATGCCCTACCCACTGTACATCACTCTGACTCCCAAAATGTTCAGTTTTGATGACTGTGACCATTTGTTGTTCCCTTATTATATTTTGTTTTGTTCTGTTACTATATTTTATTTTTATCTCATATTTGGGATACAGTCCTTGCTCTCTCTCATAAATTGTGGAAGTGGTGAAATTCACACAGAGAGATGAATAAACACATAGATAAATAGAGTTAAACAGCTGGAATTTCACAAAATTGTAAATTAATTGATATTTTTCAAAAATTACATTTTTTGGCTGGAGAGACAGTACAGTGATAGGGCACTAGGCTTATAAACAGCTGACCCAAGTTTTATCCCGGTATATGTATATGACACCCAAAACCCACCAGAAGTGATCCCTGAGCACCACTGGGTTTGATCCTCCTCCCAAAAAAAGATCAAATAAGTCAGGCAGTGACTCAAAGAACTAGAGCACATATTTTGCTTGTATGAGCCCACCTCAGCACCAAATGGTCCCAGGAACACGGCCAGGTATGCCCCAACCCCCACCAAATAAAAAATAAAGATCAAACTGTCACATAAATACCATAATACAGAGAGAGAAAAGAAAGAGGCCTGTTATCAGAGATTTACTAGGAAATTAAGTTAATATTTATATAACTTTAATAAAGGGTCTGAAATTGATATAAACACAGGAGAAAGTTTTCTTTTTCTCCAATGTCTACGCCAGCTGTGGTTGATCCAATTTCCCTCTACTACTATTTAATGATGTCTGGAACAATTCCTAAAATTTCCCAGTAGCTTTCAGTTATTAAAAGTCCAGTTCTGGTCCAATTTACTTTTACTGCTATTTAAAACTTTAACCTTCAGTCTTATAATCATCTCCTTTCTCGACAAACTCAGGCTCAATCCATGGCCTTGCAAGAAAGTTCAACTGGGTGCGACCAGCTCTGTTGAGGGTGGAGGCACAGAGGAGGGAATACAATGAACCGTCTCAACATCTGAGCACTTGTGTAGTCCTCTGTGCCACTAACTAAGCTAGTACTAAGTACAGAACCTGCATCACAGGTGGTCCAACTGGGAAGAAAGAAAAGGACTGACTGATGACTGTGCATGGTCCACTTCAACTCCCCCTGCTTCTATCCCACTCTCAGCCTGTGAAACCATGGCAAGGTAGCTCAGGTCTGGTTACTTTCTGTATTACCCAGTTGAACTTACAGAAATGCAAAACAAATACAGGTTGTTCCACTGCCACGTCCTCTGTCCACACATTTCTCTCCAATTTTATTTATCCCTCATTCAACAAGCACAGATAAAACAATCAGCTGTACAGTGAATATTACCTAGATAATAAGTGGTACTAAGTGTTCCATTCTACTTTTTGCTAGCATGTCTAGCCTTCAGAACTGGTTATCTTAGAACTCCCCACACTAAATTTCTAATCATGGGAGACCCCAAGAGACAAAGAAAGAAACAAAAACTACCATGTCCTCCTCTAAGCAACTAGTCCCTGAGGTCACAAGGGTGCACAATTCCCGTCCCTGAAATCTTCTGATGGACTGCTATATATCATTGATGTCCTGGAAATAATTCATGCTCAGGAGCTGGAGAGACAGTGGAGTAGGTAGCCATGCACATGCCTGACCTAGGTTCGAGTCCGGGGACCCAATATGGTCCACTGAGCACCACCAGGAGTAATTCCTGAGTGCAGAACCAAGAGGAACCCCTCAGCATCACTGGGAATGGCCCAAAAAACAAAAACTAAAGAATTCAGGCCTTGAGCTTTTTTTAGAATGCCGAGTCCTAAATTTCCACTCTACTTTTTATTCATTTGTTTGCTTTTGTTTGAAGGCCACATGGGGCTTACACTGGGTTCTGTGTTCAAGGGATAATATGTGGCGATAAGGAAAGAACCACAATCAGCTGCATGCAAGAGAAGCACCTTAACCCCTGTCCTACCTCTCCACTCACTGACATTTTACTCTTAGTTTTATGTTGGTGGTACAATTAACCTTCATTACTTTCATTAGTGTCATGCGCTTTACAGGAAACATAACAAAACTTCCTAAGTCAAAGTTCTAGTTCTGTTAGTCTACTGAAGTACTGTTAATCTATCAAGTTTTGCAAGTTGAAATGTCAATAACATGAACAAAATAATTCATATTATCAGAAGGTATTAGGATTAGACTTTCAAAGATCCTTAAATATAGTCATTATAATTTGCTTTTCACTCTCTTTCTTTTTTGCTTTGAGGCCACAGCCAGCAGTGCTTGGAGAGCTATGCAGAGCTGGATCAAATCAGGGCCTGCAGTAGGTAAAGCATTTACTCAGTCCGCTGAGGTATTTCTCAAGCCCTCACGATTGCTTTTTAAGATAAAAATGACCTTAATTGGGGCCAGAGAGATATAGTATAGTGGGTTCCTTCTTTGTGTAAAGATTTTACATACTTAAGGTTGTTTTTCTTATTTTTTGGATCACACCCAGCTGTGCTCAAGGCTTACTCCTAGCTCTGTGCTTCAAGATTGCTCCTGGCAGTGTTCAGGACCGTATGTAGGTGACAGAGACTCAACCAAGGTGGCTGTGTGCAAAGCAATTGCCTTAAACCCCATACCATTTCTCTCCTGCCCTTTGCATACTTTAAACTTAACTGAATTACTTTTGTTTTATGCTCACTAATTTGGCCATTAGAACCTGTTACAAATTATCGATTACTTTTATTTCCATCTCACTATTAGAACCTACTATAAATTATCTGCTACGCAAACCGATCAGATGTTAAGAAAAAAATAGGAAAATCAGTAACTTTAGAAAAAAAATTTCACATCAATACAAAGTATAGTTAAGCCACGGTATTAGCATTATCATTGTAGGAATATATCACAAGACATTATGTCTCTTTTAATAGAGCCCAGCAAGCTACCAAGAGTATCCCGCCCGCACAGCAGAGCCTGGCAAGCTACCTGTGGTGTATTCGATATGCCAAAAACAGTCATGACAAATCTCACAATGGAGACGTTACTGGTGCCCGTTCAAGCAAATCGATGAACAACGGGACGACAGTGCTACAGTGCTACACACACACATACACACACATATATACATATACAGTGCTGAGGGCCATAGACACACTATACAGATTAAGGAACTCCCCTTGCATGTAGTCAAACCCAGCACTGCCAAGAGTGAGTGATTCCTCAGCAGTCAGGAGTAAGCCCTAGGGATCAAACTACTCCAAAATAAACACATACAGGTATGGGGGTGGGAGGAACCCCCTGCTGGAGCACAATGTGTTGAGCACAATGCATGCAAGAGGCCCTGGTTTGAACCCCTGCATTGCAAGGAACAATCCCCTAGCACAGAGTCAGCAATAGCTCCTGAGCTTGACCAGGGGTGGCCCAAAAAATAAGGAGAAAAAAGGAAAAGAAAAAAAGAAATGAAAAGAAAAGAAAAGAAAAGATAATAATAACGGGCTGGAGAGATGCTGTGATGGGCTGAAACCCATACATACTTTTTACGGTGCAGTCTCCTAAGCACAACTGAAAGTAACTTTCAAGTACCAGGCTGGAAGTAGCCCCTTGCACACTGCCCACTGTGGCCTAAAAGCAACAGAAAAAAAGATAGGGCCAGAGGGACAGAACAGGAGGTAGGGCTCTTGCCTTACATGAGGCTGACCCTGGTTTGAATACTCAGCACCATACATGGTTCCCCTAGCACTGCCAGGGATCAAGCCTAGCATAGACCTAGCAACAGCCCCTCATCACCACTGGGTATCTCCCCCATGAAAAACAAAACAAAACAAAATAAAAATACATTCTAAGGAGCAGAGAGCTCAGAGGGCTGGAGCCCCTGCTCTACTTAAGGAGCCCCTGGACAGATCTTGGATGCAAGACAGGGTCACTACAGCACCTCTGGGACTAAGCGGGGAGTACTTGATTCTCAACACTTCTGGCTGGGCCTAAAACAAAACAAACCATTCATTTTGCTTATTATTCCTTGCTCTCAGGTCAGAAACCAATCAATCTGGCCTTTGTTAGGGGGGAAAACTTTTTCTCTACCTTCTCCTGCTCAGAATTTGGAACCTGCAAATTAAACTGACAAAGATAGATTGATTAACAAGAGAAAAAGGTTTTTACTCACCAGAATTTACAGAAAAGTTTGGCTTACATATCATCTACTTAAAGGAAGGAGAAGAAATAAAGGGCAATTAAAGAAAACAAATTACTTCTCAGAAAGGTGAAAGGGTTTTATGTCAATAATTCTTGGGTGACAAAGTCTCTTTAGGCGTGGTGCTCTCCTCCCCTATGGAGTGGAAACTCATTCTTTCCTGGCCTAAAATTCTGGGAAGAGTATTTCTGACAAATTCTGGAAAAGGGATTTAGGACAAGTGAATTCTTACTGAGGCTCCACTTCAAGACAAAGTTCAACAACAGCAACAACAAAATAATTTTCAAATGCCTTCATATCAAAAAAAAATTTTATGCCATAGTGCCAAGTTCCAGTCCTCTTTCTCATCTCCAGAAAGAGATATCTAAACATTTGCTTTGTACAAATCATACTGAGCCTGTACTGTTGATAAAATAGTCATAAAATTCAGTCATAAAAGAGCTTACAATTGGAATTATAAAAAAAATTAAACTTAAAAAAATACTCTTACAACAAAAAAAACCCATCATGTTTATGCAACATTCCAAAGAAAGAATAACTCTACATAACCCAAGAAAAGTTCCTACAAATGAGAAAAAAAAAATAACATGGAGAGGGGATGGAAAGATAGTACAGCAGACAGATACCTGTCTGTAAAGTGCTGCTGACCCAGGTTCTGTCTCAGGCACCATATATGATCCTTTGAGCCACAGCAAGGGTACTGCCTGAGCACAGCCAAGTATGGACCAAAAACGAAAAATTACACTGATAAAAAAATAAGACGTGATTCAATTTTTAAAAATTCAATAAAAATATTTTTTAAAAAAATTTAATGAGAACAAATGAGAAACAAAAATAAAACAGGTTAGAAAAACGAACAAAAGACTAAAGAAATGCAAAGAGCCAAACTTAAACTTAAATGCTTGACATACTCATAATCAAAGTAGAGATTAATATTATGATTTTTTCAGCTGGAAGGCCAGCAAAAATTAAGATATATTAATGTCAATATGTGTTGGGGTAGAAGAGAACATATTTAAATACCGGTTGCAATGTAAGCTGGTATTAAATTCTACAGTTGTTTGGTACTTTATCAAATCTGCATGATTTCACTTAACAGTAAGTGCATGCACCCCATAAAATAATATATAATATTTACATATACTATATTTGTGACACAAAAGTTGTAAAGAATATAAATATTCATCAATAGGGGCCCAGTAGGAGCCTGGGAGATGGCGTAAAGGGCTGGAGTGCACACTTTGCATCCAAGAGCCCTGGGACGGATGTCCTGCACCGCAGGGTTATCGTTTCCCACTCACCTCACCCCTAGCATTCTAGGACTGGCCTCCAAGAACTACAGGTACGACACAAGTACGACACAAGAACAAACTATTAAGGACCTGTTATCCCGCCCGCACGGCAGAGCCTGGCAAGCTACCCATGGCGTACTGGATATGCCAAAAACAGCAACAAGTCTCACAATGGAGACATTACTGGTGCCTGCTGGGAAGACAGTGCTACAGTGCTACAATGTATACTCATGGTGGGGGCAGGTAAATAGCTCAGAGTGTTGGAGAACATGCTTTGAATTAGGGATCCCAGGTTCAGGTTGAATATCCATGGCCCCTCCAAGCATCACCCAATATAGTCCTAATGGCCCCAAGCACCACGGAACTCAAGCAGCATTATAGTACAGGGCCCATGCATGGGCTGAGTATCACTGGACGTGGCCCCCCAGCACCCCTGAGCAATGTTTGAGAGGCCTGCTCCCCCCAAATGAAAGCGTACTTATAAATAGTATAGTGTGAATAAAAGCGTATTTATAAATAGTATATATAGTGTATAACTACTGAAGAGAATGAAAAATTGACACGTATTCATTTTTAAGAATCCATCCTATATATGCAGTGAAAAAAATAATTTTAAGAAAAAGCGTGCATGATACTATCCAATTTTTTTGAAAACATTTTTTAATTCTTCTTTCAAAATCAAATGAATACTTTTAAAAAACATGATGACAGATTCAATGATAGTTCAATAGTCCTCAACCTACGTCTCTTAAATAAGGAAAGGAAAACAAAGCCAGAGTTCACCCACTCATAACTCCTTCCTCACACATAAACAGAGGGGTAGAATCATCACCCACACAGAAAGAAGGTTTAAGTCCTTGAGCTAATGACCCCATTAAAGAGTGCATGTGAGACTTGTCACTCACGTGATGAAAGGAAATCTTGCTCAGCTCATAGCCCAGGTAGATGCCAATCCCTTGGGATTATCCTTCAAAGCAGGATAGACAGGAGCCCGAAAAATAGTACAGCAGGTAGGGCATTTGCCTTGGATGCGGTCAATCTGGGCTCAATACCCAGTATCCTGATCCCCTGAGCACTGCTGAGAGTAATTCCTGAGTGCAGAGCCAGAAATAACCCCTGAACATTGTCAGGTGTGCCCCATCCCCCTACATCTCCCCCAAAAAGTAGTAGAGACAAATGGGGGATCCTGATTCAATCCCTGGTACCTCATATGGTCTCCCAAGCACTACCAGGAGTGATTCCTGAGTGCAGAGCCAGGAGTAAATCCTGGGTATCACCAAATGTGCCCACCCCAATCTCTCCCCTCCAAAAAGAAAACATCCAACTATTTATATACTGCTTGGCAGGTGGAGCTTTAGAGAACCAACAAGAAGAATGGGGGCAGGGGGGCAGATATTGACAGAATATTCAGAGGTGTGACTGGATGGGCTAGTACTCTCCTGACTCAACAGAGCCACGTGGACAGGGGACTGTTGGAATGCAAAGTCGGTTTTCCACACTGAATCCTCCTCCCTAAACCTCTCATCCTCAAGCCCCTTGATCTCACCGTTGTTGAGGAGGAAATAAAAGCAACTAAGTTCAATGGTTTTTAGAGAGGTATAACTAGGTGAGTTTCTCCTCAGAGTCTACAATGCTGACAGGTGGCCATTGAAATTTGTTTTTCCTCTAATATAAAAATTATCTCCTGGAGCTGGAGTGATAGCACAGCAGGTAGGGCATTTGCCTTGCACGCAGCAAACCCAGGTTTGATTCCCAGCATCCCATATGGTCCCCTGAGCAACACCAGGGGTAACTCCTGAGTGCAGAGCCAGGAGTGACCCCTGTGCATTGCCAGGTGTGACCTAAAAAGAAAAAAAATATCTCCTGATTAGTAGCCAACCCATATACTCCTCCAAAAATGAAACTGCTTAATCTCCACATCTCCACATCTGTGATGGCATCACCATTTACTTAAGTGCACCTGCAAAAATCCTTAGAATCACCTTTGAATTCTCTCACCCCCAAACCCCAAGGAGTCCACCCAAAAGCATATCCTGCAAGCATTACTATGAAACTATGTCACTGCTTTTCTACATCCTAGTCTATGCCCCTTGCTCTGTCTCCTCACTCCCAAATATCCTTTAAGGCAACATCAGCCAGTGAGGAAAAGGCCTCTTCTAGTGAGTCCTGGCAAGCAGTTATCTTGTAAAGAACTGCTGGTGAAGAACTGGAGAAATGACGCCGATCAAAATATGGGCTCCCTGGGTGGCTCACAAATTATATCACCAGTCACCTGACATCTCTCAGTTATCTTGCCAGCTGTTGCAGGTAACTTGGGTGAAGTGGAGAGCAAAAAAGGCAGTCTGGAGAGCGAAAGGCTTCCATCTCTGCTCAACCCACCTCAGTCACACAGGGAAGTGCCTGGGTGGGATAAGACCAGTCAAGTCTGCTACAAGCACCTAGTGGCATGGGCCACATTCACATCCCACCACCCCCACCAGGGAGCTGTCAGCGGCACCTTAAGTCCGCTAGCTCTACACAGCACAGGAAATGAAGCTGTGAACTCAGGCTGGAGTGAAGACCTGCTCAGAATAGGAAAAGAAAAGTGAGTTCTACGCTTTATCAGGGGTTTCCAGGATCATCATCTTCCCTCACAGAAAAGAATTTCAGGAGGAGGTAGGATAGTGAAGGAAAGTAGTTTAATCTAGAGAAATAGGAGAGGAGGTGGGAGAAAAGAAATACAGATAGAAAGCATATCAGGCTGAGATGCCGGCACATCACTAAGAAATACTCCATGATCCCAAGTTTTAACGGAGAGAAGGAAAGCAAAAGCAAGAAATGAAGACAATGAAAAAGAAAGATTATATTTTTACACTTTAATAGTAGTAAGGGGGGATGGAAGAATTAGAGAAGGCTTTCACTTGCTACTTCAAGTAGGTATTTGAAATTTTAACCGCAAGTCTAAGCAACTTCCGTATACAAAAGAAATAAAGAGAATTCTTTGATAAACTATTCTGGAATTTCACTATGCTTATTAGTGTATTAAAAGTTGAGACAGCCTGTAGTAAAGAACTCTAATGTACAGAGAGACAGCACAAAGAAATACAAAATGCTTCTTTCAAATAAAAATAATGCTACAGAGCTAACAGTCAGGCACGGGCATTGAGAAAGGACTTACAGAAAACATCAAACTCATGTTAGATTATGAAGCATGCTGACAAAGAATAGGGGAAGGAAAAGTCACAGGGCAGAACTGTCCTATATTTTGCAAATTATCACTATTTTACCATCTACATTTTAAAAGAGCTGGGTGATACTAATTTTAATAGTTTACTTAGTGTGTAAAATCAACATTTAAACACATGAGATAGTTTACATTCTTTTTCTTTTTTAGTATCTATAAATCGTTGTATAATTCAGACAAGCATTTTTTCAAAGACTGCACAGCCGCATGTGGTAATTAATCTTTTCTACTGTGAACAACATAGGTCTAAAGACCCTAAACCCAAACCCAAACAGAATAGTTAGATGACTTAGCAGAAGAAAAAAAAAAAACAAAGAAGATAGTGAATAAAGAAGAAGGCCAGGGACAAGAGTACAGAGGCAAGCCCCTTGCTTTGCATGTACTAAATAGTGTTTGATCCCCAGAACTACACATGGTTCCCCCAGCACCATCAGGAATGATTCCTAAGCACAAAGCCAGGAGTAAGTCCTAAGCACCAATGGGTGTGACCAAAAAAAAAAAAAATCAAACACCAAAAGAAGTAGACCAGTCTAAGAGAATCTGAACTTTATATTGTAAACAAATAAACCAGAAAATATTTAAAAAATAGAAATGACAAATAAAGCATTATATCATAAAACTAACCTGTTTTCCTTTACTGAGTTGCACATAAAAATTAAAAATACTTTTCCCCCAGCATTTTTATTACATAAAAGTTGGTTGAGAGGGGGGTAGGAGACAGAGCTCAAAGGACTGAGCTCATGCTTTGCATGCAAGGACCCTGTTTCTACTCCCCAACTGCACGGTTCCCCAAGCACTGCCAGAAACAATCCCTGAGCACAGAGCCAGGAGTATTTCAGTTAACTATGTGCTCTAACCACCTGAACTCTCAGTCCTTTTGTTGAAATTCTTATTTTATAGCAATTTGAAATAACTTTGTAAGGAAAAGTTAATTCAAAGCAACTGAGTGTGTATGCTTTGCTATACAAGAAACCCAGGTTCAATTCCAACATCACATGGTCCCCCAGCACAGGAGGAAGCAAAACACCAGAAACACACACACACACACACACACACACACACACACATGCACACACACACAAAATGCATCACCAGGTGTGGCCCAAAAGCCAAAAACAAGTAACCACAGGGCAGTCCTGGTGTCCCCCAGCACTATAGGTCCAAATAGTACCAAGCTAAATTATCACCAGGCATGGTCCCCAGACCCCTAAGCGCTGCTTGGAAGACAAAAAAAAATAAGTAAATTGACTTTCTGAAGAAGATGTACTTTAAGGTCTTTATCAATAGCTTCCAATAGGACATCTTTTAACCAAGTATCTAAAAAATAATAAAAAACACACTTAAGACACTAAATAATTTAACTTTTGGACTTGGAAGAGAGCTGGAATGATAATACAGCAGACAGAGTGCTTGCCTTGTATGTGGCCAACCTGGGTTCGATCCCCAGTACAACATATGGTTCCTAGAGCCTCGCAAGAAGTTATCCCTGAGTGCAGAGCCAAGAATATAACCCTAAGTGCCACCAGGTGTGGTCATTCCAAAAAATGAAGAAAAAAAACTAAAAAGGAAGATGGTGCAATGACATTAGGCACTTGCCTAGCAAGCATAAAGTTATTAATTCAAAGCCCAGTGCCACAACATCACTGGGCTTTGAACAGAACAGATCCTCTGTGATTCCTAGCAAGAAAGCAGCCAGGCCAAGTGTATGGTCCTGAATCAATTTCTGGTGCTATACAGGTACTGGGGTGACCCTGATCACCCCATGAGCTAAAGTCCCCAACAAGGGGGAAAAACATTCTTTAACGGAGATAGACACTTAACTTTTGAAATACACTGTTTTTCAATGTATTTTCAATAGTTTTTTTATTGTACTGTCAATTATTTTGATTATTTTTCATTTCTTATTGTTTTTCAATAAAACTACCCTCAAATTTTAATACAACACATGCTGAGCATGGAAGAGGCCCCCCCAGCCTGTGCTCCCCTCACCCCAGCACCCAGAGGTTAGCCCTGGTGATCCTTTGGCACTGAACCATCAAACCTACACTGCCAGTCTGGAGCATCACAGGCGTGGCCCCGGCCGCCCTACCACTACCACTACTGCAGGGTGTGGCACGAAGTGTCAGAAACATGTAAATGCTCGTATTTCTTAACTTGAAAAAAATGAGAGCCTACACAAGTGGCGCATCAGATCATTTAAAGGCCAAAGAAAATGATTAATGCTCAAATATGCAGGTAAGAAAGAAGAGCCTGAAATATGACTGTTCACAAGTCTCTCCCTTTCCCACTTACAATGACTGCATGGTACAAGGGATGACTTTTCAGCCACAAGTCAGACACCCACTGATGTCAGAGACCAAAAGCATTAAATGACTTGCAAATTCAGCAACTCATTGCTCTGCATTAAAATCAAGGGATTTTCTTTATAAGCAGAAAATGATCTTTAAGTATACCAAGTCCTTCCCACTTTTTTTTGGGGGGGGTTGGGGGAAAGAGTCAGATGAGAACACCCAGCAGAGCTCAAGAATCTTTCCCAGTGAGGGGCTGGAGTGATAGCACAGCGGGTAGGGCGTTTGCCTTGCACGCGGCCGACCCGGGTTCGATTCCCAGCATCCCATATGGTCCCCTGAGCACCGCCAGGGGTAATTCCTGAGTGCAGAGCCAGGAGTGACCCTTGTGCATCGCCAGGTGTGACCCAAAAAGCAAAAAAAAAAAAAAAAAAGAATCTTTCCCAGTGATGCTCCGGAGATAATGCATGCCAGTGATCAAACCAGGGGCTCCCATACACCAAGAACATGCTCCAGTTCTTAAGCCATCTCTGCAGAACCCCTTTTATTTTTTAAGATAAGAAAATGATAATCAAGAGCAAAGAGATAGTACAGCGGGTCAGGTGCTCTCCTTGCATGCAGCCAATGGGTTTGATCCCTGGCACCTACATGGCCCAAGCACCATCAGGAGTGACTCTTAAAAGCAAAGCCAGGAGTAAGCCCTGAGTTGAGTACAGCCTAGAGTAGGTGGGTGGAAGAAAGGAAGAGAGAGATCAGGGGCTAAAGAGCTCAAAGGGCTAGAGTTCATGCCTTGCAAGCTGGAGACATGGTCCGCTGAGCATCGCTTTGAATGACCTCTTAACACCAAGCTGAGAGTAGCCCCTGAGCACTGCCAGGTGTGGTCCAAAAGTTTAAAATAAAAAGCAGAAGAAGGAAAGAAAAAAGTAGAGCTCAGCTGAAGAAATAGAATGGTGGTTTAGAGCACCTGACTGGAGCGACAGCACAGCGAGTAGGGCGTTCGATTCCTCCGTCCCTCTCGGAGCAAGCTACCAAGAGTATCCCACCCAGATGGCAGAGCCTGGCAAGCTACCCGTGGCATATTTTATATGCCAAAAACAGTAACAAGTCTCACAATGGAGACATTACTGGTGCCCACTCGAGCAAATCGATGAACAATGGAATGACAGTACTACGGTGCTGCAATGCCTTACAGGCATACAGTTATGTGTTTAACACCCCCCAGTGTCCAATATGCATTGAGTGTAATCCTGGTTGCTCTGGTCGAGCCTGGCCACCCCTGCTATCTGCCATCTCTAAGCAACTGCTGGGCTGCATCAGTGCCAGGTGTCTGCAAGCACCAATGGAAGGGTTGTGACATCGACTAGCCCTAAAATTTTAAAAGATGTGCAAGCACCATAAACTAGACATATAACCCCTGGCAAGCAAATGTGTGATCACCACAGCTCATCGGAGGATGAGCCGCATCACAATCATAACTCATATGCCTCAACTACAAGAGCTCGTCCTGATCGGCACATGCCAAGAACCGAAACTAATGGTGCGCAAACCTCAGCGAGCATCATGACAAGTATGCAAACACCACAACCTGGTACACACCCCTGGCAAACATCAAGGCTTAAATATACAACCACCATGACCAGGCATCACAACAATAATAAAGGCAATAAACAACTTTTTTAAAAAGACAGAAAATGGAGCTCCAGACGGGCTTAGCGCAGTATTCAAGGTTGTAGTTACTTAATGGTAGAATCGGAAGGAGGAACTGTAGTTTATAAAAGATTTACTACTTCTCTTTTTCAGTTTGTAGCATTTCATGTATCCAAATAGTAAATACACTGTTTTCATTTTTTAAAAAATCCTTCAGCAAGAACTCCAGACTGAGGTGTTCTGCATATGCACAGCCCTCTGTGCATAAGACCTACCTGGATAAGGCTGAGAGCCTCACAGCCGCACTGGGCACTTCCTGGCCACTGAGTCATCTTCTCATCCCTAGCAGCAGGGCTGTCAGAATTGCCTCAGCAAGTGCAGGCAGCCCTGGGGTTTGAACTTGAAATCCTGCTCTGTAGATTACCTTCTGAGCCCTTCTAGATGAGGATCCCAAGTAGTGAGGCTACCTTGATCACCAAGAAAAACTTCAGGGGAGTGGGGGTGGAGGAGGTGTCCTCTTTATGCTCATTTGAGTTGGGCTCATACTCACAAGCAAAAATCACCTTCAAAAAAAAAAAAAAAAAGATAACCAGACTGCAGGGACAGATACCATTGGAATATATGACCTATGTGACAATCACCCCCAAATGTCTGCTCCAGCCAAACATCTATCAAACTTCTGGTCCATGTGCGCAAGTGCGAAAGGGAAATTTCTCCTTGGTTGTCTGAGAGGTATTTCAAAACCAGAATGATCAAAACTAAATTAATTTCCTCCCAAAACCATCACATATGCACAGTGATGCACAATGCCAGGTGTGGACCCCAAGGTCACATATCTCAAACCCTAACTCCAATCTACCCTTTATCAGCTTCCAAGGTAGAAACCTAAGTGCTATTTTTGCCAATCCTAGTGCTTCTCACACCCACAGCTAATGAAAAAGTTTGTCCATTCTAGGCCCTAATTACCTGCTACCATCTTAGACTGGGCCAGATGAGACACCCTCCCTTCAGGTTTCAGTTTCTTTAGTTTTCCTTTCTCCTGATTCTCGACTATGTAATTAACCTCCTTAAACAGGAAATCTGGGGGTCACAGAGAGCTCAATAGGCTAGAAGACACCTTTCGCGTGAAGAAGGCCTGGATTTGATAAAAGCACCTTATTCCCTGAGCAGAACTGGCAATGATCACTGAGCTTGGCGTTGCCCCTGAGCACAGTCAGGTGTGGTCCCCAAAACAAAACAGACTGCAAATCTTTGCTTTTTATTTTTTGGGCTTTTTTTTTTAAGTTTTGTGGGTCACATCTGGTGGTGTTCAGATATTATTCCTAGCTTTGCACTCATCACAAATCAGTCTTGCCAGGGCTTAGGGGGGCCATACGGGATGTCAGAATTGAACTCCCGTCGGCCATGTGCAAGGCAAGTGCCCCCTACCCACTGTATTATCTCTCCGGACCCAGACTGCAAACCTGATTCTTTATTTCTACACTTGGCATAAACCTAGCCTCCATTATTTTTTCTTATCCTCCATCTTAAGTCAATAAGCAATTATAAACATTAGAGCATAAGCACCAAGCTTCAGGTATTATTAGTGGTAGAACCAAGGCATCTCATAAGAAAACAAGTTCAGAAGTGTAAAAGCAACAAAATCCAAATCAGAGTGACTTAGATTTACCTGCTTTTAATTTTTTAATCTCAAAAATAATTTTCTCATCTATTCAGTAGCTCTATATTTTACTGCCCAAAGGAACAATTACATTGGGGGAAAGGGTGTTTTAGTTTTTTTGTTTTGTTCTGATTTTGTTTTCAGGCCACACCCAGTGGTGCTCAGGGCTTACTCCTGGCAGTGTTCAAGGGCTATATGTGGTGTCAGGATCAAATTAAGGGGCCGGAGTGATACACAGCAGGGAGGGCACTTGCCTTGCACACAGTTAACCTGGGTTTGATCCCCAGGACCCCCATAGTGTTCCCCAATTCTGATTGGAGTGAGCCCTGAGCAATGCCAGGTGTGGACCCCAAGGTCTGTCGCATGCAAGACAAGTACCTATATCCCTATACTATCTCTCTGGCTCCCATTTATTTGCTTTTATATGCAACAAAGTCATTTGTAAACCCTGTCTATAAGCCTAGAAGCAGAAATAACATTTGTATTTTTAAAGTGCAATGAAAGACCAAATGACACATAAAACTACACCCTTAATGTCTATTACTAAATACAAAAATTTCAATAAAGCTGATTTTTAGAAAGACAAATAGGGCCAGCAAGATAGCACAGTGGCCAAGGCATTTGTTTTGCATGCAGCTGACTCATGTTCAATCCACAGCATCCCATATGGTACCCTGCACATCACCCAGAGTGATAACTGAGTATAGAGCCAGAAGTATGCCCTGAGGTGCATCAGGTATGGTTCAAAACCTCTCTCTCCCACACACAAAGAGCAAATAAGTACAATAAGAAAGTGTTAATATGTGGGGGCTGGAGCGATAGCACAGCGGGTAGGGAATTTGCCTTGTATGTGGCCGACCCGGGTTTGATTCCCAGCATTCCATATGGTCCCCCAAGCACTGCCAGGAATAATTCCTGAGTGCATGAGCCAGGAATAACCCCTGTGCATCACCGGGTGTGACCCAAAAAGCAAAAAAAAAAAAAAAATAAGAAAAGAAAAGAAAAAGTGTTAATATGTATGTATGTATATATATCCACACATGAATTTTTGTGCTGAAAAAATATATAATTCCCTTCCTTCAAAGAAGATTACATCCACAGAAGAAAAAACAAGGAAACTTCAAATAGTAAAATTTTAAATAAGGTTTCAAGAACGAATAGGACTTGAACATATGACAACTGGTCACATGCAATTCAAGTAGAAAAGATAGCAGGAGAGGGGCTAGAGCGATAGTACAGTGGATAAGGAATTTGCCTTATACGCGGCAGACCCAGGTTTGATCTCCAGCACCACATATGGTCCCCTGAGTCTGCCAGGAGTAAGCCCTGAGCTAGAGTCAGGATTAAGCCCTGGGGACTGCCATGTGTACCCTAAAAAACAAAACGAAACAAAAAAGTACAGCAGGAGCAAGGAGGAAAAACATGTTCAGGAAAAAAAGCACTGGGAAATCAGAATAAGGTAAAGCACTGGGAAATCAGAATAAGGTAAATCCAGCCTCCAAGGGGTGGAGTGTTTGCTGTGAGGACTGGGAGGCCCAGAGAGTTAGATGCCAGCAGTGTACCACATGTCTGCCCATGGCCCATCTCTCCCATGATCCTGGTGGTCCCCAGCACTGCAGAGCCTATGCACTGATCCCCAAAGTCTCGAATGCAGAGTGTTCCCAGAATCTCAAGCACCTCTGGGGAGGTCCCTGTTAAGAGCAATATTCAAGTAAACCTAATACAAATTCCATGGAAAGAAATTCCCTTAATAGAAAATACTGAAAACGTTTAAGTGGAAATGTGACAAGAATGAGTCTTCAAGGCTAATTTAAGCAGAAACACATATGATAACTTGAACAAAAGCAGAAGTGAAGGCAAGAGATCATAACATGAATTTACAAAAGATGAGGATCCAATTCAATTAGAAGAAACAAAAAAGGACTATGAAAATAACACTAGATCTGAAAACCCAATAAATTAACTTCTGGACTTGAAAAATACCTTTAGAGAGAAACAATATTAGATTAAGGGCTGAGCAGATAGTACAGTGGGTAAGGAACTTGCCCTACATGCACCAGACCCTGATTGATCCCTTACCCTTGACATCCTATAGGTTCCCCAAGCGCGCACGCGCGCGCACACACACACACACACACACACACACACACACACACACACAGATATTAAGTTAAAATCAGGAAAAGGATATAGCTCAGTGGTATGGAGTACTTGTCTTCCATGTGTGATACCCTGAGTTCAATTTAGTAAGCAGCACAGGGCAAAAACTGCTTACTAAAAATGGTATTCAAAGTCCTCTTTAGAAAAAAAAATCTAAACCTAATAGTCTTGCAAAACTCTAAATAACAACAAAAAACCTCTGCAAAATGTTTCTAAAAGAAAAGGAAAAAAAAAAAAGGATTCCCAACTGAGTTTATCATAATGTTGTTACCAACATGCATCAAGAATTGTATCACTGTTAGCAGGGATACAGAAGCGTGATAACACCTGGGAAGTTAGAGTTGTTGACTCCAGACAAGATGTGATGAAACAAAGAAAGAGTCTGGTATAACTTCAAGACAAATAAGGAACATTGATGATGAGGGTTTGGTACTCTGGTCTGAGGGTCGGACCAAAGCAACAGCACAATAGCTAGGGCATTTGCCTTGCATGCAGCCAACCCGGGTTTGAGTTCTGTGTCCCTCTCAGAGAGCCTGGAAAGCTACCAAGAGTATTCCGCCCCCACGGCAGAGCCTGGCAAGCTACCTGTGGCATATTCAATATGCCAAAAACAGTAACAAGTCCCACATTGGAGACATTACTGGTGCCCGCTGGAGCAAATCGATGAACAACAGGATGACAGTGCTACAGTGCTACAGTTTGAGGGCCAGAGAGATAGTACAGTAGCCTTGTATGTAACTGACCTGGGTCCTAGTCCCAGCACTACATATGACCCCCTGAGCTCCACCAGGAGCAAATCCTGGGCAGACAACCAGGATAAAGCCCTGAGCACAGCCAGGTGTGACCCCACCACCCAGGAAAATTAAAAAAAAAAAAAAGACTTCAGTTTTAATCAGAACCAAATCCAGATCTCCATAAAGCAGTTGGGGGGGAGGGGAAGACTTCAAGTGCAGAACGAAAAAACAAGATCTGAGCATTATGTCAAGGAAGCAGATACACATAGAAAAGTTATCAGAGCTGGGCAATATAGGGATAAGGTGCTTCTCTTGGACTCAGTCAATCAAGTTAGGTCCTGGGCTATGTATATGGTCTCCTGGGCACCGCCAGGAGTGACCACTGAATACAGATGCAGGAGTAAACCCTGAGCACCACTGGGTATGCCCCTCCCCCCCCACACACACACAGTTACCTGAAAAGGGAAACTTGAATACAAAGGGAAGGAGAAAAAGTAAATACAAAAGAGGGCATCTAGCTAATTCTTACTCACCTTTCAAAATAGTCGAGATCTAAAGAAACTTTCTTTATCCAAAGAAACATTTTAAAGGAGGCGGTCAGTTTCTTCCAACACCACAATCATCAGGGAAGGTCCCCATATTAAGTTTTTGTAATATACTGCATTTTAATTATACTTACAATTATATTCAATTATGAAATGCATTCTTTTAACGTCTCCCCAACTGGATGTAAGGCTCCATGAGAGCCAGGCCTGGTTCTGTTGCTGCATCCTTATTGCCCTGCACTGACTAGACCCTAATAAATGCTCATTGAATAAAATGGATGGACTACAGAAAGCTAAGGAAAGGCATTTTAAGTATGAGAGAGAGGTCAGGGGCCAGGTATGTAACTCAGTGGTAAAGCACCTGCCTTGCACATGTGAAGCCCTGGGTTGACTTCCAACAACAGAAAAAAAAAGATATCAAAGTCATTAGAAGTCATTTTTAACTGCTTCCTAAAGTTGATGGTGACTTAGAAAGAGGCTTAATAAAATGCATTGATTGGTTATAGGTGACCTCTGTAAAGGTAAATTCTGGATAATAAAGGGTTAAGAAATGAACAGACATTCAGGAAGTCAAGGCAGGAAAAGCACACTGCTCTCTGGAGAGATGGGAGAGTTTTAACTTTACTTCAAATTGCATTATTTTACAATTTTTCTTCTAAGAACATGTATTTTGTGAGGGGAAAATGTTAATGTGAATATGATCTGAAAAGTATCATCAAGACAGCTTGCGAGCGTAGCACACTACGTATGTTTTTGTAAAGTGACATCATCTCAAGCACATTTGTACTTTTAAGAGCCCCAAAAAGGAGAATAACTCATACTCCATTAAGTAGGAAAGAAGAGAAAAAATTAACAAGGTGTTAGCTACGAGGAAAAACTAATCTTCCACTAAGACGGAAGGAAAGCAAATAGTTCTGAAGGAGCCCCATTGAATGCTGCAGCCCTCCAACAAAGTAAGAAACGTCTGAAAACTCCACGGACAATGTGCAGGGCAGAAGGAGGAGTAAATCACTGGTTCTATTTTAATGTGGGGGACATGCATTCGAAATTTCATAAATCCAACCCTCTTCTAGTACCAAATTGTCCCTTTTTTATCTTTTAAATTTAAATACTGAAATAACTGGCTCACAAACTTTCTATTTCAACAATTGAAAACAGTAATGAGCATTAAGTTACATTGTACTAGTAACATTCTCCTTGAATTCGGAGTTGGAATCCTCTTACAAGGAAATACAATAAAGGAGTTGTTTTCAATTCAAACAACAAAGCATAGCGATCATTTCAAGTTTTGGTAACTGAGAAGAGCTCCTCAAAACTGGGGGCGTGTGGGAGGGGGGCAGTTTGGTTTTTGTTTTTAGACTCCTCTTATGGCTCCCTCTAACAGTTCCTGAGTAGCAGAGAAAAAATCCTGGGTTCAAATCCCAGCTCACTTAAGCTCCAGCGTCTCGGTTTACTCTGCGAGAAAAACGAGAACTACAATAACCAGGGTTATCCTAAGGATTACATGACGTAACGCCGGTGATTGTGCCCAGTCCGCACTGGGTACTCGGAATACTTTTGCTAACCGTTTAAAAGAAAACCTGCAGCTACTCGGACCAAACGAAATCTTAACCCAAGAAAGAGCAGGAGGGAACACAAGTCACAAAGGCCAGACTCTTTAACACACGACAGATTCTTTCTCTTCCCTGATGCAACCGATTTTTTTCTCCTTGCCAAACCTTCCCACTAGGAGTCTGGAACGAGCGAGAAAAAGAAAAGAGGGTAACCTACACCCGGCACAAAGTTTTCTAAAACTGAAGTGCAGGATCAGAGCAGACATGGCTGCGAGACTGCGCAGGACAACAGGTGAACCTTCCGGAGACCTGGCACCTTCCTAGGGGAAAGTTTTAAAGAGGGGTGTGCAGCTGCTCCTGGCCCGACGACCCCACGAAACACCCTCCTCGCGCGCCCCCCTCCCCACTTTCTTTTCTTTTCTTTTATTCTGCACAAGTGCTTACAGAGAAACAGTAACTACCAGTCTCGCGGCTCCCGGACCAGGGAGGCGAGCGCCTTTCCCATTTAAGGATTCAAGAAGCGTCCTTTGAGGCGGTTTGCGCCCACACCGCCTCCCCCACCCCTCCCCAAAACTTGGCCAGAAACCCGGGGGTGGCAAACAAAAGAGGGGCCGGTCGGCGGGGACGCCGCGGGGGGCCGGGGCTGGACGTCGGATGTCTGGGGAGTCGGGCTGGGTGTCCGGCGCAACGCAGCCCCGGGGTGCGGGGCCCATGGGGCCACGGCCAGACACGGCCGAGGCCACGGGAACCCCGGGCGGGAGTCGGGGGGCGGGGTGGGGGTGGGGGTGGGGGGACCGGCCAGATCGGGCCGCCCTCCCCCCACCCCCACCCCTACCGCTCGGCTCGGGCCTCCGCGCGTGCCCGGCTCTCCTCGAAACTTCGCCCCGCGCCCGCCCGCAGCGGCCTCGGCGCCGGGCCGGCCTCTCCCCGTCGCACACACGCATCTGCACTCTCCCCGACGCGCCAACTCACCGGGACCCCGGGGAACTCATCCTCCGGCCTGCGGCGCGGAGCGGGGTGGGCGCGGCGGGGAGGAGCGGGGGGGCCCCCCGGCTCGGCCTCCGCCCTCGGCGTGCAGCGGCCGTGAGATGGTCGTCTCGCGCGGACCGACGCGCCGGACCCCGGAGCCTTCCTGCTCGCTCTCCCCGCCCTCCGCCCTCCTCCTCCTCCTCCTCCTCCGCGCAGCGCCAGCAGGCGGATTCCAATCTCGGCCGCCGCCGCCGCCGCCGCCGCCGACACTCGCCGCGAGGGGGAGGGGGTGGCGCGGCCGCGGGCCCGGAGGGGAGGGGAGAGGGGCGGGCGGCCGCGAGACTCGGCGCAGCGCGCGCGCGCACTGGCCGCGCACCTCCGCCCGCTGCGCCCCGCCCGGACGCGAAGGCAGCCGAGCGCGCGGCGGAAGTGCCCGAAGGGCCCGGGGAGCCCGGCGCCCCGCTGCCGGCGAGGAGGGCCCCGGCGCCAGCTCGGGGGGCGCCGGGCTGCCGTGCGGAGAGCGGGGCCGCGTCTCCTCAGCTGCTCACCCCCCAGCCCCACCGCCGGCGTGGCGGGGCCGGCTCGGCCGGGAAGCCGCCTGGAGGAGACGCGCGCGCACGGCCGGGCGCGAGGTCGGGGCGCGGAGGCTGCCCGGGGCCGGGCCCGCGCGGGCTGCCGGTCCTCGTGGGTTGCCTCGGTGGGGGAAAGCCCTTGTCCGGCAAACTCGATAGCCCCCACGTGAGCGCCAGTCCGCGCGGTGGGGATGGTTAGGTCGCGACAAAGGAATGAAAACTGTAGCCATAACCCCCACATCCCCTATTCACCGGCCTCTTTCTGGGCTCCTTGCCATCGAGGCACACAGGTAGAGAGAGGAGGGGCGGGAGGCACCTCTTTGCAAGGGAAGAAGGATTTCAGCGTGGATCGCGGAGCTGCGGGGCCTGGGCCGCGCGGGAGCCCTGTGATCTGCGAGCCCGTGAATTCCGAGGGCTTAGGATGAGGAGCAGCGTTAACCCCACAGAACTGAAGTCAGCGGACTATAAATATTGCTCCCTTCTCAATCTTGGCTCTCGCTATGACCTCGCATACTCCCTGCAGCCTCCTTCCCTCCATTTGGGAAAATGTGCCTTTCACTACCTAGCCCATTTCCCGTCATTGTAGGAAATACTGTTTTTAAAAAAAAATATTCAACGCCCTGGATGTGAAGAAAGTACAATGTAACCTTAATCTCTTTGGTTAATGTTTCAATGGATGTATAATGTATCTTCTTAAATTGTTTCTGTAGAAAACACACTTTTTTTCCATTTTGAAGATCCTTTTTATAAAATAACTTTTTATAAGTGAAGGTAAAAAAAAAGAAAGCTGCTCAGAGAAGAATGTGCCAGGTACTGGCATTTGTTTTCATACATATTCTCCCTTACAGAGATCATCAACTCTCTTAGTTTTATTTATGTATCTAAATTCCCCCTGCATTGCTGTTGAGGATATTTTAGTTAATTTTTTATTCCATTTCTCTTTCTCCTCCTTAATACCAATGTTTGTCCTTTAGTACCTCATACCCTCTATTTCCAGTCTCTTTTTTTTTCTTTCTCAACTGTCTCAAGTTTGGCTCCTGGATTACAGTATCTTGCTATGCAGAATGTGTGATAGATGAGTTTCATTGCATCAATTCAAATTGATCACTTTTCTTTTTCCTGTTTTCTCCAAACACCACTGCTTTCATTGTAAGGGAAACAGTGAAACTTTTGCTTAAGGAGATTCAGACCTACTAGCCAAAGAACTCATTTATGTATGCTAAGTAGTGTGTCATAGCAGATAATGTCATGAAAAGAGATGTATTAATATACCTTCTACCTCCACGTTCGATTTGCAGACATGAATCAGTCTATAAAATAGACAAGAATCTCGGGTTTGGACTTCAATACCTTAGGTGTGAAATGTACAAATTGGAGTTGGCTAGGTAAGGGTCTGTGCCACTGTACAGGGAGAGCAAAACTGAGACATCAAAATTTAATTGAAAGCCCTACTTCTTAGCAAAAGACTCTTTGTCATGTCATTGGGAATGTTATTTGACATCCTTTTGCTCTCCTTAAAGAAGAACCAGTTAGTGCCCACGCTTAAATCCTTAGTGTTATTTCAGCGGGCAACCTACCTGCCCACAACTGAGCTAGTCCTGGTGTTCGCTCCGGCACCTGGCATGTGCGTGCATGCCAGCCTGTTTCTCCGGTTTTCCTGCCCACCAAATGAACAGACAGCCAGGAAGTGCAATGAGAAATTTGGACATATATGGTCTGGCCCCCAAACCTAACAGCAATACAAGAGCCAAACAGTTTCTACTGCAATCGTTCTCTTTTAAGTAAGTTGATTAAATGCGTTTTTCCCTATGAAGTCAGAGGTACAGGATCCAGGGGTAGTCATTGTTTGCCCCAATTCTGTAACATTAGTCCAAAACAGAAAATTACCCTTCTCTTACAATTCCCAGACCCCCGAGGTAACCTCCTAGATCACTTGTTAAATGAACATTGCACCAGACCTGATTTCATTTCCCTTATGCCACTTTTTACTATCTAAAATGACCTGTTAATTTAGTTCTTTATAGTCTGAATTTCTTCACTAATAATCTTTTCCCCACTAAAATAAGGTCCATGAAAGCAGTCTTTTTCTCAACTGATTCCTTAAAGCTTAGTGCCTGATATATAGCAACTGCTTAATATTTGTTAAACAAATAAAAGTGGTTAAGAATAAAATTCTCTCTAAATCTCTCTCTCTGTCTCAGAGAGATAGTACAAGGGTTGAAGACTTGCCTTGCAACCTGCCTTACCCAGTTCAAATCCCCAGCACCAGATGTGGTCTCCTGAGCACCACCAGGAGTCACCACATAGAGCTATAAATAACATCCTGAGCTTCCATGGGTGTAGCCCAACTCCCCCCACCCTTGTAGCAGCCCTTCCAGAAAAGACCCAATTTGGAGGCCATGGTGGGGTAAGATTAGCTCAAAGGGTTGGAGTGCATGCTTTCAATGTGGAAGCCCCTGGTTCCAATCTCAGTACTTCATGGTCCCATCTATTACTGCTGAGAGTAACCCCTGAGCACAGCTGGGTTTGGCCCAAAATACAGAAACAAAAGAGACTCAGTTTTATAGGGCAACATAGACTGTGTTGAAAAGTGTGAGGGTGGATTAGGAAAGCTGTGGGTTATTCCTCCTTCAGTGCAAAGGAGACTGATGCCTCGGGGAAGGCAGTAGTAGTTCAATAGAGTAATCCAAGTTAATCCATTCAAAGTTATTTTCTTATTGTAAAGACTTTATGAGGCAAGGAACAGCACTAAATCTTTGTAGGTATGGACATAAATTAGAGTTGAATGCAGAGTGATACTATAGGTTGATTTAAAATCCAATATTGAGGGGGTCAGAGCGATAGTACAGCGGGGAGGGTTTGCCTTGCACGTGACCGACCCGGATTTGATTCCCCGGCATCCCATATGCTCCCCCAAGCACTGCCAGGAGTAATTCCTGAGTGCAGAGTCAGGAGTAACCCCCTGAGCATTGCTGGGTGCGACCCAAAAAGGAAATAAATAAGTAAAAGTTTAAAAATGAATAAAAATAAAATTCCATATTGAGGGGCCCACTCAATGACTAGAAGCACACGTTTTGCATGAGGAAGGTCCAGGTTTGATCCCTGCATGTTGCTGCTCCCCCAAGCACCACCAGGAGTGACTGCCAAGCACCAAGCTGGGAGTCGCTACTAAGTGCTACCCGGTGTGCAGCATAAAACAAACCTTGGGACCAGACAGCATCATGGGCTGGGTGCTTGCTTTGTATGTGACCATCCCAAGAGAACCCCTTATGTCCCTTGAAGTCCACTAGGAGAAATTCTTGAGCTCAGAGCCAGGAGTCAGACCTGAACACTGCTAAGTGTACCACCCTCCCCCAATAAAATAAAATAAAACCCAAATGGAATGTACAAAAGTTGTTGTGGAGAGTAAACAGAGACATCTTTTTTCTGCAAAGACACTACTATATCATTTTATTTGTTAATGATGCCCAGACATAGTTGTAAAGGATAAAGCCAGGACAGAAATTGTGTTTAAGAAAAAATGGAGGGTTGTTTTTTTTTAACTACCTAGAATAAAATTTTAAAATTGAAATCTGCTCTTTGTAATGATACAGTACTTTGCTCCTCCTTTGTTTACTTTGAAATGCTTACTCTTTCCCATTTCCATATGTCGCCTTTCTTTGCTTCAAAGCACTTATTTACTAGAATTAAATGACATTTATTGTAGTTGTTGCTGTTAAATATCCACCACTTGGTCCTATCTAGTCTGTTGTCTTTGTTGTTTTCTCTCCCTACTATCAATACAGCATTTGCATTTCCTAAATCATTGGTAGGAAGAATCTCGGAAATCCCTCCAGTACCAAACCCAGAATACAGACTCCTGCTACCTTTACTACTTACTTGGGGAGCCCTAATCTTGGCCACTTCTAAGAACTGACTCACAGCCCCTTTCTTGTGCTGAAACCCCGGCCTGTTAAGCTGTGCCGAACTTGACTTTCTCTCTGTTGTCTGAACTCCGCTCTCTGAAGTCAGCCACAGCCCTGCCATACAGATTCTGCCTGCACCTCCCTGTTCCAGTTTTCCTGCATCCATCTTCTACTCATCTTTCTGTTTGTTTGAGGGATACATCAGCTGTGTTCGAGGTTTACTTCTGGCTCTGCGCTCAGGGGTCACTCCTGACAGGGCTCAGGAGACCATTTGGGGGACCTGGGGATCGAACTTAGGTTGGCCACATGCAAGGCAAGCAACCTCCCTGCTGTCCTATTGCTCCACACGGATTTTCTATCCATCTAAAAAAGCTGCCTTTGCCCCTTTACACCAACTTGGACGTCCTGATCCACTGCCTGCCCGCGCTACCACCTGTTGTTTGCTCACTATTCTCTGGCTACCAGGTGCTGCCTGGAGGGCAGGCCTTCCTCCCACCCATCACCACAGCTGGGTTCCACATGCCAGTTTCCAGTCAACCCGTGGTAAATCTTGTTCTTCCTTGTCCTGTTGCCAGTTTTCACTATCCTGCCTCTGCCTAGTTCTCAGAGCAGTGGGTTTACAATGCTTGGGTTACTTGTTTGACAGGAAATATTGTTAAACAGTTTTCTTAAAGGTCATTTTTTTTAACAGTATTGTTATCTTTTATTTGTCTGGTTAGCTGCTTTGTTTTTGTTTTTCAGGACTGGGAGGACATACTTTGGGGGACACAACCCGGAAGTATCAGGGGCTGCTCCTGACTCTGTGCTCAGAGATTGCTTCGATGCCAAGAACTGAGCCCAGGTCTCCCGCATGGAAAGCATGTGCTCAGCCCACCGACAGTCTCTCTGACCCAGTTGATTGGGTTTTGAGTCACACCAGCAAGTGCTCAGAAGCTATTCCGGTCAAGAGCTTGGGGGTCGCTCTCAGTGTTGACTGAGGTGGAAGAGTGAAGCATATGGTAGCAAAGATGGAACCCAAGCTTCTCACATGCAAATATATGCACTAGCCCTTTGAGTTATCTTCCTAGTCCTAACAAGATATTGTTTGGTTTTGTTGTTGTTGTTGTTGTTGTTGTTTGCCTTTTGGGTCACACCTGGCGATGCACAGGGGCTACTTCTGGCTTTGCACTCAGGAATTACCCCTGGTGGTGCTCAGGAGACCATATGGGATGCTAGGAATTGAACCCAGGTTGGCTGCGTGCAAGGCAAACGCCCTACCCACTGTGCTATTGCTCCAGCCCCTGTTTTGTTTTTAATCTGGTTAAAAATAATCAAGATATAACATGTGTATGTATGGGGGAGAGTGTGTGTGTCTATGTATGCATAGATATACGTATATATACACATCTCTATGAAAAAATTATATATTTTGTTGTTTTTGATGTGGGGGTAGGGGGAATACTGGTAGTACTCAGGGATCACTCCTTGTGGTGCTCAGGACCATACATGATGCTAGGTTGACTGCATGCAAGGCAAATCCTACCCACTGCACTATCTCTGGCCCCATCTCATCTTTTCTTCTTTTTTAAAAAATTTTTTACCATACCAGGAATGAAGCCTGGCACTCCCTACATGCTAAGCAAGTGCTCCACCACTGAGGCACATCCCCAGCCCATATCCTATTTACTTCTGAGTGCTCCTCAATGATGACCCTACTCAATTCTATCAGGAACAGTAGTCTGAAATTCCAGGGCATTTGGTTGAGAATGCTTACGTTATGAATAGCCAGTGAAAAGCAGGCAAAATGTCATGATCTTCAAATTGTGATAACTAAGAAGAAACCATCCTAGATCAGAATTGCTGAGTAACCATATGTTACTAACTCTACTAACAACCATAACCTGCTACTGGGGTTAACTACAGCTGGTTAGTTACATGATTAACTGCATTTCTAGGAATAGTGTGGTACCACATCGTGACTGCACACTAATTTATCCAACAGGTATATTGTAGCTACCTCTTCTAATGCTGGAAGTTCTGAATGCTGGGAACTGTCTTATTTTCACTGCGTTGTGTCCCTAGAATCTAGTGCACTCCTTACTTACGTGACTGAAATGCTAAATGTATAGTGAATTCCTGTCCTCCAAAAGCTTAAAAGCTAGTAAACATAGGTTGGTGAGATAGAGCAACAAGCTAGTACACATGCTTTGGAAGCAGAGGCTCAGTGGCTTCTGTTCAGTTTCTAGTACCACTTGAGATTTGCTTTTGTGTGTATTTATAAAAATATTTACATACATGAGGAAGGAAGGAAGGAAGGAAGGAAGGAAGGAAGGAAGGAAGGAAGGAAGGAAGGAAGGAAGGAAGGAAGGAAGGAAGGAGGGAGGGAGGGACGGAGGGAGGGAGGGAGGGTATAGCTTCTTTTTTACTTGCCTTGGCCATGCCAGGAATCAAATCCAGGGCCTCGCATATGGAAGGCAAGTGCTCTGCTGCTAAGCCCTATCCTCATTCTCCCTTTACCGCCATTCTCCTTTCTGCATTGCCTAAGTGCCACCTCTTGAAGGAAGTATTCTTTAACTGCTTAGTCCTAAACTCCTTTCACTTTTCTTTCTATAGTCTTTTTATTATTGACTTTTTGCATAGCTTAGCTGTTCCTATGTCTTCCTATCAAACACAATTTAATACCTGTATTCACTAACATGTGAATAGGGGCCCTCCCATCCTGAGGAAGGACAGTTTATCTAGTATCAAAATATACAAACTATCAAAATAACAGCCCCAGGCTGGGAACTACCATTGTAATTATTGAAATCCTTGCCGCCGCTAATCCACTTGTTTTCAGGATCCAACTGGAGGTAGTCACAAATTCCTGGAGCTGTGCTGCCCTGTGGCTCAGAGTCACAAAGGGCCACTCCGTCCTTCCTATCCTCCTGTCTTCCTATCCTCCCCTGTCTGGGCTGTCACCCCAATCAGGGTGACCTCAATGCAGGATTCCCAGGAGTGCTGTCTGCTGTGAGAAAGGCTCTCCCTGGAGTCGTGTGATGGGAAAGTGCACCTGGCCCAGTGATGTCCCCGGACACCACTCCTGACCTTTGCTTCAAGAATCAACTTCTTCACTGTTTAACAAGCTCCCTTTAGGCCATTTAGCAAGATATATTTTATTAGTTCTGTGTCATAAAATATGTACTCCTACAAATAGAGTAAGAGGAAATCGAGGCAAAGTGTTGGTGACAGTTTTCAGAGCGGTACCTTTAAAAGATGACGGCTGATAATCAATATGCTTTATCTTTCCACAGTGAGCAATATTACTAATAACTGGGACAACAATTATTCTTTAGAACTGGCTGAATGATAAAAGAAAGCGATGGGAGAATAAAAGTGGCAAGATGCCTACCTGTCAGAATTAAGCCAATTTGAATCTCACATGAAGTGTGAAATCAAACTTTTCATTTGAGTAATGTAAATGTTCTTCCTGGGGAAAGAGCAGAGACAATGTGAAGGCTCTTAATCACTGTCATCCCATTGTTCATCGGTTTGCTCAAGCGGGCACCAGTAACATCTCCATTCGTCCCAGCCCTGAGATTTTAGCATTTTCTCCTTATTTGTCTTTCGTTTTTCCCAACAATCGGAGGCTCTTTCAGGGTCAAAGGAGTGAGACCTGTTATTGTTACTGTATTTGGCATATCGAATATGCCACAGGAGCTTACCAGGCTCTTTCGTGTATAGTCAACAGAAGCTCTGAATAGCAGAATAACAGAAACTGAGCAAAAAATCAAGGTGCTCCAAGATAAGAAGGAGAAAACAGATAGAAAACAGCAGAAGGTGGGAAATTGTCTGAATAGAGATGATCAGCATAGCAGAGAACTATGGATAACCCTTCAGTATCTGTATTGCAAACCACAAACCACAATGCCTAAAATGAGAGAGAGAGAGAGAGAGAGAGAGAGAGACATAGAAGAAAGGTGATTGCCATAGAGGCAGGCTGGGGTGTGTGTGTAGGGGTGTTTTGGGTGGGTGGGAGGGAAACTGGTAACATTGGTGGTGGGAAATTACACTGGTGAAGGGATGGGTGTTGCATGACTAAAATCCAATCATGAACAGTTTTATAATGCTCTATCTCATAGTGATTCAATAAAATAAAAAATTGGGCCGGAGCGATAGCACAGCGGGTAGGGCGTTTGCCTTGCACGCAGCCGACCCGGGTTCGATCCCCGGCATCCCATATGGTCCCCCAGCACCGCCAGGAGTAATTCCTGAGTGCAAAGCCAGGAGTAACCCCTGAGCATCGCTGGGTGTGACCCAAAAAGCAAAAAAAATAAAATAAAATAAAATAAAAAATTAATATGAAAGAAGAAAAAAGAAAGAGAGAAAGAGAGAAAGAAAGAAAGAAAGAAAGAAAGAAAGAAAGAAAGAAAGAAAGAAAGAAAGAAAGAAAGAAGGAAAGAAAGAAAGAAAGAAAAAGAAAGAGAAGAGAGAGAGAAAGAAAGAAAGAAAGAAAGAAAGAAAGAAAGAAAGAAAGAAAGAAAGAAAGAAAGAAAGAAAGGAAGGAAGGAAGGAAGGAAGGAAGGAAGGAAGGAAGGAAGGAAGAGAGAGAGAGAGAAAAGAAAGAAAGAAAGAAAGAAAGAAAGAAAGAAAGAAAGAAAGAAAGAAAGAAAGAAAGAAAAAGAAAGAAAGAAAAAGAAGGAGGGAAGGAGGGAAGAAAGAAAAAAAGTACATAGAAAAAGACCTCTGGAAACCAAACATTTTTCTATGGAGTAACAAGAATGAAATCATTTACATTCGGAAAAGTTAAAATTTATAAAAATGTATATTGGGGGTGGGGGCCTGGACTGGAGCAATAGCACAGTGAGTAGGGCATTTGCCTTGCATGTGGCTGACCCGGGTTGGAATCCCCCGTCCTTCTCAGAAAGCCCAGCAAGCTATCGAGAGTATCCCGCCCGCACGGCAGAGCCTGGCAAGCTACCCATGGTGTATTCGATACGCCAAGACCAGTAACAAGTCTCACAATGGAGATGTTACTGGTGCCCACTTGAGCAAATCCATGAACAGCCGGACGACAGTACGACAGTGCTATATATTGGAGGCCAGGACCATAGGTCAATGGGAGAGACTTGTTCTGCATCAGTGAGTTAATCCTGCTGTTACACTTGCCATAATATATTGTAGTAATCAAATTACTACAACATATAATAGATACGCACCGTATTTTATCAAAACTAAGACATCATTAATAACATTATTTTCTATAAAGTAGGAAAAAACTATCAATTAAATTATAACACATAATTCTAATTTCAGAAGTGATAAAATCTCAGCAAATGTGTATGTAAGAATTGGTGAAATACATTGGCTTTAGTGCATCTAAAAGGAATAACAACACCATACAGGCTAATAGTATGAAACGTTAAAATATATATACATTTTTTTAAGTTAAGACACTGTGATTTACAAAGTTGTTCATAACAGAATTATTTCAGGCATACAATGTTGCAACATTAATCCCACCACCAGTGTTCCCAGCGTCCCTGCCATCCCCATCTGCCCCCCTTGGCAGGCATATGACAAATTTTGAGCTTCTAGGTTTTTAATCATATAATGTTATTTGTTATGGACAGTCCTCAAATAGCTACACTATGAATGTTAATCATGAAAAAAAAAGAGATAGTACAGTTCCACTGCATATAAATACATAAGACAAACAAAAATAAATAGGTTACGATTGAGTCACATAAAATTTAGAGGAAAATATCAGCATTAAGTCATAACGCTTGTATTATATTACAAGTAAAAAAGTGAACTTTGACAACTGCTTATTCTTAAAACATGCAATAACATGAACTGAGTTTTAGACATTAATAGACATGTTTCTTTTTATCTTTAGAAAAAGTCAAGCTAAATAAGAAAAATCTCAGTCAGTAGAATGACTTTCTGTCTGTCCCGGAAGTTGAACAATAGTGCTTGTTGCTTATGGGGCCATCAGGAAAAGCCAGCTGTGGATTTCTTTCTAGTACAATTAATTGCTTCCGCTGTATATAAAATTGAAAGAATTGGGTGCTTTAGTGCGGAAAAAGGATATCCTGCTACACTGCTCCTATTTCCTCACAAAGGCTATTATTGAGCCTTTTGCCATTAATTCACATGCATTGGATTATCCTGTGATGAAAGAACGAAAGGCTTTTCATTTTTATAGTCTCTTATCTCTTATTTATTTGGCACCTCTCTGGAGATACCTGCTCTTCTCCCAAGACTGGTTAATTGCTAGGCTGTCAGAAGGTAGCTAATGACTGACTTCCTTTACAGAGACTAAACGTGAACCCATCTCTCTACTTGGGGAGGCCTTTTTCATTCTGAGAACTAGTCTGAGTTCTCAAGAGATAGAAATGCTGCATTCAGTCCCTGCCCAACATACACTTTGAAATGAGCAAGTAATCATAAATCTGTGTAAACCTGCATTCCTAAATCAATAGTCACTTACTATGTGTGGTGATGTAAATTTTAAATTAATTTGGTAAAACAAATCTCTTAGCTCATTAAGGGCTCAATAGTCATCTGAGGTTGGTAGCTATCAGATTGAATGAAAGTAAATATAGGACAATTCCATTTTCACAGAAAGTTCTGCCCAACAGTTCAGTCTAGAGTGTGACCTGCTTGGTCCAAGCCTCGTGAATGGTATCTCCTCCCATCTGCTGAGCTGATGCTTCTGTCCTCCACATTCAAAACAAGTGTTAGAAAGATGATACTCCAAATACAATTTATAAAGTACATTGCCAAAGAAGTTCCTACATGTGTAGAATACCAGATATGGGGTCAGAGACTGCTACTCAACAAGTAACTTATATTTTTAAAAATGTTCTTATCAAAGCCAGAGAGCTCAAGCAGGCTGATTACATGCTTTTTATGAGCCCAGGTTTGATTTCTGGCACCAGATGGTCCACAGGTCAATACCAGGAGGAATCCCTGAGCACAGAGCCAGGAGTAACTCCTGAGCACAACTAGGTGTGACCCTAAAACAAAGAAAAAAATTACCACAATAAAATAAATGAAAAATTAATTGCCAAAATGTTAATAGTCGGGGCTGGAGCAATAGCACAGTAGGTAGGGCGTTTGCCTTGCACGCGGCCGACCCGGGTTCGATTCCCAGCATCCCATATGGTCCCCTGAGCACCACCAGGAGTAATTCCTGTGCATCATCGGGTATGACCCAAAAAGAAAAAAAATGTTAATAGTGGTTATCTCAGTGTAATGATATTGTGACAATGCTTCCCCGCCTACCTCCATATATATATGTGTGTGGTGTATTTGTCAGATTTTGTTCAATTAATGCAGATTCCTTTTTTATTTCTCATTTTTTGGTTTTGGGATCACGTCCAGTGATACTCAAGGCCTACTCCTGGCTCCTGGGGGTTGCTCCTAGTGGTGATTAAAGGACCAGACCATGCCGGGGATCAAATCTGGATCTTCTTTATGCAAACCATGTGCTCAGCCTGTTAAGTTATCTCTCCAGACCCACATACTTAATTCCTTTGTTTTTTTGTCTGTTTTTGGCCACACCCAGTAGTGCTCAGGGCTTACTACAGATGCTTGGCTCAATCTGAGTTCAGGGGACTATATGGGGTGCTGAGGATTAAGCCCAGGTCAGCCATGTGCCAGGCAAGCACCTTGCCCACTGTACTGTCTCTCTAGTCCCATAATTAATTCTTAGTTAATTTAATAGTAAAAATTACATATAAGTTATTTGAACTCATTAATTGCCTTTATCCTGAATTTCAGACTTAGTTGTCTTCATCCAGCCTCCGACCCTAAGAAAGATCATAGTTGTAAGCAAGTATTTTTTTCAAAATCACTCTCAGCCAACAGAAAAGTCTACACTCCCTTCTCTCCTAGCATGAAAAAATGTCAGACAAACCACGTTTGGGTGCCCTAGAGCCTTGCTAAACAGAATCACAGAAGCTTCTTCTGGAAGAGATGACTCACGGTTGCTAGCAATCCTCTCACCCTGGCCTTTGCCAGACTCTTGGCCAGGGTCCACACATTTCTAGACTATAGTCCAGAGTCTTGGAATCAAGGCCCAACAGATGAAGGAGGCTCGTGAACCTGAAGAGGGCTCTCATATTTTACCACTGAGAAGAGAACCATAAAAAGAAGTCCTCGTTTCCTGAATGTTCAGGCATGCTCAGACAGGTCTAATTAGGAACAGCAAGCTGTTTACAGCAAATTATAAACTGTATAAAGCAGACTTCAGTGGACACTCCCAAAGTAGATTCAATGAACCCTTACTTCTCGAGGCCAGATTCAGCTGATCTGGCTTAGTGAGGCAGTGTCATGATGCCAGTCAGAGACATCTCAGCTCTCCCTGCACAAAACTTTGCACGGGTAAAGGAGCTTGCCAATGAGCACATGGAAAGCCTGTTTTTCTTTCCATTCTTCCTTGAAACTTGAAGCCAGTCCATGGTTTTCTTGATTGTTACTGCTTCCACCCACTAGAGAAACACATCGGAAACAGGCTAAGCCACGAGACCTATTGGGCTGAACATCAACTTTGGAGTCCGAATTCTGGTTGAACTTCCTAATTTTGACCTTGAGAAGAGTTTGTCAACCTTTCAATCCCAGTTTCATCCATAAAATGGGGATGAATCTTATCACTCTCACAAGACATGTGAGAATTAACAGAGTATATGGCAAGCAACTGGCACGGCGTCAATAGTCAATTAACTTCAGTTACCTTTCTTTTTCCTTCTAGAAAGTGATTGGCCCATTAGTGTTTGTGTTGAAGGGGAAAGAAAACAAACTGTAAAACTCTTAATGAGCCTTACTTCAAATGCAGCCCAGTGCAGTTCAGTAATTAGTAGACGAATTCTGCTTCAGCTTGGGCTGGACTCCAGTTCTTCATTCCAGCCTTAGCTCAGGAATTTCCTTCTCTAAAATGCCTTCACTGCCTACTCCCAGACCAAGTTAGTGTTCCTTCTGAGCAGTCCTGCAGCACCCCAAGCTCGGTTCTTTCTTTATTTTGAGGAGCACACCCATTGAAGCTTAGGGACTACTCCTGGCTCTGCACACAGGAATTGCTCCTGGAGGTGCTTGGGGGACCATCTGAGATACTGGGGATCGAGCCTAAATTGCTCGCTTGTAAGCCAAGTGCCCTATGCACTGGACTGTCACTCTGCCATCTTACCAGAGCTTATTTCTGTCCTATTACTTACCATGCATTCTGCTTTGCAAGCTAAGTTACCTACTAACATGGGACATGGAGTATAATGATGTCGTAATGGCATCTTCTCTGGGGCCTCAGTTTTATTTAATAACACTTCAATTAAAACAAAGGGCATAATTTTCTTTTGTTAAAATACATTAATTTTTTAAGTTTATGATCACAGAGGGTCCTTAGAGGACTTGTGCTTACATCCTTTGCTTTTATGCTTACACTGCAAAAAATTTAAAGAAACGTTTATTGCCATATGATAGTGAAACTATATACTGTATCACTGCATCACTGTCATCCTGTTGCTCATCAATTTGCTCGAGCTGACACCAGTAATGTCTCCATTGTGAGACTTGTTACTGCGCCATGGGTAGTTTGCCAGGCTCTCCTGTGTGGGTGAGATAGCTATATACTAACTTATCTATTTATCCCATCAGACTATGAATTCTGATAGGGCAGGAATTGTGCCTCCTTTGCCTCTGAATTCAAATTCTTAACTACTGGGTTATGAAAATAATGTAAGTGGTAGAGCACATGTCTAGCACGCATAAGACCCTGAGTTTGATTCCTGGCACCACCTGCCTTCCCTCCCTCCTTCATAGCAGGGTGTGGGCTGAGCACCACACTACCAGACCGAAACACTAAACCACCAAACCAAGAATTGCCAGGAGTGACTCACTGCCACTAAGGAAAAAAAAAAAAGGAAGGCAAAAAATACTTAGCCACATAGTACCAGGCCTGAACCATCAATGTTTGTGTAAGTAAACTCAACTTTGCCTTCTTCCTGTACTTGTGAGAGACATATATATAGTGTTTCCACCAAGAAGAGGAACTCATACATCGAGTGTCTATTAAAGAGAATTACAATCTTAGCTGTACGTTTGGGGAAGGACTTTTAAAAATAATTTTTTATTGAATCACCATGAGATAGACCATTATAAAGTTGTTTATAATTGGGTTTCAGTCATACAGTGTTCCAACATTTGGGGAGGATTTTAACTGACTGACCCTTGATTTCTCAAACTGGTAGGAGTGTGAATATTCAATAATAAAATATTCATACAATACCAATCACTACACTTGTCTCAAAAATAGTGCATGCAAAAAGCTTTCTTTACTTTCCTCCTAAGACATAGTCTGGCTTTTAATCTGTACTCTAAGAGATGATCATTTTATTCATTTTTAATTTATTTTTGTTTTATTAAAGCAAAATAGTTTTATTGAGAGAAATTTACATAGATGTGAGGGGAGAGAAGAAAAGGAATACATATTCAAGAGAGGACACAGGCTTTTCCAGAGTGGAAAAAGCTGATTCCAGTCATTTTAAACACTCCAAACAACACAGAAAGAATCTGGTACTTGCAGCTCAGGTCTGAGTTTGGGGGCTTCTTCCTAAACTTTTCACCTAATATAGCCATTCAACTGTTCACGTCCTATCTCACTTCCCTCACATTAAACCTGGGCTTACAAGATAAGGAAAATTCATCCAGAAGGTGGAGAAGGGTGATGATGTAATGGAGGTTTGGACCGCAGAGTCAGGGCCCATTTCAAGCCTTCCCTCACTCAGTAATATGATTTACGCTTCCAGCTCTAAGGCAGGTCTTGGTCCTGGTTCCTCAGGCAGACCTGGACAAACATTACTATTCCTTAACATAGAATGTAAGCCAGGAAATCAGGATTCTCCCATCCCCCCACCCCCAAAGGTGATTTTCATTCTACTGGCCTCTGTCCAGAGTAGCTAGAAAGCTAGAAACTGATGAGAAATTAATGAAAACTTAAGCTACAGGTTAAGTTTTGAAAGGTCTTGTTTTGAAAGGCCCCTGTAAATACCGGGAGTTTCTAGAATGTTTCTGGTTGACTGGGAAGTCAAGTGGCAGTCTGGAGCATTCTTAGGCTTTACAAAGAGTTTGCCTGAAAAGATTTCAGAAGAGACCCAGAAGCACACTGATTTCCAGTAATTTCCTGTGACTCATTTTCCTCTTTCTAAATGAATACTGAAGCTATGTGATCAGTTTTGTATTTGAAATTGTATATTCTTTGCTTTAAAAATGACCCTACAAATTGGTCTTCTCCAACCTGTGCCTCCCTAGCCTGCTGCTCACCAGAAGATCACAAACAAACTGTGAGGCAACCGAAGCTGTCCTTGTGGAGAGGACTGTGTGCAAGAGAGACTCACCCTCACTCCTGGCATTCCATCTCCACCCCAGCCGCACACTGGGTGCCCTGTACCGGTTCTCCCTTCACAAATGCCAAGACCCTCTGGCATTCCCAAAGGCTGCATTTAAGAATAAAAGAGTCAAACCATGAACACTCTGGACAAGAACTGAGAGCTGATTGTAGGGAAAAGACTATACATGATAACTTCTCAGTACCTATATTGCAAACCTTAATGCCCAGAAAGAAATAGAGAAAGAGAGCGAGAGCGAGAGCGAGAGCGAGAGAGAGAGAGAGAGAGAGAGAGAGAGAGAGAGAGAGAGAGAGAGAGAGAGAGAAGGAGAGGGAGAAGGAGAGGGGGAGGAAGTAGGGGGAACTGTGAGGCAATAGAGGCTGGGGAGGAGGGCAGTGTTGGGAGGGAAACTGGGGACATTGGTGGTGGGAAATGTATACTGGTGAAGGATGGATGTTGGACTATTGCATGACTGAAACCCGGTCATGAGCAAGTTTGTGCTGTGTGGTAATTCAATTTAAAAATTTTAAAAATTAAAGAAACCAAAAGAACCAAACCTCTGTTCTGAGGCTTCTCCCGCAATCTTAAAACAATTTGAAATAGTCCTGGTCTACCCATTTTTAAGTATCAAAGAGACTTTGGACTAGAATTAGATAAGATATAACGAATTTGCAACTGGAAAGGTAGCTTGTAAAAATTTACTTAATAACATGTTTTGAATTTTGAATAGAATTTGCTTGTGAAAAAGAAACTCTCTCCCCACCTATCTGTTCATGACCAAGGCTTCCTTTTGCCATTTTAGTTCTAAACAATCTGGTCTAACTCCTAAATGTAAGTGGAAAAACAAATAAATAAACAAACAAACAAAAACAATGCATATGTATTATAGAAAAGTGTTCAGTGTTTTACACAGTTTGACTAACATATAAATGGACTCCTAAGAGTCATCCTCATAGCTGCTTCTTGCCAAAACAGGTGAGAAGTACATATATAGTCAGTTATTAAATAATGTGAAAATGCGAGGATGCTATGAAAATACTGAGGCAGGAATGTGAACCCTGGCACGTCCAGAGTGTGTGGTAATGTTGAAAGGTAGATCCAGGGGCCAGAGTAATAGTAGAGGGCTATATGTGGCTGACCCAGATTCAATCTTCAGCACCACAAATGGTCCCTGAGCCCCACCAAGAGTGATCCCTGAGCATAGAGCCAGGAATAGCTCCTGAGCACAGCTGGGTGTGACTCCAAAACCAAACAAGCAAAACAAAAGAAGGTAGTTCCACAAAGTTTAGCTGTCCC
The DNA here is from genome assembly GCF_027595985.1 of Sorex araneus. Classification (NCBI taxonomy): domain Eukaryota; kingdom Metazoa; phylum Chordata; class Mammalia; order Eulipotyphla; family Soricidae; genus Sorex; species Sorex araneus. The sequence goes on from NC_073312.1 coordinate 40,760,547, forward strand.
ATTCCCATGCAGGGGTTTATGTACAAATTAGCTTGAACTCTAAGAGTTAGCTAGAGTTAGTTCTAACTAAGGGATAATGGGAAGTCATTTATGAGTGTTTTGGGGACTTTGAGGAGTTTTTATTTCACAGTGCCAGGGATCAAGCTCAGGGTCTCACACATGCCAAGGCAAATACTATACTACTGAGCTCTATTCCTGACTCCTACTTAAGTGTTCAATGAGACCATTATAGGGTCAAACACCTAACTCAGTGCTTTGAGGTCACTCTCGAAAATGCTCAGAGGACCATGTAGTGATGGAGATCAAACTCAGGCATCCTGTATATTGAACTCAGTCCCTTTGAGCTACTTCTCCAGTTTTGGGTCAGATGTATTTTTGTTTATTTTATCTACAGTGGAACTATTCCTGACAGTGGCCAGGGGCCATCAGGTTCACATCCATCTGCACAGGGGTCCATATGTGTGCAGAATAAAACTCAGGGCCTTTCAAATATATGAAATGTGCTCTGCCTTTTTAGTTACAACCCTAACAGGGGTCAAATTTATTTTTAAAAAATATTTCCCTAATTACACAATGGGGAATGGGTTAGGAGTGGTTTGGGGACAAAATGAATAGTACTATGCTATGTTAATTTAAAATGTTTTAGTTAAAAATGTTAATACTATTATATACCATGATATCTCAATGTTAGTTAATTTTTATTGTATTTATTTAGGTTTGGGTTTTGGACCACACCTATCAGTGCTCAGGACTTAACTTTTGGCTCTCCATTCAGGGACATTCCTGGCTGGCTTTTTTTTTTTTTTTTAATTTTACAGGATTTACTACAAAACACCATAAAAACTGCCCTGGCTCTAGGCCCGCTACCCCCGTATCCGGCGGGCCAGCTGGATGTCCTTGGGCATGATGGTGATGCGCTTGGCGTGGATGGCGCACAGGTTGGTGTCGACTTCCGCTACGTCTGCTTGGTTCGGGCCATCGCTCACCAAAAGCCGAGGTCTCCAGCCGCTTCTCCTCCGACCGACCGCCGCGCCGCTACCGCCGCCCCAGGGAGAGCCGCAGTTCCCGAGCGAGGGGCACAAGACTCCCCGACCAACGACCCAACCGCTCTGGGCTCTCCTGGCTGCTTTTTAATTATTATTATTATTATTATTTTGCTTTTTGGGGTCACACCCGGCGATGCATAGGGGTTACTCCTGGCTTTGCACTCAGGAATTACTCCTGGCGGTGCTCAGGGGACCATATGGGATGCTGGGAATCGAACCCGGGTTGGTCGCGTGCAAGGCAAACGCCCTACCCGCTGTGCTGTCGCTCCAGCCCCCACTCCTGGTTGTTTTTGAGGACCATATGGAATGCCAGGGATTGAACTTGGGTCAGCGGCACGCAAAGCAAATGCCTTATCCATTATACGATCATTCTGGTCCCATAGTAAATTTTTTCTTTTTTTTTTTTTAAATGAACAGGGGTAGAGCGCGGTCGGTTGGTTCCCGCGGATCTGTCTCTTGCTTCACCAGTGTTTGGACGGAACAGACCCGGAACGCCCTACTAGCCTGCCTCCAACCACCCTCAACTTTCTTTCTAGTCGCAATCTGCGGAACCAACCCTTCCGCCGCCCTTTCTCCCCTGGGACCATCTAGCATCCTTTTTGGATCTTCACTTCTCACTGCCGACCAACCATGAGCTCCCAGATTCGTCGGAATTATTGCTCCGACGTGGAGGCCGCCGCCAATCGCCTGGTGGACCTGCATCTGCGGGCCTCCTACACCTGCCTCTCTCTGGGCTTCTATTTCAGCCGCAACGACGTGACTCTGGAGGGCGTGGGCCGCTTCTTCTGCGAGTTGTCCTTGTTGGAGGGGAAGCGCCAGGGCGCCGAACGCCCCCTGAAGATGCAAAGCCAGCGTGGCGGCCGCGCCCTCTGCCAGCACGTGCAGAAGCCGTCCCCGGATGAGTGGGGTAAAAACGCCGGAGGCCACGGAAGCCGCCGCGGTCCTGGAGGAGAATCTCAACCAGGCCCTGCTGGATCTGCGTGCCTGGGGTTCCATCCGCTCGGATCCCCGTCTCTGTGACTTCCTGGAGAACCGTTTCCTGGACGAAGAGGTGAAACTGATCAAGAAGATGGGCGACCACCGGACCAAACCTCCGCAGACCAGGAAGCCCCCAGCCTGGGCTGGGCGAGTATCTCTTCGAGAGGCTGACCCTCAAGCACGACCAGGCGCCTCTCGAACCCCCCCGCCCCCCGCCGTGGCCTTTGAGTCTCCAAAAATGGTGTCCCCTGGTATCACGGGCTTGACCTGAGTCCTTCTTGATGCTCCCTGGGCAGCTTCTGAAGTGGACCAAATAACCAATAAAGCTTTTGCAGCAAAAAAAAAAAAATGAACAGGGGTGGAGAGATAGTAAGGCCGGTAAGGTGCTTAGCACAAAGCTAACTGTGGTTCCATCTCCAGCACCACATATGGTTCCTTGAACCTTCCAAGAGTGATCCCTGAGAGCGGAGCCAGTAGTATGCCCAGAGCACCGTTGTGTATAGTCCAAAAAAAAACACAAAAAGCAAACAAAAAAGGGAGTTGTAGAGATAGTATGAGAGTGGGGCACTTGCCTTGTATGCAGTTACCCTCGTTTGACCCCTGGTACTGTATGTGGTCTCCTGAGCACTACCAAAAGGATCCCTGAGCACACCGCCAGGAGCAACCTCTGACTATCACCAGGTGTGGTTCCTCAAAATACGGAAGTGAAGACAAGGTCAGTTAGGAAGCAGGTGACGTAAGTGAGAGAGACTTGAAGGCAGAAGTCTCGAGGATGGAGAAGAGAAAGCACATTCAAGACAACTTCAGGAAGAAAATTTGGTGGCTGGTGGTAATTATTGTCATTAAGAGCAGCCATGGGGGAAGAAAGTCAATCACTTGTGTTGACTGACTCCCAGATTTCGAGTTTCAATGACTGAGTAGTGCGTACAACTTACAGAAATAGAGTGTGAAAGAGGCAGCAGGTTGGGGGTTAGAGTGGCCAGGCCACACAGTGGCAGCTCCAGAGTTCTGATACTGAAGAGGTATGGGACCGCCGGACTGTGTGATTTGTCTTGAAGCTGTTATTTACAATAATAAGCACTTTGTTTGAGTTAGCTGGTGTGTCTAGATGGAATGGCATGGGAAGTACGGGTGAAGAATTATGGGGGCTAACAACGACCCCTCCCCCATCCGGAATTCATCATCGAACATTATATTAGTTGGCATGCAGCTCACCTGGGTTTGATCCCCATCACCACATATGGCACCTGAGCACTGTCAAAAGTGATGGCTGAGCAAAGAGCCAGAAGTAGCCCTTGAGCACTTCCACGTGTAGCCCAAACACTACCTTCCCAAATAAAATAATAAAATAAACAAATAGCATCAGGGAAATAACTCAGTGGACTGGAGTGCCAGCTTTGCATGTAGGAGTCCCAGGTTCAATCCTTCATATTACATGGTCCTCTGAAAACTGCCAGAAGTGATCCTGGAGCAGGAAAGTAACTTCTGAGCGCCAGTTGGTGCAGCCCCCAAACCAAATATACAAACAGATAGTTAAAATGGGCTAAATGTGGGACTGGAACTTTGAGAATGATTATTTGACATTAGGATTATCCTGGAGAAACTAGAGCTCAAGAAAACCTACACCAAACTTTGGGCAATGTTTTCCAAATTGGAGTTGCATACTCTGTGCTCAAGTAAATTAAATAGGCTTCCTTATTAAGGGACAGGCTACTCATATGCTTTGTTATGTGTGCTCTGTATCTTCAGAGCTAAAACATATACAGCTCTTCCCTGAACTTATTTGAACCCGAATTCACTTTTCAAGCTATCAGTGAATCTAAGTTCAGCTTAATGCCACTGTTATTTATCCCTAAAAAAAAAATTGGGGGGCTGGAGAGATAGCACAGTGGGTAGGGCGTTTGCCTGGCACTCGGCCGACCCGGGTTCGATTCTCAGGATCCCATATGGTCCACTGAGCACCACCAGGAGTAATTCCTGAGTGCAAAGCCAGGAGTAGCCCCTGTGCATCGCCAGGTGTGACCCAAAAAGAAAAAAAAAAAAAAGAAAAAAAAAAAACAATTTCAGTGTTTTGGTTGTTTTATTTTTTGGCTTTTGGATTTTGGGCCATACCTAGCAATGCTCAGAGGTTTTTCCTGGCTCTGTGCTCAGGAATTACTCCTGGCAGTGTTCAGGGGACCATATGGGATGCCACGGATTGAACCTGGGTTAGCTTCATGGAAGGCAAACACCCTAGCTGCTGTACTATCACTCCAGCCTAGAAAAAGTTTTAAATGGTCAAATATTTGTCCGTATAATATAAGTAATGTATGCTGTTTGGCTCATTCAAGCTCAGATATAAGTTCCACTGGAACAGAGTCTGTTTTTGTCTGATTTTTTTTTTTTTGGCTACATATGGCAGTTCTCAAGGGCTACTCCAGGCTCTATCCTAAGGGATCACTCCTGGCAGTGTCAGAGGACCCTATGGGTGGGCTGCCAGGGATCAAAGCTTACTCCTAGCTCTGTGCTCAGGGAACATTCCTGGTGGTACTTGGGGAACTTAGTGGTACCAGGGACTGAACCTGAACAACTGAATGCAAGGCCAGCACCCTTCCTGCTGTATTTTCTCGCTGGCCCCAACAATAGTCTAATTTGGGAGGGAAGTGGGTCATACCTGTGGTGCTCAGAGGCTACTCTTAGCTTGGTGCTTAGGAGCCACTCCTACAGTGCTCAAGGAGACATGTGATACTGGAAGAAAGAGAGAGAAGAAAAGTGCCTGTCATAGAAGTAGGCTGCAGGGGGAGGTGGGTGGTAGTGGGAGGGACACTGGGGACACTGATGCTGGGAAATGTACACTGGTGGAGGGATGAGTGTTGGAACACTATTGTTGAAATATAATTATGAACAGCTTTGTAAGAATCTATCTCACTGAGTCAATTTTAAAAAATCTTAAAAAAAGAATAAAGATCACACAGATAGTCAGAAACATAAACCAGATGGACCAGAATTTGTATAATTGTTTTGTATAAAAATTTCTGCCTTTTCCTCTGAGGAATCTGGGTAGAATAAGAATGCCCTTTTGGAGACTGGGAAATAATTTGGTAGACTAAGCACGGGTTTTGCATTTGGAAGACCCAGGTTTAATCCCTGGCACTGCGTGCTCCCCCAGCACCAAAAGAAGTGGCCCCTAATAACTGAGTTGGGAGAAGTCCCTGAGCACCACTGAGTATAACCGGGGCGGTGAGGGGGAAAGGGATGTTTATTCATTCATTCATTTATTCATTCTTTTGGTAAATAGTGTCTGAGCACCCATTATGTGCAAGACATTGCTCTAAACATTAGGAACTATATAGTGAATAAATCAGACAAAAGCAAGTGCCAGAGTACCACTTGGATGGGCCCCCTCGCCCTTCCCCAAACAAACTCAAAACATAAAATAAGACAAGAACCAAATTAAACACTCGTTTTACCATTCTAAATACCCAGCTGTCTTCCTAGCTGGCTGTTTGTGCTGGAGGTCACTTCCTTTTTCTGGGCTTCAGTTGCTGTGTCTAGTAAATGTCCAAATCACCGCTCACATTCTCTCCACCTTTACATTCTCTTATTCTATGAGTGGGTTTTTGTTTGTTTTAAAGGACACTGGCTCCAGGTCTGTCCTGTTTTTCTTTTCTTTTATTTGGGAAGAAGGGGGCCACACCTAGCAATGCTCAGGGCTTACTCCTGGTTCTGCATTCACTGATCACTCCTGTTAGGCTCAGGAAACCTAACAGGAGTGATCATATGGGATGTCGGGGACCGAACCCAGGTCACAAACACCTTACCCACTGTACTATCACTCCAGCCCCTTTATGAGCATTTTTTTTTTTGCTTTTTGGGTCACACCTGGCAATTCACTGGGGTCACTCCTTGCTCTGCACTCAGGAATTACCTCTGGTGGTGCTCGGGGGACCATATGGGATGCTGGGAATCGAACCCGGGTTGGCCGCGTGCAAGGCAAACGCCCTATCCGCTGTGCTATTGCTCCAGCCCCTTTATGAGCATTTTAAAATCTCCATCACCTATGTTTTATTAATAGCTATAGCTTTAAAAAGTCCCCAAATAGTGGGATTTTATTTCTATTTATAATTGTACAACTCTTGACATTTTTTATTCTGGTTCTAAGAATAAATTATGAAAAACATCTCTTTCTTTTAAAATATGCCTAGGAACAGACCATCTGGCAAATGAATGAATGGGCTTTGTTAAGCTTTACATCTTCAGAAGGGTTTTCATTATTTGGCACTGGAGAGACAGTAAAGTAGGTAGGACACTTTCCTTGCACACACATGACCTATGGTCCAGCACACCCTATGGTTCTCCAATCTCTCTAGGAGTGACCCCTAAATGTAGAGTCAAGAGCAAGCCCTGAGCACCACAGGGTGTGGCCCCCAAATTTTTTTTTTAAATACAGAAGGGTTTTCATTATTTATTTACCTGTCATCATTTCCTCTTCCCTTTGTTGTTGCTGTGGGGCTGGGTTGCACTACTGAGTTATAGTGCTAACTGGGGCCATATATACGGTTGTGGCACTCATGCCATGCTACCACAATGCTTGCTGGGGGCTGCATTCTTCCAGAATAATGTGTTGGTCATCCACATTCTGCTGGCAATGCTCACTGGGGGCCATGCTAGTATATAACTACTTGCTTGCTTGCTGAAACTCCTGGTTCGCACATCTTCAGCAGCAGTGCTCAGCAGGGCTCATGCAACTTAGTGCAGCACTTACTCATGCAGACCTGATGGTGTACAGACAGTGCACATGCCGTGGAGGCACTGGGGGCCGCAGAGAAGTGCTTAGTGCTCTTGGTTGGTGCATGTGGGAAACATGATCAAACTTCTGGTCTCATGCCTGAAAGATCGGCCCTCTTAGCCACTGAGTCATCCCCTGAACCCTAGACCTTTGTTATTGAGGGTAGGAGCAGGGCACAGATAGGGCAATACCTGGAAGTGCTCAGGGATTACTCGTGACTCTGTGCTCAGGGATTGCTCCTCGTGGTGCTTAAGAGACCACATGCAGTTCCGGTGATCCAATCAAGGACAGTCACATGCAAGCCAAGAACTTAATTCTGCATTAGCTCTCAACCCTGGCTTTGTTATTTTATTATTATTGTTATTATTAATTTAATTTTTATAAAGTTGTTCACAATATTTGATCACTTTAATATTCACTAATCCCACCGCCATTGCACCTTCCCACCACCATATTTCCATCCCAAACCCCAAACCCTGCTCCCAAAGCAGAACCAAAATAATTTATTTTGTATTGCGAGTTATGAATAATCCACTAAAAATGATCCAAAACGGTTTTTTAGAGGAAAGTGTGTGAAGATTGTTGTATTTCACCCAGGAACCACAAAGGCCTTCATAAGAGATTAATAACATGTTGTTAAAGGTTTAGCCTTGTATGCTTTTATATATATATATTTTTATACACATATATATGTGTGTGTGTATATATATATATACATATATTTATATATAGCACTGTAGCACTGTCATCCCATTGTTCATTGATTTGCTCAAGCAGGCACCAGTAACGTCTCCATTATGAGACTTGCTGTTACTGTTTTTGGCATATAGAATACGCCACGGGTAGCTTGCCAGGCTCTGCCATGCGGGTGGGATACTCTCGGTAGCTTGCTGGGCTCTCCGAGAGGGATGGAGAAATCAAACCCGGGTTGGCCATGTGCAAGGCAAATGCCCTACCCGCTGTGCTATCACTCCAGTCCTGTATGTATATATATCTCTATATATCTGTATATCTGTATAAATATATTTCTCCCTAAGATTGGTTCTCTATTTGTTATTTAAAAGAAAAATGCCATTAGGAGATTTTTCTCTGAGCTTATTTCAAAACAAAGGTATATAGAGGGGGAGAGGAATCTCTCAAGGGGCTGGAGTGCAAGCTTTACACATGGGGATTTCTTTTCCATCCCCAGCACTGCATGGTCTCTGGAACACCGCCAGGAACAGCTTCCCTGCCCCAGCAGCCCAAAAACAAAATATAGACCTATGTGTATATATATATGTGTATATATATATATATACAGATATGATAAAAAATTTCCCAGAAGCAAAGACATTCAGAGAAGAATAACATTAATAAACTGAAATATCTAAATGATCCATGAATAGCTAAGTAAACAAACCTCTCCCAAAAGGAGAAAGCGAAGTCTGCTCTTCAGTTTTTGTTTACCTGGTAAATTTACTTTGTAGGCAAAATGTTTGCATTATTCATATATCTTTGTCTGTTTCTATTAAACTATGGAGCTATGCAGCCAACGGGGCAAGGAGGTTATGTGTGTTTCTTCTTCATGGGGCATTTTATTTTGTCTCAAACTTATTTGCAACTATATAGAAATAACCAACTTTGGAGATGTTGCATTAAAAAGAACTGCACAGGAAAATCGGTATTTGCACATTCGTTCAAGGTTTTATTTTGCTAAAAATTATAAGTCACAAGCCTTCCCTCCCCCCAAAGGAAAACATGCATAATGTTTTTAAGCACACCTATCCCACACTACATTCCACTTCTGACATCTTAAATTTTTTTTTCAAAATAAACAAACAAAAAAACACACCCAAAGGAGGAGTACCTGGGTTGAGAAATTAACCTTATAAAATCTAAGTTTCTAACATAAACTCTGCAGATACAAATCACTCAGTTGTAAGATGTTAATATTTATAAATGTTCAATTGAAAGAGTCAAGAACTGTAGATCTTAAAATATAACAGATCCCTGCTGTGATCTGCTAAAATTTGTTTGGTGCTGTAGGAGATGGATTATGTTACCTTGAAATAATAAGGTTGAATAATTAGCAATCTTAACCCATCTTACATTATATTACACCCATAATATTACACCCATCTTATAGACACCGAGGGAACCATATTCATAATTTTTTTGTTTTAGTTTTGCGGCCCACACCCAGCAGTTCTCAGGGCTTACTCCTGGCTTTGTGCTCAGGAATCACTTGTGGCAGGGCTTAGGGGATCATACAGGATGTGGGATCAAACTTGGGTCAGCTGCGTATAACACAAGTGCCCTACCTGATTTACTATCTTTCGGGCCCCAGGAACCATATTCAAAGCTATCTCCTTCCTTTGTTACCTTTAAAGCATTTTTTGCTTGTTTTGTGTAAAAAAGAAAAAAAAAAGAGTTCCTCAGAAGCTGTTCTGCTCTGAGATGCAGAAACAAAAATTTGAACAAATAATTATGATGTCATTATCCTTTGGGATATTTTACTTTTAATCACGTGTATGTGTGTGCATGTGTGTGTGTGCACTCGCGCATGTGTGTTTGTGGGTAAACCTTTAAAAAATTATTTTGGAAACTTAACTCTATGGAACTTTTTTCCTTTCCTCAAGACAAGTCCCTGATGATTTAGTAGATCTATTGTTTTGCTTTCAGAAAACCTGTCTACAGCCTTTACTTATAATCAGCAACCTCCTAGTTCCCGCATATTAAATTCTGCAAAAATTAACAGGAGATTCCAAGGCACTTGTTGGAAACACCTGAAATATCTCCCAGCACTCCCGGTAGATTTCACTCTGACTACTCTTCCTCTTCACTTTCTTTGGGCACCAAAGGGAAAGAAGAACCTTGTGGTAGAAACACATTTATGCCCCTCCTGGTGCTCCTTGGGGAGGTTTGTAGCTTCGATCTTGAGAAAAAAAACCAAAACACAAAACCCAGGCCTCCTGCTAGGAGGACAGCAAGCTGTATCCCCTGAGGAGAGGGACACGCGAAGGACAGCAGTCCCCTGACACCCTCAGTTTTCAGAAGATAACGTGCTCTTGTGCATTCCCACAAAATATTGCAAACGTGAGAAGAGAAACCCCAAAAGAAGAGTGAGCAGAGGGTATCTGGGAGTTGGACTGAAGAATGCCCAAGCATTGTGCACAAGTGAGAAACATCTATTCAAACTACTTGCCTCAAAGCCATCCACTCAACATCACAGTGCTTCCTAAGAGGGAAAGAGAATCTACCCTGGGCAGCCTCCGGAACTAAGCTTCACTCTGCATCACCCAACGGCTTTAAAATCTTACTCAAACTGTGGTTCATATTTTAAAGAAGTCTGAAGACCCAAGTCTATTTCAGTATGCACTTAAATAATTGCTGATCAACATAGTGCATGCATTTTCAAAATGTTGGCCTAAGTGAGTATCTTTCATTCAGATATCTATCATTTTTTTTTTCCTTCCTGCATCCAACACCGCTCTCTGTCACTGGTGTTCTCTGTTTAAAGGAACTGGGAAGGATGGTGCCCAACTTAGGTGGGGGGGGGGGGGGGCCTGCCAACTTGTTCTTACTGAGGTTGGCAGGAAAGAAGGTTCTTCTTCTCCACTCCGACTTTGGGCCTGGTAGCAGTCTGTTCTGCCCCCCAACTGTGGTACACACTGAAACTCTCTTCTCCACAGACCATTCATCGGTTGTGGGGAGGGTGCTGTGGGAAGACTGGGAAGCGAGCAGCCATAGGGCTGGGAGTGAAAGATATGCCCCAAACAGAGACATCCATGCTAAATGAACCTCTAAAGCAAGACAAAAGCAAACCCAACCCTGTGGCCATCGGTTTAAAGAAATCTCACACAGCTAAGCAAAACTGGAAAAATCCAATTCCACCTTCTGATCACGATTCAAAAAGGAGTTAAGCCTCTCGGGGGATGTTGACTGTTTCAGCCTAAAGACACTCCACTTTTTTTCTCTGATGTCAGCTCTGTGAGCCAAATCCCTTTCTGAAGCCCTCTCCATTGCCGAGTGGCTCCCAGAAGTCACCTCCTCTGAGTTCTGTTCCGAAGGTTCAAGTCTGTTCAAGGTCTGAAGTTTGATGTGCAGAGGTAGTTCCATGATGCTAGCAATGGAATAACGCTTCCTTTTTTGGTGAGGAAAGCCCACGCGGTCTTAGCTAACCAGTTCTCAGCTATGACTCTAAAAATACCCTGCAGATTGTTTGGCACTTCATTCTGTTTGCCCAAAGAACTCTAAAGAACTCCACAGAATGTTTGGGATTCTCCATCACTGCTCTGAGCTCTGTCCCTGCTCTGGTGACCTCATGGAAGTGGATCTTTTGGGAAATATTACTTTCTTTCACTGCTGAGATCTCAGAATTCTGTCCTGAATATCTCAAGTATGATGCCAGTCTTGGGATTTATTACTAGCTTGGTTTAGGATCTTCATTTGGCTTCTAGTTTGAACTATGCAAATGTATTATCTGTATGCAGAAGAAAGGCTAAAATTACATTTCAAAGTGGCCCAGTCGCTTCCTGTCTCCCCTCTTCCCCCCAAAATGAAACATCAGCCTCCTCGAGTCCTTCTGCTCCGCAGAAGCCCTGGGCTCCCTACACATTGATGGCGTGCGCGTGCTTCTTGCAGAGTGGCCGGTCCTTCTTGGAGTAGAACGGCTGCCCCTCCAGATTCACGTGGCAGACCTGGCATGGAAAACACACCGGAATGAGGCAGAGCTTTTCTTGGCGGGCGGCGAACATGAGGACAAGATTTCAGTAACCATTTAAGACAAAGTGCTATTCAAGGTTCGGTCTGTTTCCCACCACTACAGATTCTTCACACAGCAGGAGAGATGGCTGAAACGAGGTAAACTTTAAGATTTCCAAAGAAACAGGCAAAGAGAAAGCTTAAAGGACTGAGGACATTTGGGGCTGGAGCAATAGCACAGCGGGTAGGGCGTTTGCCTTGCACGCGGCCGACCTGGGTTCGATTCCCAGCAACCCATATGGTCCCCTGAGCACTGCCAGGGTTAATTCCTGAGTGCAGAGCCAGGAGTAACCCCTGTGCATTGCCGGGTGTGACCCAAAAAGAAAAAAAAAAAAAGGACTGAGGACATTCTTTGCATGTGTGAGGCGCAGGTTCAATCCCTGGCTCCACATCGGCCCTCTGAGCACACCACTCCGTGCATAATCCCCAGGCCTTTCCAGGTAAGGCCCCAAAACCAAAAAAAAATTTTTCCCCAAAGGGGAGCCTGATATAAAACTCAGATAAACTAAATTAATTCGGGGTTGGGGAGATAGGAAGGGGTGAAGGTGACTTCCTTGCATGTGATTTCCTTCCTTCCCAGCACTGCATAATCCATGAGCACAGAGCCAGGAGTTGCATCAGAGCACCACTGGCTGTGACCCACTCCCTCAATTATTAATTAATTAAAGTAATTAAAATAGTGGAATAGAGCATAGATACAGAATGAAGATGGTTAGTTGGTTGATGCCAGTCAATACTTATAAGGCTTGTAAATATATTATAAGCTTATAATATAATGACAATAAGTATAAGTATTATTTATAATATATATGTAATATGTGTACTCTCATTTGGTTTTGGGGCCACACCTGGCGGTGCTCAGCAATTACTCCTGGCTCTGTGCTCAGGAATTACTCCTGGCATGCTCAGAGATTCATATTGATTGCCAGGGATCAAACCCAGGTCACTGCATGCAAGGCAAATGAACTTCCTGCAGTACAATTGCTCTGGCCCCCAACATAGATAATTTTTATTTTTATTTTTTTTTTTGCTTTTTGGGTCTCATCCAGTGATGCACAGGGGTTCACTCCTGGCTCTGCACTCAGGAATTACTCCTGGTGGTTCTCAGGAGACCATATGGGATGCTGGGAATAGAACCTGGATCAGCCTCGTGCAAGGCAAATGCCCTACCCACTATACTATCGTTCCAACCCCAACATATGTACTTTCATAGTATACTTTCCAATATGCACAATTTCCTATGTCAATATCCACCAACATCTAAAATAAAAGTACCACTAGTAAACTAAGAAATATGCCAGAAAAAAATAATTATTCTACTATTAAAGGGAAAAAAAAAACAAGAAAACTTCTATACAATAATACCAGACATCAATTAATTCATTGGAATAAGTAAAATCAAGTGCAGTTCATGCCCAATTCAATCAGCTTAAGCAATGGCTGAACAAATAGCAGTACTACATTATTTAAAAAAAATAGTACTACAGTTAATAGCACTGTAGTATTGAGAAGAGTAGATTTGGAAAGTTCTCATCACAAGAGAAAATTTTTTGTAGCTCTGTTTTCATGTATGTTAAGTAGACAATGGTGACCATTTTGCACGGTTTGCAGTCATCATTATCTTGTATACCTGAAACTAATTTTATATTAGTCATTCTATAAATTACATTCATTTAATGACTTAATATTAATAAAATAATTTTCAAAAATTAGAACAATAATTTTAATAAAAATTATACCTTAATTTTTTATTTCAGAAAATAAAATAAAATAAAAATAATTTTAATAAAAATCATACTTTAATTTTTTTATTTCAGAAAATAAAATAAAATAAAAATACACATTGGTTACCTTTTACCTCATCTGAGCTGTAGCTAAGAAAGGAAAGAAAAAAAGTAACTGATCCAAAGTCAGCAATGCCCAAAGGGCAGTAGTGCCACCATGGTGACACGCGAGTGAGCTTGGCTTCTGCAAGGAGGTGGCCACACTGCAGAGCACCCAGGAAGCATGCCTGCCCTGGGCTCCAGGAAGACCCTCGTGGAGAATTCCACCTTGCAGAAACTAGGACAGAGAACAAGGTAGCCAAGTGTGCTCAAACAAAAAGTGAAGACCACTGAAATCTCTCTCATTTGGGAGATGATTCAATAAAACACCAGGCTCTATTTCACCAATGACATACCACCATGAAAAAAAGAGAAATAATATCTGAGAAAATAAATGCAAGAACTGGTTACAAGGGAAAGAACACAAAGATAAAATCATACATCCCAGGTTAGTAGAATTTGAGAGCCATTTGAGGTTGGACGCAACCCTGAAAGAAGTACCTCAGGGGCAGAATGACTTTTCCCCCATGTCAAAAATGAAACACTTGAAATATGGAACATAATGAAGGTAAAGAGAAAATGAAGAGAAATTCATCAGTTATACAGTTGGGGATGGGGGGCGGGGGAGAGGGGTATACTGGGGTTTCTGGTGGTGAAATATGGGCACTGGTGAATGGATGGGTGTTTGAATATTGTATAACTGAGACATAAACCTGGGAACTTTGTAACTTTCCACATGGTGATTCAATAAAAATTAAAAAAAAAAAATGAAACACTGAGATTCAGAGCCAGGGCCAGGCTCAGAGGTGGGGCACAGCACTCCAAAGTGGGTTTGATCCCTAGCGCCAGAATTAAAACAAAGACAACGACCCAATCATGTAATGGAGCAGTAAGTGCCACCCAGGCTTGTTTGGAGGGAAGACAAAGAATCTCCAAAAGAACAGAACCAGCCTGGTTTCCCTGGGTGGGTCTCTAGGGCAGCCTTATGGCACTCTCATAGCGGATGGGAACTTATTTGTAACATCAGCCTGAACAACCTGATAGGACTTCTGACTGCCAAGCATGGCTGGCCTGAAGTTGCAGACAGACCCACAGGTCCCCATGCCATGGCGCTCTCTCTCTCTCTCTCTCTCTCTCTCTCTCTCTCTCTCTCTCTCTGAGTGGAAGGGTTTGCAGGAGGGCTGCCTTCAGAGATCAGACCTTCTGGCTACCGTCTTCTCTGTACCTTCTCCAAATGTCTTCTTTAATTTCTGATTTTGCTGGTGTTGGTTTTGGGGTTACACCCATCGGTGCTCAAGGACTCCTCTCAGCTAGGGACTGTCTCGCCAGAGGTGACCAGGCGGTGCCAGGGATTGAACCTGGACCTACCTTATGCAAAACATGTACTCAGCCTGTTGAGCTGTCTCTCTGGTCCTTCAAGACTCTTGGATCCTTCTAGAAGTTTGATAATCAGACTTACAATCCTAAACCTTTTAGGATTAGACATGGCCATAGCTTAAATGTAAGGGTCAGAAGTTCTGATCATGGCCCTACAGGGGACAACTCCAGACCACTTCATATTTGTATCATTGTCATTGTCCCCTTTTTGGTTGTTGTTGGGGGGTGGGCACACCCGGCAGTGCTCAGGACTTACTCCTGGTTCTGCATTCAGGGATCACACTTGGCAGGGTTGGGGGACTATATGGGGTATGGGGGTCAAATTCAAGTGATGTGCAAGGCAATTGCCCTACCCACTGTGCAATTACTCCAGCCCCCAATCATCATCCCTTTATAGAGGGGAGTCCCCAATATATTTAACAAATGCTGAAAGCCAACTAGAAAATCTGATCAAAGAGCTGGAAAAATCAGCAGTTTCTGGATTGAATTGTGTCACTCCCTTCCCCCAAGTCATACACTGAAGTCCTTACCCCCACAACCTCCAAGCTACCAGGCACAGCAACCTTATTTAAAACTTGGACCTCTGTAGATACAACTAGGATGTGAGCTAAAATGACCTGACACTGGAGTAAGGTGGGAATTAATCCAAAATGACCAGTGCCCACAGAGACAGACAGGAACACAGCCGAACACCGTGTGAGGTCACAGACACACAGAGGGAAGCCAGCAATGTGAGGATGGAGGGAGAGACTGGGTCATGCAGCTGCAAGCAAGTCCAACAACACAAAGGCTCGCAGGGAACTGACTGGTGGAGGTTCCAGTAGCTGCATGACCCTACTGAGACCTCAACTTTGGATTTCTAGTCCTGGGAGTTGTGAGAGTGGAATACATGTCTGGGATTTCAGCCCTCAGTTTTCCTTAGCGCACTAATCCTCAGAGAGACTTAACCAATGCACCACATGGGCCCCAAGAAGGGAAAAAAGGAAATGGGGGGACGGAGCGGAGGGCTGTGGAGATACTCAAAGGACTGGAACACATGCTTTGCTTATAGGAGTCCAGGGTTCAATCACATGGTCTCCTGAGCATCCCTGGGAACCACCTCTGAGTACTGTGCCAGGAGTAACAAGAAAAACCCCAACATCAAAAACAAAAAAGGCAGGAAGTCCCACATTAATTTTTCCAGATAAAGTTTATTCAATTAAGAGATTCATATCCCAGGGCTTTAGTGGGACGACCATTTCCTAACTCTCACGCAGATTCTGAATGGTGGGAGGCTGGGGCCAGAGCAATAAGTAGTAGTACAGCTGTTACCCTGTTTGATCCAATGCATCCCATATGGTCCCCCACACCCAGACAGGAGTGATCCCTTAGGGCAGAGCCAGGAATTAGCCCTAAGCATTGCCAGGGGTGGGGTAGCCCCCAAACAAAAACAAAACAAACAAAAATATTGAGAGGCGCATTGCCATGCCCCTCCCCAACTCAAAGCCCTTGGAAGTGAACGTCAATATCGAAGTAAAAGTGACCTGGCATTGAGCAGAAATAAATTGTACCCGGTTAATAGATAATCTAGGGCTTATCTCTGGCAACCACATTATCAAGAACAGGTCCTACTTTCTGAAGGCTCTAACAAAAGGAACCTTATCTTTTCGATGGGATTAGTCAACAAGCTCCAATCTCCTGTTCACAGGGAAAACTTTGAGGAGAACCTTTGAATGACTTCATCTAAAACAAGGAATGACCATAGGAAGTCATCCACCCCTACTTAAACCCCAGCACCACTGCTGCTCCCATGATTGATGAAACTGCCAGGGAGGCAAGCTTCTAGTTTGCCAGATCCTGGGACACTCTTTTAGCCTAATGGAAATGGAAAGTTAACAGAGTCACATGGGTTTATAAATAATTATTAGTAATAAAACTTTACTCGACTCTGACACATCAAGACCTCATGGTATTTTGCCAGTGTTTAACAAGAGATCAGAAGAGCAGAATGCCAGAGTTAAAATGGGGGGAGAGGGGTTGGTCATCCGACCCCACTTGGTCCCTCCTCCCCCTCCTCAGAAAGTCAGACCCCAGGTCAATACATACTGCGCAAATGAAGCAGGTATCATGCCAGGTGTGCCCCAGAGCTTCGATGAACTTGTCACCGGCCTCCACCGGGAAATCACAGCCATGACACTTGGTGCTGAACAGATTGACGTAGTCTGGAAAGAAAGGCAGAGTGAGGAGCAGGAACCCAGGCATGCTGACTGGAGTTGACAGCCCCCAAATCAATGGGTCAAGGGGCAATGGGTAAAACTTGATGGAATACTTCTCATCTTGCAGGCAAAACACTCAACTCCATGACTAATTGGTTGTTTTACGTTTTCCCCCTGCCAATAATTTGCACTGGTGTGTAAATTCAAATTTGGTCAGCACCCTGTGCTGGTCTGATGTGCAAATACTTTCTGAAACTGTCATTGATTTGCTACAGATTATTTTTTCCCTCTGTTCTGATGTGTCACCTCTTTTTAAAATTATTGATGGATTTATAGTTTTTTGTTGGGAGAGGGGGGCACACCCAGTGGTTTTCAGGTCTTACTCCTGGCTCTGTGCTCAGGGATCACTCCTGGCAGTGTTCAGGGGACCATTTGCAGTGCTGGGGATCAAATGGGTTAGCCATGTGCAAGGTAAGTGCTTTTTAACCTCTAAACTATCTCTCTGGCCTTGGTAAGGCACTTGCCTTGCATGCAGCTGACCCCTTCGATTTGGTTCTCTAAAATCCACCAGGAGTGATTCCTGAGTACAAAGCCAAGAGAAAGCCCTTAGCATTGCTGGGTGTTTCTCCCCCACCAAAAAAAAAAATCACCCAAATTTTCACAACTAGAAAGTATTTGAGCTACCTTATTGGGACCTAGTCCCATGCCAAGGAGTTAATCCAACCTAGAAGAGAGTAACTGTGTAATGCTTCACAATTTACCAAGTATTCTACAGAAATAATCTTATTTAGTAATACCTCAGCATCAAGGTCTTTATATTCCCAGCATAGCATTTGGTACACAAATTAGTATCCAAGGTATATATGTATATATATATTTATTTGTTTATATTATATATAATCTAAGATGTATTATAAACAAGTACTATATTATATATTATATTAGATATAATATTATTTGTAATATAAACAAATACTATATAATATATATAAATATAATGTGATAGCACAGCGGGTAGGGTGTTTGCCTTGCACATGGCAGACCCAGATTTGATTCCTCCGCCCCTCTCGGAGAGCCTGGCAAGCTACTGAGAGTATCTCGCCCATACGGCAGAGCCTGGCAAGCTACCCGTGGCATATTCGATATGCCAAAAACAGTAACAACAAGTCTCACAACGGAGACGTTACTCACACCTGCTTGAGCAAATCGATGAGAAGCGGGATGACAGTGATACAGTGATAATATATAGTATTTATATATTATCATATATAATATAAACAAATACTATATTATATAGTCACTGTATCACTGTCATCCCACTGTTCATCGATTTGCTCGAGTGGACGCCAGTAACATCTCCATTTGTCCCTCTTGCATGCTAGTGTAGCCCGATGGTATATTTCAGGGGGCTTGTTCAGGGTCAGGGGAATGAGAAATGTCGTTGTTACTGTTTTTGGCATATTGAGTGTGCCACGGGTAGCTTGCCAGGCTCTGCCGTGCGGGCGGGATATTTATATATATATACACTCAAACACATACGTGTGTATATGTGTGTGTGTGTGTGTTGGAGGAATGAGTGCATGGCTGAATCAATGAATGAATAAACTTCGTCTAGGCAAAATGCTTTGGTGATCAAACTGTTATTGTTTTCCTATTTTGTTTTGTGTGTGAAAGAACTAAGGCTCAGGGAGGTGAAAAACTTGGTCAGTCATGCCTGAGACTCAGTGGCCAGGTCCCTGCTTTTCCACCAGAGTTTCTGTCTTCCCTGGGCCAGAAGGGCAACAATTGAGCTTCAATCATGGTTAAACACTTCCTGATTTTCTTATTCTTCTATAAGAGCTGGACGCCTTTTACAATTCCCCCAGATCTTGTGCTTGTCCTGCCATAGCTCTGTTTTACCTGGATTTTTCTTAATTTTTTAAATTTTTAAAAATTATTTTGGCTTTTTGGGTCACACCTGGTAATGCTCAGGGGTTAATCTTGGGTTTGCACTCAGGAATTACTCCTGGCAGTGCTCGGGGAACCATATGGGATGCTGAGGCTCGAAATTTGGTCAGCCGTGTACAAGCCAAACGCCCTACCCACTGTGCTATTGCTCTGGCCCCTTACCTGAATTTTTCTTACATGATTTTCTGGGCACATCTCTTGTTGACAGTAATGCCTTTTCTCTTCCTAAAATGGCAGGCTGGGAAACAGTGTGCCATGGTGGTTATGAACTCTCACTTTGAAGAAAGAGCTGGTGTCAAATCCTAGCCTTAGGAAAGAATTTTTCAGACCTAGGACAAGTCACCTTACTTCTCAGTGCCTCAATCTTCTCACTGTATGGAAATAACTCTAGCATTTAATTTATGGAGCTTGAATAAAATAATGCATGTGAACTACATGGCATAAATACTCAGAAAAAAAACATTATTCTGAAAGTCTTCATGAACAATGGTTTGGAGACCACCACCAGCAGTGCCCAGGGGCTGCTCCCAGAGATGCCGGGAAGAACCACGAGGTGACAGATTTCAAACCCAGGGTTTCTGTATGGAAGCTTCAGTCCTCTGGGTCATCTTCCTGGCCCCTTTCTTCATAAACAATGAAAGGAGAGTAGAGAAGGTGATTTGATTGCCTAATGTCTGCCAATCCAGTATCAAAGACTTTTTGACAGTCTTTTGTTTCATCTTCATGATGTCTCTGTGAAGGAGCATTTATTCTCTTCTCCAAAAGGAGGAAGCTGGCTGCAGACACTCCGTCATACAACTGGTAAGGACTCCAAAGTTCATTTTCTTTCCGTGACTTCATGATGCCCCTGGTTATCTATTTGCCATTGAGCTTTGATAAGCTATATCTTGTGTGTACTTTTTTCCAATGTATGATTTCCCCGCAGGAGTTTAATTATAGTTTGTCATGCAAATGCATTTATATAAGTCCATAAATCTTGTCTCTAACAAAACATTTGATTTCTTGAATTATTGGCAGATATTTTCATCTCATCCGACCTAAGAAAACATGGAGGCTAGATAGAGAGATCAAAGGGCTGGAGTCCACGCTGTGCATACAGGTGGCCAGGTTTGATCCCTGCAAGCACCGTCAGAAGTTACCCACCCCCCCAAAAAAAAAAGATAACAAGATTTTGGGCATGAGAGATAGTATAGGGATTGAGGCACTTGCTTTTCATGCAGCTAAGCTGGTTTTGAATCTCCCACACCACATCTGATCCCTTTGTGTACTACCAGGAATAACCCCCCGAGGACAGCCCCTGTACTAACTCTCCTGCCTGGAACTTTGATTTAAAACTTGGTGATACGTGGGATCAGAAAGATAGTACAGCAGGAAGGGCACTTGTCTTGTATGCAGCTGACCTGGGTTGAATTCCCAGCGCTATATACAGTCCCCTGAGCACTCCAGAAATGATCCCTGAGCACACAAGGGCTCAAGGAATAAGCCCTTAAATATTGCGATGTGGCTGCAGTATTTCCCCCAAACCACCACACCAAAAAAATTAAAAGATTTTGGTGGCACAGGTCTGACCTTAATTCATCTTACTTTTTTTTTTTTGTAGTACCAAAAACCCTAAAAGAGCCTCCAACGTGGCACCATTGAAAAGGACGTGTAAAGAGAGGCTTCTAAAATCTTGGGGCTAGGACGAATGGAGACGTTACTGAGACCACTCGAGAAATTCAACGATCAACAGAATGAAGACAATGATGATGATGATGACCAAAAATCAAGCCCAGTGACACTTATATATTTTATTTTTGTTGTTGCTTTTTGGGTCAAATCTGGCTGTGGTCAAGGACCAGCTACTTAGTCCTTGGGGGACATTCCCTGAATTTCTCAGGGTAGATATGGGTTCTGAGAATAGAACCCAGGACCTCACATATGCAAGACAAGTGCTCTACCACTGAGCCACTTCCCCAGCCCCCTAATACATTTTTTAAGTGGTATTTTGTGTGAAAGAAATAGTATAGCTATTAAGGTGCTTGCCTTGCATGCAGCTGACCCAGGTTTAATCCCCAGCATCATGTATGGTCTCCTGAAGCCTGCCAGAAATGATCTCTGAGCTCCAAGCAGAGTAAGCTCTGAGCATAATTAGGTATGGTTCCAGAACAACAATAAAGATGGTATTTTACCCCACTTAATGTACAAAAGATAAATATACCTGTTATTAAATCCAGTTTGTGAATGGGCCTTTCCTAACAAGAATAAAATCTGGTTCCTCACATATTTATTCCTTTATGTCTCCTTTATAATGTTCTTTAACTTTCCTATGCCCCAAGTTGAACTAATACCTGGTACTTAATGGATTTGCAAAAGGATTTCCAACCACCAAATCACAGATGCTCAGCGTTGAAAGGGGGCTTAGTGCTTTACTAGAGCAGCAATTCCCAAATGTTAGAAGCACCTGAAAGATTTGTTGAAACACCAATTGCAGGCTGGAGAGGGAGCTTTCCAGGCCGGGGTACGTGCTCTACATGTAACAGGACCAGGTTCCAAACCAGCCCCACACTGTTCCCCGAGCACTCCCGGGAGTTACCCCCAAGCATTCAGCTGGGAGTAGCCTCCAGTACTGGTGGCTGTGGACCCCCACCAAAACACATTTAAGAACAGAGAAGGGTATCTTGTCATAAGCACTGGTGAACCTGAGGAACAATATGTAAGTGAAATAACTCAATCACAAAAAGATACATACAACTTGTGTCCACTAATATGAAGTATCTAAAGTGATCAGATTCAAAGAACAGAATAGAATGTTGCTAGGAGCTGCTAAGAGAGGGGAAAGTAAGTTGCTGAATGAGTAAGAGTTTCACATTGACAAGATTAAAAAAGTTCTGTGGATATTTTTTTCCACAACAGTGTGAATTTCTAACCCTTTTGAACCGTGTACTTGAAAGTAGCTAAGATGGGCCAGAGAGATAAAACAGTGGGCAAAGTGCTTTCCTCGCATGCAGCTAAGACAGGTGTAGCCCCCAAACAAAAAAACCCATAAAACATGGTTAAGATGATAAATTATATCATTTGGGGGAAGGGGGTGTTGGGTCACACCTAGCAGCGTGCTCAGGGGCTATTGCTGGCTCAGAAATTACTTCTAGAATTTGCGGGGGTGGGGGTGGGGGGGTGGGAGCATATATAACACTGGGAATTTGGACCCATATCACATCCTCAGCAGCCACATGCAAGGCAAGTGTCTTACCTCCCATACTATGTCCCCAGTCCCCAAGAGTATCATTCTTCATCATGTTCAAGAAGCATACTGAACATCTAAAATTAAAAATTTTGATTTCTGGGGATGGCGAGATAGTACAGCAGGGAGGCCATTTACCTTGCAAGTGGCCAACCTGGGTCCAATCCCCAGCACCCCATATGGTTCCCAGAGCACTGCCAGGAGTGATGCCTGAGTGCAGAGCCAAGAGTAACCCCTTTAGGGGCTGGAGCGATAGCACAGCGGGTAGGGCGTTTGCCTTGCACGTGGCTGAACTGAGTTCAATTCCCAGCATCCCATAAGGTCCCTGGAGCACCGGCAGGAGTAATTCCTGAGTGCAAAGCCAGGAGTAACCCCTGAGTATCTCCCAGTGTGACCCAAAATGCAGAGAGAGAGAGAGAGAGAGAGAGAGAGAGAGAGAGAGAGTGTAACCCCTATACATTACCAGATGTAGCCTCCAATAAAAACAACAACAAAAATTATTTTTTTAAATTTTTGTTCCTAAAAGAAAAGGGAGATTGTATTCAGACATTCCAGGACCCTTCATTGCTTTGGGGAATGCTTTTCAATCGTGTTCCTTGGAGCTGAGTCTCCTGGAACTGCTGCAGGAGTTGCACACTCTGCAAGTAGCAGCCTCAGGAAGAAGCAGGAAAGGGGAGGAAGAGGCGAGAGCTCACACAGCCTCAGACGGGCTCACAGGCTCTCAAGTCAGGGCCTGTCAAGCCTGGATCTGAGCCACAAATGCTTCTTCAATGTCTCCTCTGAACGGCAGACATGTCCTTCCCAGATCTTCTTCCTCAAAACATCGTTGGTTGGGGGCTGAAGAGATAGTACCATGGCTAGGGCACTTGCCTCACACATGGCCAACCAGGGTTAAATCCCCAACACCCTAGGTATGCCACTAAAAGGAATCTCTGAGCACAGAGTCTGAAGTAAGTCCTGATCACTGAAGGGAATGACCTCAAAATAGTTGCACTGTAGCACTGTCATCCTGTTGTTCATTGATCTTGCTCGAGCGGGCACCAGTAATGTCTCCATTGTGAGACTTGTTGTTACTGTTTTTGGCATATTGAATATGCCACGGGTAGCTTGTCAAGCTCTGCCATGTGGGTGGGATACTTTCGGTAGCTTGCCAGGCTCTCCGAGAGGGACAGAGGAATCAAACCCAGGTAGGCCGCGTGCAAGGCAAACGCCCTACCCACTGTGAAAAATAGTACAAAACAAAAAAAAATCTATAATTTGTTGTCGGTGGTTATAGTCTTGGTGTTGGACCACACTTAGCAGTGCTGAGAGTTAACCCCCAGTTCTGTGCTTGGGGGTTGCTCCTGACGGTGCCTGGGAGATCATATGCAAAGCCAGAGATGGAACCAGAGCTGGATGCATGCAAGACAAGCACCTTAACTGCTGCACTATCACAATCTCTCCATCTTCTCAAAACACCATTAGAAAAATATTTTTTTTTAGTGGCTGGAGAGGTAGTACAAAGGTTAAGACACTTGCCCTGCATGCAGCTGCGGCCATAACTCTGGTGTGAACCCAAATCCGAGTGACCCCAAACTATGCAGCAAAGGTTTGCTACCTGCTAACTGTTAGCTCTGTAAGTCTTAGTAATCAATTCACCTCCCTGCTGTTTCCTTCTCTACTTGGTGCTGATTTTCTAGTTCTATTACCTGAACTTTCCTCCTGTGATCCCTTTGTTAGAACTTGCCTCACATTCTTCTCTGAAAGAAGCTAGCTACATATAAAAGTGAGTGGTGGTCAGGGAGATGGCTTAAAGCACTGGTGTGTGGTGGGATATGCAGGCTTAATCCCTAGCACCACTGGATCCCCAGCAACACCAGGACAGGTCCCAGAGCACTGCTCTAGGAGTAGCCTCCAGTCCCACTGGGTATGGCTCTAAAAACCAAACAAAAAGAGTGAATGAATGGAAGTTCCACTCTCTAGGAGAGTGCTTGGTCTCTAGAATTCCTATTCCCATAGGTCACTATTCCTTCCTCTGAATAGGAACTTAACAGTTAGCATCTTGGAGAACAGGCACGCTCTGAATTCAGACACGGAGTTTGCAGGCCTGAAGAGACATCAAAGCCTGGTGCAGCATCCCAGGAGCAGGGAAAGGAAATGAGGAATGTGAGGCTCAGAGAAGTTTGATAGCTCCCTCAAGGTCACAAAGCCAGCCTGAGGCGGAGTCTGGAATGGAGCTAAACACGAAGTCTGGACTGGAGGACTTTTCAGACACTACTCCCTGTTATCCAAATGATAACCCACCTAAAAAAGGGTCCCTAGGCGGTCACAAGACACCAACGTGGAACCCCTTTATTTGGTGCAGAGTAAGTATCCAAGTAGCAGACACCCCCCAAGGGCAGGGCTAGCACCAAATCGGCGGGGAACATAATCTGATGGATTTCCTTCAGAATTGGGCCCAATTCTGCCATTTGGAGGGTTCCGTCCATGTGAGGGCGTGAGGGGCTCTCCTGCAGCACAGAGGGGCCTACCTTTCTCGCAGTAGGGTTCCCCATCTTCCATGTGGAAGAGGCTGTTCCCAAAGGGCTTCTTGCAGGCCGCGCAGACAAAGCAGGTGGTGTGCCAGGTCTGTCTCAAGGCGTGCATCACTTCCTGGGGGGGAGGGGAGCGCCGCTCAGGAGGGAGGCAGGAGGCAGACCTTCCCCTCCCTCCAGCTCCCAGTCACCAGGGGATGGGGCAGGAGGGCCCAGGAAAGGGCCTTGGATACACAGAGGAAAGGGGGGTTGGGCAGAACAGAGATTCCTACACTGCTCAGTCTTGGGGAGGGCAGAGACTGGTGAAGAATGGGGGAGAAGATGGGGAGAGGGTCGCAGCCATTGACTTACCCCCATGATTTTGGTGTTGCACTTGGCACAGATCGGGGCAAAGAACTGCTCATAGCACCGTTCACAGTACACGTTGTTCTGCTCCTCCACAAAGCACCTGTCTGCCAGTGAGGTCTTGCAATAGGCACAGTTGAACTCCTCCGGGTGCCAGGAACGGCCCATGGCTACCAGGAAGGGCCCCCTGGAGACGCAGAGAATAGCACTTAACAGGGCGGCTCTGAAGGTTTCAGACTAGGTATTTTAGAGACCCCATCACTGTTTCTATTTTGACCCCCATTTGCTTGACTTCCTTGACTATTCTAATGAAATTTGGATAAAGTTCCACACAGAGTGGCTGGAGAGATAATACAGCACGACAAAACCGAGTTTGATCCCTGACACTCCAGATGGTTCCCTGAGCCCGGCAGGATTGATCCCTGAGCACAGAGCCAGGCGTAAACATTGAGTATCACTGGATGTGGCCCCAAAACCAAGGTGGGGGTGGGAGAACAAACTCCATGCAGAGGTATGTTCCTAGTTATTGTGTTGTTATGGTAAATGGAAGCCAGGCTCAACTCAAAAATTTACCATCTCGAAGTCAGGTTAGCCTGTTACCTACATGGTTGGCTACTTTAACTCAGAATAACAAAGGCAACTGTCCCGGTGGTTAACATTTACTACGTGCTAGCTCTGTGCCAGGCACCATTTAAGAAGAAATTTGTATTAACTGAAAAGAAAAAAAAAACCAACTTGCTTAACTCTCTCAATAGAACTATGAAGTAGGGATTATTATGAATTTCATTTTCAGAGAAGAAAGCAGACACCAAGAAGTTAGGTCAGTGGTTTAGGGTCTGAGGGCTAAATGGTGGATCAGGACACACCTGGGTCATCTAGTTCCAGATTAGGAATTAGAACAGTGGGACTATAAGGAAATGTTTTGGTTCTAACTTATTTTTTTTGGTAGATTTGGGGCCACACCTGACGGTGTTCAGAGATCATTCCTGGCAGGGTTTGGGACCCACATGCAGTGGTGGGGATCGAACCAGTGCTGACTGTGTGCAAGGTAAGCACCTAAACCCCCATACTACCTCTCTGGCTCGAAAAGAAAAGTTTTAACTTTCACTTTTCTGAATTTTCTAATTCTTCTCTAAGTGTTATTTTGTTTTCAAATAAAAGTGTTTTTAATATGTTTTCAAATAAAAAGGTTTTAAATACACACACACACACACACACACACACACATTCACTCCCTGAAGTTTCTCCCCCTACACACACAAACATACTATTCACATGAGCACTGCCAAAGATCCCTGACCTCCAAGCATGAAATAACTTGTTTTCATTTCAGTGTGGCAGCTGCCCACCCAAGCCGAAGCAGCACAGAGCCTGTTTCTGAAAAGATCTAGAAGTAACTCAAAAGGGAGGAGGCTGAGTCAAACCAGCACTGCTAGCCAGCTTGCGACATGCCAGCAAGGCCTGTGATTCCCAGAACCTGGCCCAAACCCAAGAGGGAGGCTCTGGCACCAGGCAACTCGCTGGAACTTACCCACTTACCTCATGGAATCCTCCCAACTCCGCAGGGAAGTGGGTGTTGCAGAGGTGGGGAAACTGTTGCTCCCAGAGGGTGGACCAGATGGCCAGCCAGAGGGCCGGGAGACTGCTCTGCAAGCTTCCCCACTCTTTTCCCCATACCTGCCCTTCCAGATCCCCCGCACCCTTGCACCCCTCCACCTCACCAGGGCTCTGCCCATGGGTGACCCTTGCACGCCCCCCGCCCCGCATCCCTCCCTACCACATTACAGGAATCCTACCGGATGATGTTGTTGCAATGGCCACAGAGTGGGGTCCGGCTGCTGGCTGGGAAGCGCTCAGCCCTCTGAACGATGCCCCTGGCCAGGGGGGCACCTGTCGGGGTGTAGCCCGGACCCGCTCGAGGCAAGGTCTGCTTGCTGATGGTGGTGGTACCCTTGCCAGGGGCAAACTTCTGAGAGAAGCTGTCGTCTGTCACCCATGGGGGGCGGCTGGCAGGCTCCGAAGGGGCCCCACCATAGGTCGATGTGGGGTTATAGCTGGGGGCTGGTGAAGGGGTATAGGTGGGGGCTGGCGAGGGGGTATAGGTGGGGGCTGGTGAAGGGGAGTAGGTGGGGGCTGGTGAGGGGGTATAGGCTGGTGCTGGGGAGGGAGAGTAGGTAGGGGCAGGTGAGGGGGTATAGGCAGGCGCAGGAGAGGGGGTGTAGGGAGTTTGACTGTAATTGGCCCCTGGGGATGGGCTGTAGGTAGACGCAGGCACTGCAAGTCAAAAATACCCAAAGGAAATCATGTTAGGAATTCATTCCCCTAACTCCCCTACCCCCAGCAGAGAACTATCAAAGGAGACTCGACTCTTAAAGTAGTACAGTTCCAACCTTTGCATGAGACAAGTCACTGGACTTCTTGATACTCCAGATCTGCACTGTTTTGTTCTGTTTGGGAGCCACACCTGGCGGTGTTCAGGGTCGATTCCTGGAGTATTACTTGGTAGGGAGAGGAGAGTGTTATGGAGGGTCACTCCTCGGAGTGCTTGCAGGACCATGGGGTCTCAGGACTTGAGCCCGGGCTCTCAATGCAGAGCAAGTACTCTAGCCCTTTAAAGAGCTGTCGCTAAAGGAGTGGAGGGAGACAAAGAACCACTGGAGCAGAGCTCTGCAATCCAGAGCTTGGGAAGAGCTCAGGGAGGGATTCGGCTATAAGTACTTGTGGCTGTGTGGGGTACGGCTCTCTGAGCCTTGGCTGCCTGCAGGACACGGGGAAGTATGAGGGGCTTGTGGGGAGGACCCCAGGGTGTCCCCAAAGCTCACGTCTGGGTTCCCTGGGATGGGAGTGGCCAGCCGGGCCTTGACTGGAAGATGCGTTCAGTTGCACTCTGACTAGTGATCGGCTGTGTGCAGTGCTTCACTGCGTGCACTCGCTGAACCCGAACCAAGTCCAACCTCCCGGACAGAGCAGCATTTTCAGGCTCAGGTTTGGGGTTTAGTGACAATTGTTTTCTTGAAAAACAGCTGGCTTGGAGAGGAATTCCATCCTGGCTTGATTGGAGTTGGGGGTCTTGAAGGAATCATTCAGAGTAGGCAGAAATGCTAGGGTGACAGAGCCCAGGGCTCGCTAGTGTCCCTTGCCTTGTGACTATCATGGGGATCCCTGCTCCCACAGACCCTACTGCAGTAGAAAGTGAGGATGCGTGAGACTGAGCTTACCAAGGAAGTTCAGGAGTGGGGGAGAAGGCCCTGCCCCACTGCCAGCACTCCCTTTCCAGCTCTCTGAAAGCAACCATTTTTCCAAAGACATACAGATGGCTCTGGCATATTGGCTATGCCAAAAACAGTAACAATAAGTCTCACAATGAGAGACATTACTGGTGCCCGCGCGAACAAATCGATGAGCAACGGGATGACAGTGACAGTGACAGTGATACAGATGGCTCACAGACATAAGGGAAAGTCTCAACCTCACTTACTAGGAAAATGTACATAAAACCATAATGAAATATCAGCTCTCACCAATGAAAATGGCCTAGATCTAAACTGGAAAAAATCAAATGTTGGGGCTGGAGCGATAGCACAGCGGTAGGGTGTTTGCCTTGCATTCGGCTGTACTGGGTTTGATTTCCAGCATCCCATATGGTCCCCTGAGCACCACCAGGACTAATTCCTGAGTGCATGAGCCAAGAGTAAGCCCTGTGCATCACCAAGTGTGACCCAAAAAGCAAAAAACAAAGAAACAAACAAAAAACCAAATGTTGGTGAGGGTATGGAAAAAAAGGAACTCTTGTGATGTTGGGGGAATTGTCAGTTGAATATAGCTTCTATGCTAAATAGTATGCAGATTCCTAAAAAACCAAAACAGGGGCTAGGGATGTGGCCCAAGGGATAGAGCACATGCCTCAAAGTGAAAAGCCTGGGCTCAATCCCCAACACCACCTCCCCCAAACACCTGACCTCTTTCCCTCCCAAGCACACATTCTCAGCACTGCCAGATGTGACCTCCACACAATAATTTTTTTTTCTTTTTGGGTCACACCCGGTGATGCACAAGGGTTACTCCTGGCTCATGCACTCAGGAATTACTCCTGGCGGTGCTCGGGGGACCATATGGGATGCTGGGAATCGAACCTGGGTCAGCCACATGCAAGGCAAATGCGCTACCCACTGTGCTATCACTCCAGCCCCCTCTACACAATAATTTTTTAAAAAATTAATTCATGTCTTGAACATGTGTGAGACACTGGATTTTATTCCCAGCACAGTCAAAACAAAAAAAATGGACACTTAAAAATGGAAGTATCATGTAATTCTTAACACTATTTTCTAGCATTTATGTGAAGGGTATGAAAACACTAATTTGAAAGAGTATTTGCACTTCTATTTATAACAACATTATTCACAATAGCTAAAACATGGTAACAATCTAAATGTCCATCAACAGATGACTGGATAAAGAAGCTATGGTATATCTATGCAGTGGAATATTACTCAGTGATTTAAAAAGAAAAAAAAGATGAAATAGCCCCAAACTCTCCCCTTTCCTTGAAAAAAGAAGAAAGGAAAAAGCCCCCCAAAATGATGAGATGCCTTTGGAGATAACACAGATGAAATTTTGAAATTTGAGGTGATTCTGCTATGTGAAATGAGTCAGGAAGTAAAAGATAAAAATGTTTTTTTTAATGTGAAATATAAATAGTCAAGCAACCAAACTGGCAAAACACCATAAAAATAGTTCTTAGGGGGCTGGAGCAATAGCACAGCGGATAGGGTATTTGCCTTGCACGCGGCCAACCCGGGTTTGATTCCCAGCATCCCATTTGGTCTCCTGAGCACCGCCAGGAGTAATTCCTGAGTGCACGAGCCAGGAGTAAACCCTGTGCATCGCCAGGTGTGACCCAAAAACCAAAAAAAAAAAGAAAAAGAAAAAAAAAAGAAAAGAAAAGAAAAGAAAAAAATGGTTCTTAGACTTGAAAATTAGAATGGCTACTAGCGATACAGGAGAAGGGGTGTGAGAGTCATAAGTTAGGGGGGAGGGTACGTTTTGATGGTGAGATGACACTGGAATGTCGGTGGCTGGATATGGTAATACATATCAAAGTACAAAGCTCTAGTTGACATTTGACAGTGGTGCCAAAAAGCTAGTATAGTGGCTAAGGCACTTGTCTGACACACAGTGACCCGGGTTTGATTCCTGGTACCCTATGTGGCCCCCAAAGCAAATTCAGGACTTATCCCTGAGCACAGAGCCAGGAGTAAGCCCTTAGCAACTACAGGTACAGCCTGAAAACAACAGAATTTGATAGTAATAGCAAATGGGCAAAGGTTAGTTATTAATTTATTTTTAAAAACTAATTTAAAATATTAATCCATTGAGAAAGAAGAACAGGGGCCAGAGTGACAGTACAGCAGGTAAGGCATTTGACTTGCATGCACTCGGTCAGCCCTAATTTGATCCCCAGCATCCCGTGTCCCAAGCACTACCAAGAGTAACCTCTGAGCTTGTTGTGTATGGCCCACAAACAAACAAACAAAACAAAACAAACAAAAAATTCAGAAGACAACAGCAATGGATAGGATCCCATATAGTCCCCTGTGCACTGCCAAGAGTGATCCCTAAGCACAGAGTGAGGAGTAACCCCCTGAGTACTGCCAAGTGTGATCCCAAAACTAAAAACCAAAAGGATGAAAGTCCTCCTACTTCTGGGCTATCTAACTGGTAGCTCTAGTGACCACAAAGCACCTGCAATGTGGATCGATTAAATTTTGAAGATTAAGCACAAGAATGTGGCACATCTCATTAAGAATGATCTTAGTATTGAAATCTTTTGAATATTGTAAGTTAAATAACATATACTAAATGGATTTCACCTGCTTCCTTTGAAATTTAAAGATGTGACTACTTGAAAATTTATTGTGATTGGACTGCACCGCCCTCATCAAAACAGTGACTCCCAAGAGGCTCTACCTTGCTTCCCCAGCCAGACCCTTTAAGGGTATTATTTCATTTAACATTTGCTGCAACCCACTTGAGGCAGGTATTATTCTCCAGAGAAGAAATTGAGGCTTGGAAAACTTAAGCGCCTGTCTTAAAAATCACGGAGCTAGTGAACTCGCTGGCAGAAACCCGAGTTCAAGCCATGGGATTCAACCCCCTTGCTTATAGCCACTCCCTAAGGCAGCAAAACAGGCTTTAGCACGCCCCTTCCAAATGGGGCCTTTGCCCAGTTTTGCCCGCCTCCCTCAGCAATACTAACATTCCCGGTGCCTGGCAGACGTTCACCCTCCTCCCCTGCAAGGCCTTGCAGACGTCCCGGCCCACCCACCTTTATAGAAGGTGCTGAAAAGCTGAGGTCTGCACACATAGTGGCGCGGGGGTGGGGTAGGGGGCCAGTGAGGCCAGAATCGGGTTTGGCTGTTCCCCAGCGCAGAGCCGCAGTAGAGCTGAGGCTAAAGACCCTACGCTACAGGAGGTGCGACCCTCTGGCAGGACGCCCCTGCACCACTTAGTCCCGGAGGGGGGGGGGCGTGGGGAGATGTGTGTGGTGTGTGTGCTGCACCCCCCCCACCCCCAGGACGAGCCGGGAAAGAGACTTGACCCCCTCCCTCACCCCCACCCCCACCCTCATCTCCCGGAGCCCCGAGGCTGTTGCTATTTTCTGCGTGACGGAATTAAGCCCGTCCAAATTAGAAGGTGATATTTCATCTCTAATGGGCCGAGTTCAAAAGGCCCCTATCGCACTCGGCAGGCTCGGGAATGTGTAATTAAACAAGGTGATTTCTGACTCATTCCACATCGGGCCTGGCTCCCCTCCGCGCGCCCGGCCCCGCTGGGGTGCCTCGCCCTCCGCCCGGGCCACATCAGTCCGGGTCTCCGCCCGGCCCTGGGGGTGCGGGTGTGTGTGCGTGCGTGCGTGCGTGCGTGCGTGCGTGTGTGTGTGTGTGTGTGTGTGTGTGTGTGTGTGTTTATGGGGGTGAGGGCCCAGGTGTCCCGGAGAACCGGCGCCAGCGATCAGATCCGGGCAGCGGAGCTGCAGCCCGGCCGGGGGTGGGGGAAACGGGGGGCACTCCTCGCCACCGCCCCCGGGGCCCCTCCCAGCCGCCGGGCCACCCGGGGAGAGGCTGGAGGCACACCCGGCTGCCTGCTCCCCGCCGGCCAGGAATGAGTTAACGTCTGCACCGCCTGGGAACACAGCGCAGGCACGTCTCGCGCGTCTGGGCCTCAGCCCGGGTGCGGGAGGAAGCGGGGGTGCGGGGAGGGGGGGGGAATGTCCCGGGCTCGTGCTGCCTCCTGGCGGGTCAGCAGAGAAGTGTCGGGCGGCAGGGCTGGGAAGCACAACCCCCCCCAACCCTACATACACACACACACACACACACACACACACACCCATCACACCCAACACACACACACCCATCACACCCAACACACACACCCATCACACCCAACACACACACACCCATCACACCCAACACATATCCATCACACACGCCCACACATACCCATCTCACACACACATGCGCACGCACACACACGCACGCATACACACACACACACACACACACACACATCCCAGGACCCGCCCCGGACCCGCCCCGGAAGGTGCCCGGAAGAACCCGCCTAGGCGGGGCGTCCGCCAGGACGGAAGTTCTGGCTCTCAGAGTTGCGGCGGAGACTTCGTCTCTCGTGCCCGCTCCTTCCCCTCCTCCCTTTTCTCAAACGTTGTGTTTGTTGGTGTTTGTTTATTTCTGTTTTGGAAGCACCTCTGAGCGCGCCCTGCCCGGCTGTTCTGTCTCGGCCCCTCCCACCCCGGGCGGTCCAGCTTCCTGAGATGTTTCCACCCTTTGCAACCTCCGGCTTCCGGAGAGGTTTCACCCTTGCCAACTGCTCCAGATTGCTCCCCGATCCTGGGGCTCTGTGACCTCAGGACATCAGGTCGTCGTCGCAGAGGGACAGAGGAGGGCACCTCGTGGGCTAGGAGTTTCCCTTGGTCCCCCAGAACATAGATAGTCAGGTGCCCGCGCGAGAGAGTAAAGATTTCTCGTTCGAACAACCTTGGGCATAGAAGGGTCTGTCAGCGTTTAGTAAAATGGGGCTAGTCCTGACTCTTCTGCCCTGCACATTAAATCAAATTTCCCCCCCCCCCCAAAGAAGGCCCTTCCTGAGTCTGTTCCTGTTTTGTTTGTCCTGTTTTTGTTTGGGGACCACACAAAACAGTGCTCAGAGCTTAGTTTTGACTCTACTCAGGGATCACTGCCAGTACCTAACCTGCTGCACTTCATCTCCTGTCTTATGTGGCTTGTTCTCCAGCCACTAACCACATATTCCTGAGGCCACGGCTGATTGTCCAACTCTCCCATGTGACAGAACAGATTCCTCCTTCCCTGCTGCTGAGTTAGCTGCCTCGTTCTTTCCTAACCAGTGACTAGCTCCAAACTGCATTAATTTTGCCACATGAAAAAAAAAAGGCCTGTATGTAACAATGGGAGGTGGGGTTACTGGGGAGAATAGTTTCTAAAACTGTTTATCGCGACCGGAGACTTGCAATACCAATTCCATTACATTTACTATTGTAAAGAGCAATAGTCTGAAGATACTATTTCTTTTTTTCTTCTTTTTTTTTTTTGATGGGGGGAGCAGGTCACACCTAGTGATGCTCTGGGGTTAGTGCTGGCTTTGCACTCAGAAATTATTCCTGGCAGTGCACTGGGGGCCATATGGGATGCCAGGGATTGAACCTGGATTGGCCACCAAAAGCACAACAATTTTGAGGGAAAGCTTGTGTCTGTCTCAGGTCCGATCACACCCCGCTATGGAAGGGGCAGCAGGAGACAGCACTGGGGACCCTGCTGATGTTAGTCCTGAGACTTGGACCCCCAAAGAGTGTAGCTCACAGCTCCTCCAAGCCCACCCCACAGATTGCTTTCCTCACTCATCCCTGCCATTCTTCTTTCACGACTGTTCTGGGCAGCTTCTTGGTGCCAGGTGTGAGGCAGGGGCGGGGGATACAGTAGGAGAAATTCTCCACAACTCTGCCCTCATGGAATTCAGAGATACAATCCAGTGGGAAGGAGGGGATGGTGATATCAGCACCCAGGGTGGGTGCCGGGGGCCCTTGTGTGGATATATTCTGAGAAAGAAAAAAAACTTAGGGACCTTCCCCTGGCCTGGAAAATGTCTGCCAGAGAGCCTTCAGCTTCACTAAGCAGGGATGAGCAGGGGGCAGGGGGAGTGCGACCCAGTTGGAAAACTGCCTCTCGGGGGCAGCGTGTTAGTGCTGCAGGTAGGACACTTGCCTTGCACGTGCCCAAGCTGTGCAATGTCGATTCCCGGCACTCCATATGATCGATTTCTGAGCCCTGCCAGGAGTGATCCCTGAGCACTCAGCCAGGATTCAGTCCTGAGCACTGCTGGGTGTGATGAGCACTGCTGGCCTACCTCCCCACCCCACCAAAAATAAAGCAACCAAACACCAACAAAACAAACTGCCTGTCAGCTCTGGGGAACAGGTCCAACTTTTCCTACAAAACAGGGTCTGAGCCTATAGGCCGAACATGATGGCC
This sequence comes from Sorex araneus, assembly GCF_027595985.1. Classification (NCBI taxonomy): domain Eukaryota; kingdom Metazoa; phylum Chordata; class Mammalia; order Eulipotyphla; family Soricidae; genus Sorex; species Sorex araneus. The sequence continues at coordinate 40,795,068 of NC_073312.1, forward strand.
ACTTAATACCTCTACTGCAAACCACAACACCCAAAAGGAGAGAGAGAGCAAAAGGGAATGCGCTGCCACAGAGGCGGGGTGGGGTAGAGTGGATGCGGTGGGGGTGGTGGGAGGGATGCTGGGACCATGGGTGGTGGGAAATGGGCACTGGTGGAGGGAAGGGTACTCGCCCATTGTATGACTGAAATGCAAGAACAAAAGTTTGTAAGTCTGTAACTGTATCTCACGGTGATTCACTTATAAAAAATTAAAAAAAAAAAAAGAGGTCTGAGCCCTTGTCAGGCCTCCTGCAAGGAGGCCCTGGGCAGTGATGAGAATGGGGACCCGAGAAAATGGCATAGCAGCAGGCAAGCTCAGCCCGCCCTGACCCCCCTGGCCACTCTGCATGCAGCACTCTATGTGAGGAAGTCAAAGACCACCCACTGAGAAGCTGGTGGGGGCCACACCATGACCCGTAAGCTTTCCCCAGAGCCCACAGCTGCCTGTGCTGTGGCGTGAATGAGACCCAGGCTCCTGGAGAAACGAGCTCCTTTCCGGCTTCTCCGTGAGTCTGGAAATCCCCACCCAGGAATGTTCTTTTCCTATAGAGCTGGGAGGCTCCCCACTTGTCTTCCCATAGCCAGCACAGATCCCAGAAGTGTCTGCGCGCACATGGGCACACACACATACACATGCACACACGCGCGCCAACCACGCACACACAGACGCGCAGACACACACACGTGTGCATGCGCAGACGATTCTGGCCCAAAGTGGGAGGAAGGCAGGTTCACTCAATAGTAGGGCCTCACTTTTGATCTCTCTCTCTCCAATTGGGTGTGTGGTTTGCAATAGGAGCACTGAGCGGCCATCGTGTTCAGTCTCTAGACTACTTTCAGCACACATCTCCCTTCCCACGCAGGATCTCCAACCACATTTTACTTGGTGTTCCCTTCTCTATCTGAGCTGCCTTTTTACCCTGCCACAGAGGCAGGGTGGGGTTGGGGGGAGATGGGATTGGGGGTTGGGAGGGATACTGGGTTTATTGGTGGTGGAGAATGGGCACTGGTGGAGGGATGTGCTTGTGAACATTGTATGACATAAAAACAAGCTCGAAAATGTGTGAATCTGTATCTTTACCCTCATGGTGACTCACTAATTAAAGAATAAAATAAATTAAAAAAAAAATAGTAGGGCCTCACTGAGCCCCGCCCCACCAAAGCTCTGGCCCCTCTCTGCAAACAGCTTCCCGAACCACCCTGCCACTCACCTGGCTGGTAGACAGAAGGCCGGATACTGGCAGTTGTGACAACCCGGGGCTTGGGTGCAGGCGCTGCAGGGGCTTCACTGTAGGTCTGAGTGGCAGGTGCTGGAGAGGTCGCCTGAGGCCTGGAACCAAGGGGTAAGAGTTAACTGCCAGCAGGACAGCCCCACCAGGCCCCGGGGCCTGCAGCCATAAGCTGGAACCTCTGGGAGGTGGAAACCTGGAGCGCGTGACCCTGGGGCACTGCCAGGGGCTGTGGAGGAATGGAACTCTGAGGGTCTTGGAGGAGGCAGCTGAGTCCCGGTGAGTCAGTTAGAGCAGCAGACGCCTTCAGACCTGCAGCCCATTGCGGGGGAGGCAGGGAAGACCCGCTAGCCAGGGGGGAGGAAAACTTCTCCCCCAGGTAGAGACTGCCAGGCTGGGGCAGGAGAGAGTGGAGATGGAGACGGCCACCCCCTGGCCCCGCAGACCCTCAAGGGCACCACACGGCCTCAGGCCACTTTCCCCTCAGTGCTGTTGCAGGAGGGAGTAGCAAAGCCTTTGGTTTTGGGGCAGTGATGCTGGGGGGGTGGGGGGCGGGGTTCAAGAGAAACCCGCGGTCTCTCTTCCACTGGGTAAATTGCTAAGACACCTAGAACATCCTGTTCATACTTGTGACCCAATGACCAGGGGGCCCAGAGAGACAGGGGACGGGGGGTGGGGGGTGAGGAGAGGGAGTGTTCCAGTGCATTGCCCTCAAGGACCTGCTGTCCTGGGCTTCTCTTCTTCAAGAGCTTGCTGGAGAAGCCAACCTGATCCCATCCAAAGTTTCCCCATTCAACTCTGTGTGAGCCACCCAACTCGCCTTTCCTCACTTTTATGCGAGCCAGACAGATAATACTGGGGTTAAGGAAGGAACTTGTCTTGCAGGTGGCTGACCCTCGTTTGATCTCCAGCACCAGTCTGTGCCTACTCTGTGATCCCTGAGCACGGAGCTAGGGGTGGTCCTGGAGCTCTTAGGCTTGGCCCTAACCTGCTCCCCAAGCCCTAAATAAATCTAACGAACACCCGCAGAACATTCCCTGGTCTATGTCTCTTTCAGATCCCAGTGGAGACCCCATACCCATAGTTAGGGCAAAAGGGGTGCAGAAGAAGTGAGCCCCCAGATAGGCTACCCTCTTTCTTCAGCCTTTCCTGCTTGCTTTCCACTAGTAGCCCAACAAGCCCACAACTGGCCCATCCCCTTTGGGACAGATTTGGATGCTAAAGAAGCATCTTCCTCTCAGTAGGTCTGGGAGTGGGTAGACCTCACCTAAGAACCCTCAGTAGGATGTGGAGGGTGGGTGCGGTGCTGAGGTTGAAAAGGGCTCGGCCACCAGAGGCCTGGGCCGAGGGCAGCCTTCAGACCTGCCCTGTTAAATGACCTGTGAGGCTGCCAGCCTCCCCTCCCGAGGCTTGCCTGCCCTTCTCTGTTAGACCCATCAGGACCAGTGCAATAGGGGCCTCCTTGGGAGCAAAGAGGCTGTGTTCCTGGGTGACCAGCTTCCCCTGTGGTGGGAGAAGGCCAGAGGTGGCCCCCGAGAAAGATAGCATGTCCAGGATTGGTGTTGGGAGAGGAAGCAGAGGCTTAAGACCTACAGCAAGAATCGTGATGAGATGCCTGCGGGTTTTTGCCTCCTCCTGGATCCCGTAGTTCTAGCTCCACCCTGCTCCCAGCCCACATGTAGGGAGAGGAGGTGGTCTGGGGCTCCAAGGACCAGGCTAGACTGCCTGGAGGCCACTATGTCAGGGGCTTCCCCCATCTAATCTGGGATGCTCATCACTCTTCAGTTTGGTCCTTCATCCTCCCGCTGCACATCTGGCTCCGTCTAAGCAAATCTGGCCTGCAGAGGAAGTGAGGGTGAATCGATGACCCTTGGAGGCTGGGGCAGGAGTCGCCCTCGAGTGGGACAAAGTCCGGGCGTGGCACCACCTGGGTCACTGTGAGGCCCAGAGTGCAGTGTGCCAACCTAGGGTGCTTAGCCCACCTTTTGCCCTGTCTCGGGCTGCTCCATGAGCATCAGCCCCATCAGGAGAGGCATGGCCTCCAGCAAAGCCATGTGGGGAGAGTGCAGGGGTGGGGTCCTGGGGTACTGGCTGGCTCTGACTCCAACACTAGCTTGACTGCACTGTGCAGCCTGTAAACAGCTGGGCACCAGGCCTGTTACCCTACTGCTCTCCAAATGACCTGCATGAACTTCTCCTTGAGTACCCTGCCTCCCCCGCCACTTTTCTTCCTTCCTCCCCTCACTTCGCAGGTATCCTAGTACAGGGAGCTATACAGTCGTCTGCAATATTTGTGGGTCTTTTCTATTACTAAGTGTTCTATGAACTCTTTTCCTATCCCAGCCCTATAAAAACAGAGCTTGCCTTGAACCTCCTGGCAGAGGAGGACACAGGTTTGGAGAAATTAAGTCACTTTCTCTGCTGGGTGTGGAGGAGCTCCCCAAGCACCACTCAGGAGGTCTGGGAGTCACTCTTGGTGATACTCAGCCAGCTGGGCTGAACAGTTACGCACTTGGCCTGGAGAGGTGCCATTGCCTTGGCCCAGGGGTCAACCACGCTTGAGTCAGGTGTCACCAGAGCTGCATCCTGTGGTCCTTGGGGAGTCCAGGTGGCATCAGGGATCAAACTCAGGCCCTTGACATGCAGTGCATGGGTCCCAAACCCCCGAGCTATCTCCTTGGCCCTTTAATCACTTTCTGAAGATTACTGACAGCATTATTTCAAGCCCACTGCACCCGCTGTCTATGCAGTCAGCATGTTCCTCCCTTAGAGGAGAAGAGGGTAAGGAGCTGGGGACGCTCATGTGTGGACTCTGCCCCACGACCTGCCATTCATAGGTCAATGCCCTTTCTCCATGGAGACCTCTTTGACTTCTTCAGTATGCAGGGATGCTCCCTGGTCCAAGTGCCAAAAAAATAGACATGGACATAGTCTACCTTTGTGTGCATGTGTGTGCGTGTGCATGTGTCTGCATGTGTGTGTGTGTGTGTGTGTGTGTGTGTGTGAGACTTTAACCTCTCTCACTAGAACATGTAGCTCTGAGGAGCAAGAAGACATGTGTTTCTGCCTCTGTCCTCAGTCACATGCCCTGTGTTCCCTGGAAATGCACCCCCACATCCCCTGTCCCCACCGTGTGCTCCCTGGAAATGCACCCCCACATCCCCCGCCCCGTGTGTTCCCTGGAAATGCACCCTCATGTCCGTTGCCCCTTGAACAGCATGCAATGCTAGCTTGGCTTGTCAGGACCCCCAGGGTCCTCTAGCCACCTTGGATGGGCCACCTCTGGAAGGCCGGACACAGCTACCAGCAGAGGCATCCAGGCGAGGGTCTCTCCTGCTCCTCTTAGCCGCAATCAGGCCAGATGCCGGGCAGTTACCTGGGACTCTCCACACGGCTTGAGGCAGGGGCTGCAGCAGAGGCGGTAGCAGCAGCCAGGGGTGGCGAGGTTGCACTGGGAGAGGCAGCAGCGGGCGACTGGGCAGAAGCGGGCAACAGCGGGGTGGCGGCCTGGCTGGTACACACTGGAGCATGCTCAATAGGGGTGCTGATGAGGCGGGACGGAGAAAGAAAACAGGTCAAGATGTGCCTCTCCAAGGAATGGCCCCAGGCTCAGAAAAAAGAGCCCTCTACTTTATTTTATGGTTTATTTTTTGATTTGGGGGCCACACCCAGTGGTGCTCAGGGGTTAGTCCTGGTGCATTGCTTGAGTACCACGTGGGAGCACCCCCTGAGCAAGGCACCAGGGTTTGGCCCCTGAGCACCACTAAGTGTGGCCCCAAGCCCCCAATAAAATATAAAATAAAAGCTAGCTCAGAGATTCAGCAAACAAGCCTTACATGAATGAGGCCTTGCTGCCATCCCTGGCACCTTGCAGGGAAGGAGCCCTCTAGGGCCCTAGGGGGAAAGGACTCAAACTACAGCGGTTCACCCTAACATCAGAAATATTCCCCAGACTGACAGAAGCTCCCACATGCTTTTTTGGTGTATATTCTCATTTTTCTTTATCTGCATCTATTGTAAAAATTCACAATGGCTGGAGAAATGGTACAGCAGGTAAAGTGCTTTCCTTGTACACAACTGACCTGGGTTCAATCCCTGGCACTTCCTATGGTCATCTGAGCACCTCCAGGAATGATGTCTGACGACAGTAAACCTAAGCACTGCCAGACATCAGCCAAACACCCAAAACAACAGTCCCCAGAGTGAAGAGAAGATAAGTTGACTTGTTAACCAAGGTTCTAGTGAAAGCCAGGGTAAGATATTTATGGGATACAGACTTGGGATTTATGAGCCTCTGGGCTCAGAGCTTCAAAGTTCTTGTTGACATCTGCAAATACTGTCTTTGAAAAGTAGATCAAAGCTACATGCCAGGAAGATCACGGCAAGCAGGGCCAGGAAAGGGATTTGAGAAGAGGCAGTGCTGCCTTTGTTTTGGGTAAACCCTGGGGTAGTGTCAGGACCCCCGGATTCCCCATGCCCACAGGGAAGGGGCAGGCAGACCTGAGAGAGACCATCATATCACCTGTGGGCTGCAGGTATCCCCCACCCCCACCCCACCACCTGTCATCAGCACCTGCTCATCTGTAGTCGGGAACAAGGTGGTGGCTGCTCCACCAGTGAGGACCAGTGTGACAGCCATGATGAGGGGAAACCCCACACAGGCGGGCACTGGCTAGACCATGACTGAGAACCAGGACCTGCAGCCCCAGCCTGCCCACCCTGGTGGACTCTAGGCTCCTCTGCTCCAGACACCCCGTTGGACAAGTGAGGCCCATCAGAACCTGAATCAAGGGGCTCGTCATCTGCCCCCTGTGACGTAGGCAGCAAATAGAAGTTAAATTGGGTGGAGAGCACAGAAATGCACATTCTTGCTTGACTCCTTTGGGTCACTGAGTTAAGATCTGGATTCGCAGCAACAGCAGCAGGATATTGCAAACTCTTATGGGTGGGAAGGACTTTTCCCAGAAGGTGGAATTCATTTCCTGACTGTGTTCCATGTGCCAGGCATCTGTCTTTAATTCCTCTGCGTGGGTATTCTCTTTTATCTACTAGAAGACAGGATGGAGAGACAGCAATTGCTCAAGCTCTTGAGATTGATCTGTAGTGATAACAGGAGCTGACTTGAGACTGGAGGAGCGTTTGGATTGGAAGCCTGAACCCATCTTCAAGCAGTTTCCCGGAGAGGAGGAAAGGAACGTCTCTGGTGAGTCAAGAAGAATCTTCCCCCAACAAAAAGCATTATCCCTACTTGATAAAACCTAAACCAGCGGTCTCTCCTCCACAACAGCTCACCACACACCATGCCTAGTGTGCACAGCTGTGCACCTGATTTCGTAACACAGTTGATCCTTTCTGCCACCCAGGTGCCTGGTATCACGATCATCGTTTCATAGATACAGAACAGGAGGTCTAGAGATAACCAGTCTCTACCAAAACATCACACAGCTGCTGATGGGTGTGAACTAAGATGAGTGTGAGCCCTAGTGACCACAACGCTTCTCAGATTCTGACATGCAGATGCAATTGCCTGGGAATTTTGCTCAAATGCAACTTGGAAGGTTTGTTCAATAGCTTTGTAGTGAGGCTGAGTAGCTACATTTTTTTCTCTGTGTATATATGCTGAGAGAGATCAAACCCTGAACCCACATGTGGGTAAGTAAGACATGTGCTCTGCCACTGTGCTCTACTGCACCACCGTGGCCTCAAAGCCTACATTTCTCACAAGTTTCCAAGAAATGCTGATGTGCTTGCCTGAGGATCACACTTGGAAGGGCAAGGTTTCACAAAGGCCTGTCCAGGAGCAGGGTACAAGTGAACCACAAACTGTTTGGCAAAGCTTCCCTGAATTGCTCTCCTCCATCTGGCGAGGTTTGAGGTAGAGAAGGAAGCTTGTGCAGAGAAGTAGCTGCGGAACTTGACAACATATGCCTGAGCTGGCTGCCAGACCCACCCGGCAATGTGGGTAGGTGTGGCAGGCTCAGGCTGAACACGGGACACCTGGTTTCTTTGACCTGCTTCTCCCTGACCTTGCTGCATGTTTCCAGTGAGTCTCCGAGCCCAGCAATGGTGAAAAGGTCCATGCTGAGTTTAGTGCTCTATAGGACTAATAGAAACAAACAGCTCTACTATTGCAGTCTTGACTTCAGTTTCGTCAGATCAGCTGGCCAGCTCTCCCTACACTAGCGCCAAGTGATCCTGGTCTGGGGAGCAGGGGTGAAGCTAGAGCTGGGAGTAGGACATAGTAAAATTCATCATTTATCGCAGAACTTGGGCAGCAGACATGCCCGTGAGTTCGCTGCTTGGGGTTCCTGTTGGGCGGAGCCCCTCTCAGACCACTCTGTGCAGATACCAGGCATCCAGGGTGAAGAAGAGGTAGGAAAAGAATTAAGGAGCATCAGGGCTGGAGTGATAGCACAGTGGGTAGGGCATTTGCCTCGCATGCGGCCGACCCGAGTTCGATTCCCAGCATCCCATATGGTCCCCCAAGCACCGCCAGGAGTGATTCCTGAGTGCAGAGCCAGGGGTAACCCCTGAGCATCACTGGGTATGACCCAAAAAAGCAAAATAAATAAATAAATAAGAAGCATACTGATTAGGATCTTAGATTATTGTCCAGGTCAGTACTGGTCCTGTCTGAAGTTCCACAAATCCCCAAAAGCCCTAAGTAAGGGGTATCACAGAGCAACCAAGGTATAGAACTCATGTAGCCCTGGCTTCAGCCCTAAAGACAGTACTCATGAGCGCACCCCAGCTAGTCTAGGAGTCCATAGCTGTCTATTAGAACACTATTAAAGTGGTTCTAATCCACTTTAAGCATCTAAGCAAGAACCAAACCAAACCAACGATACTTGTATATGCAAGGCTGCCTGGGGAGAGAGCAAAGACAGGCTACAATCCTTTTCATATCATCTCTTCTCTCACCCCAGTTGGCATGGAGGGTCCATCAGTAGCCGCAGCTCAGCTGTGGTGGCCCTTGGTAGAAGGCAAGGTGGGACCTGGTTGATGTTCTTTGCTCTGGAAGGGAGGGGCATGGCATTGGTGCTCTTCTGCATCTTGAGGTTTTGTGATCATTGGGTTCAGAATGAAACTGCTGATACGGTGCGGATATTGTTACTGATGGTATTGGGAGTAATTGCTATGATGGCATTTGCATTAGTTAAGAGAATGGAATATTAACACTTCTTTTGATTGGGTGATGGCAACATACCAGTGTGAAGGTCAGTCTTGAACTCACTCACGCTGCCCACCTTGCTGGCATTTCATCTTTCTGCCTGGGGATTATCGCTCAGGGCAGCCCGGACCACGTCACACACAGCAAGAATGCTTTGCTGCACAATTCCAGGGATGCACTGACATTGTTGCCTAGGCTAACGACTCCACTGAGAACCAGGGGAGGCTTAGAAAATTCACAAGCTAGTGTAAGAATGGCACCCTGCAACCTTCGAGAGCTCCATTGAGCTTGTGAATATAGTGAAGCTATATTGGAGTTTTCTCAAAGGCCCAGTGGGCATGGTTGCATGCAGGAGTCCTGTGTTCAATCCCTGGTGCCGCAGAGTCCCTTGAGCACCACCACTAGGAGGGACCCACAAGCACAGCTTGAGAGAAGCCCCCCAGGTCTGCTGGGTAAGGCCTAACAGCAACCCCCAAACAGAATACAGTTAAAATCCCTCGCCGGACCAGCACAAACCACAGCATTCTCTACATTCCCCCAGTTCCAGCCAGAAATGATTGACATGGGTTAATAAGGTCTCTGAGGTCCCCCTTCTTCCCATCCCACCTTTGTGCCCTCTGCTTAGGGATCCTGGCCAGGCTTCCTCATTGCGCAAACTCCCTTGTGAACTGATCTCAAAGAGCAGCCCCCAGCCGAGGGGGTCCTCCCTGTCTCTGCACCTCTCGCACCCAGCCACTCACAGGGTCCAGTCACAGCCACTTTGCTCCTTCTGATTCCTTTGGTACTCACAGCAACCACACGTGGCACGTCGACTAATACCAACAAGACATAGATCGCTGAAGGGGGACGTCTCTGCTGCTGGAGCGGTAGTACAGTGACTAGGGCACTTGTCTTGCCTGTGACCAAACCAGGTCCAATCACTGGCATCCCATACGGTCCCTCAAGTACCACCAGGAGTGAGTCCTAAGCGCAGAGCCAGGAGCAGCCCCTGAACATCACCGGTTATGCCCCAAAAACAAACCAAAAAGAAGGGGGACATCTCTGCTGGCTACTCCAGAGGACTCGACTGGATGCCTGGCCTGGCAAGGTACCAGGCAGGCTGGCAAGCAGAGAGGAGCTTTCAGTGAGGCAAGGCAAGGGGCCTTCCACAGACAGGGCAGGAGGCTGTGGTACCACGAGTTCTCAACGGTTGACTCAGGCCCTCTGCCAACCCTGGGACTCTCCCTGACTGGCACTGCTTTCTGCTAGGCAGGTCCCACCTTTGGGTCTGAGAAGTTTCAGTGAAAGGTCAGACAGACATCACACGCCCCGACATGCCGAGACACACAGCTGCCCCTCACCCTTGGCCTCCGGCTAAGGGACATCCGCTGGGCCCCGGCTTGGGCCTTGGAGTGAGACCACTAGAGGCAGCAAGACATGGATGGGCAGCAGCTGGAGCAATAGCACAGCGAGTCAAAGGGCATTTGCCTTGCACGCGGCCGACCCGGGTTCTAATCCCAGCATCCCATAGGGTCCCCCGAGCACCGCCAGGAGTAATTCCTGAGTGCATGAGCCAGGAGTACCCCTGTGCATCGCCAGGTGTGACCCCCCCCCCAAAAAAAAAAGAAAGAAAAAGACATGGAGGGGCAAACAGGCTCCTGGTGGCCTTGGGGAGCTTCTCAGGCTATGGGTCAGAGGACAGATATCTCCCTGGCCACCTCTTCCAAATGAACAACGTTGTTCCCTTCCTCAGAGGCAGAAATCAGGTCCAGGCATAGGCAGCAGGTGTGGACTGTACGGTGGTGGGCCAGGACAGCCGCTGGGGCAATGGCAGAGCCCTGAGGGACAAGCCCCACTCATGGGGGTGCCGAGCGCTGGGTTGGGGACATGGACAAATGGGGAGGACAGACATCTGTCTGGACTCTTTGTTAAGTGCTCAGGTCCAGGACAGGGTCACAGGTGGGTGAGGCTTTCGGACCTCCTGCCACCTGAGCAAGATTCCATCTGTGTTTTTCACTTCCTCCTCCTCCTCCTCCTCCTCCTCCTCCTCCTCCTCCTCCTCCTCCTCCTCCTCCTCCTCCTCTTTCTCCTCTTCTTCTTCCTCCTCCTCCTTCTCTTCCTCCATCCACTGAGGGTCCCCAATAGCTCCCTGCATTCTACTCCTTAACTCAGTGGTGCCCCTCGAAGCCCCTTCTCCTGTGCTCCACGCCAGGCCTGAGTGTGAGCAGCGGCTTCCTGGGGGTCTTGGAAGCGTGAGGGCTCAGCCTGCTGGTGGGGGCCGGGGTGGGGCAGGCAGGGGACTGATACGGTCCCCCCTGCCTGAGCTCGGGAACAGCCAGGTTGGGGTAAGGGTGGGAGAGCGACAGAGACGGCGCTGTCCAGGGTCTCGGGCTGCCAGGCACCGCTGCCCAGCAAGCCCCCCTGGGTGGTCCGCACACAGAGAGAGCATGACTGGGGCTGGTTTGGTTCGTTTCAAATCCTCTTTATTTCGGAACAGGCACGCTTCTCTGTACAGGATTGAGAACTGGGGGTGGGGAGTCACACGCAGCGCAGCAGAGGACGCCCCAGTCTCTCCACAGCCAGGGGGCTCCACTTCCTCTGCACAGGGCCCGATCCAGCCGCCCGCTGCTCTAGGAACCAATGGGAACAAGCCAGGACTTGGCCTTCTCCTGGGCCCCTGATCTACGGGTGCTTCAGGAAGGCATGAGGCCAGGCTGGGGGAAGCGACAGACCACTCGTGCCAAGACCCACCTCCCGGGGCTGGAGCCTCACAGCGGCCAAACCGCATCCTGCCCTGGCTCATCTCTGGCTAAGAAGCAGAGGTTTGGGCTATGTGAGGTGCCGGAGGGGTCGCATTGAAGGATGGGGAAGTGAAAGGGGGGGGCGGTGCTGTGTGGGGTGGGTCTCAGCCTTCAGCTCAGGTGCCAGCAGAGAGAGAAACTGCTAGAGTCGGCTTTCAAAGGCGGCCCCCTACACAGCTCTACATTCTCAAGCGTCACCGCAGGGTCTCATGCCAGATGGGGGTAAGGAGGAGAGGGGTCGGGCGGGGAGAGGGGGCTGTTCCAGGCAGCCTTTTAGGTTTTAACATTAAGGCTTTGGGCCGAAAGGCCATGGTGCCAGTTGCGCAATTTGGCAAAACGTGGGCTGTTACGTTCCGTTTCAAACCTTTCCCTGTGGCACAGAGAGAGACAGAGAGACAGAGACAGAGAGAAGAGAGGAAGAGAGAAAGGGGTTAGGGGCTGCGTCCATTGTTTCCCTGTCTGTAGCCAGGGCAGAGGGGAGGGGACAGCGGAGTCTGGGCTTGGAGAGGCTTGGTGAGCTATGGAGCACTTTCCAAGTCCTGAGGGTCAGGCTGGAGGGGAGGGGAGGGGGAGACTAAAGCCCCTGACCAATGTAAGAGGGGGGTCTGGCTAGGGGGCCTGAGGGCAGGATGGGCAAAGGGGGCATCTCTGGGTTCCCCCTGGCCTGTGTGGTTAGAGGTGGGCAGGGCTGCTTTGGCTGTGACCTCTCTGGGGTGAACCTAGTCGGCAGGTGGGCCAAAGTGCTCTCTGTCCCCTAGCTGGGCATCAAGAAGGAGGAACACCTGTCCCTGTGATGGGGCTTGGTGAACACACCTGCTGCCTACTGTCCTGTCCCTGATCTCTGCCAAACCTTCCCTGTCCTCGAGGGAGAGAAGCCTTCAAACACCACGGATGGCCCCCCAGAGGCCGGCACGCATAGGCAGGCAAGAGCAGACCCAGAAGGCTCTCCACACCGGCCGAAGCCAGACTGTCCAGCCGCTTCCCGCCAGCAGCACCTCTGCGGCCCAGCACACAATCTGCGCAGCCCAGGGGCACAGGACAAAGCCAATAAGGAGCAGCCGGGAAGGTAGAAAAGTCGGCAAGTGTAAACATAGCAGACCTGGGCCACAGAAGCCAGAATCCTATACTGTGCACGCGGTCAAGGCTTCTCCCACCCAGAACAGGAGAATACACAGGGTTGCCTGGAGCTGCACTGCGGCACACACATGGGGTCTTTAACCTGGACGATGCTTGAAGACATCTGACAAAGAATTGCTAAATCCGGACCATGAACCCCCAAGTCAGCAGCCAAAAGACGCAAGGGACATCAGCACCCTCTATAACTTTGGCTGAATCCCAGGAAGTCAGGCTGAGTGAGAAGAACCAATTGACACAAAGGCCCTGTGCTGTATGGTTCCACCTATAGGACACTTTGGAATGGAGAATTCTAGAAGCAGAGAACAGGACAGAATGCAGTTACCAGAGGCTGCAAGAGTTCTGGGTCTTTGCTGGACCAGTGTAAACCTCCTGGTTGTGGCACTGAATGGTATCATTTGGCAAGAGGAAATCACTGGGGATAAAGGGACCATGAGATCTCTCTGCAGTACTTTTCACAGGCATCTACAGTTCAGCAGCGATCACCAGAGTAATTGTTCCATAAATAAGTGAATTGCCAGCTTATGAAAATTGAGATGATCAGATTTTGGTCTTTGAAAATTGGGACGGAGCCGTGCTGGTCTTACATTTCTGTGCGTCCACATTAACCCCAGCTGCCGTCCCACTCCTCCCGGGGCTACCAGGCTCCCTCCCCCTTGCCACCCTGTGGCCTGCACTGGGTCTCTGTGGAGGATTCTGTTGACGAAGGGGCCCTTCCACAGACACCCGAGACACCCACTAGTTCAGATCTGCCTTTTCCAAACACGAGGAGAGAGCCAAGAGCACAGCATGAGCAGACGGGACGGAAGCTACACAAACACGCAGTGACCCAAGCCAGAGACCTGGCCCCTGCCCCCTCTGAGGCTGGGGAGGGGAGCAGCAGGCCCGCAGCAGGGTCCCACTGCCCCGCTGATCACACGGCAGCATCACAACCCTGACACCACCTAGGGCAGGCCTGCAGCTTGTTCTCAGTGGCCAAGGATAGGCTGAGGGACCGTCCTCCAAACCTAAGGCACTTATTCTGCTAGAGTTGCTTGGAAAGTCACCGCAAGTCAGAGGACCAAGGAGAGGAGAGCATGTGAGAGAGGAGCAGTGAGGTCCCAGGACATCCAAGAGAGCTACCCTGGTGACACCCAGGGGGAGATCCCGTCTCTCCAGAAGCCCCAGAACATAGTTCAGGAGGCCGGCTGTGAGGGATGGGGGGTGGGCACAGACCAGCCAATCCCTGTGTTCCACGGGAGCTCCCGAGCAGAGAGTCTTGGCTAAAGGCTTTGACACTGTTGATGATGGGGGGGATGAAATTCAGTTCTCACCCTCTGTGAGCTCACGAGAATCAAGGCTGGTCACAGCATCCTGGGACATTGGGGCTGGGAAGAGCTCAACAGGCTGGTGTTTACATGAGGGAGGGTCTGAGTTTGATCCCCGTGATCCCCAGGTCCCCTGAATCATGCTAGGCATAGTCCTAGGCACCATCAGGTGTGAACCCAAAACAAAACAAGAAAACATCCTGGGACAGGACGGGGGTGCAGGGGGTCTCGGTGACACACTAGAGTCTTTTTGGATGGTTACACCCAAGCCTGGGATCCAGGTGCCTCTCACAGATTTGATCCCAGCTTAGGATGGAACCTGGTTTGCTTCTACTTGGTACCTTGCCAGGACTCCCCAACGTGGACCTGGCCTTTGGGGCCACCAGGCCGCCAGAATACCTTCCCAAAGACAAAGGGAAGCAGTGGAGACCTCGTGAGAAGAGGAGAAGCCCCCGTCTCTGGTGGAGGCTGGGAGTGTTGCATTACCTGAACCTACTAGTACAGGGCTCGGGGGATGCAGGCAGGGTGGGGACTAGTGTCAGCCCACACGGACAGTTTGCTAAGGTGCTGGAGTCTCTCCTGGACTCCCCTGGCCACATCCACAGCTGACATCTGGGCCACTCAGGGGCCTGTCCTGCTCCCACTGTAAGGACAAGGGCCGTGCAGACTAGCTTCTGCACTGAGCTGCCAACAGGTGGGTGCTGCAGCCTTGGAGGGCATTTCCCTGCTTCCAAATACAGAGAGTCAGGGCCTGAGAGCAGAGCAGAGCAGGGCAGAGCAAGGCGGAGCTGCTCAGGGCCTCCCCGGAGGAAGGAGCAGAGATGGGCCAGGGAGAGTCCCTGGGGTCCTCTGACATGCTATATTGCAGACTGATCCTCCTGCCAGTCTTCCCACACTCACCAGACAACAGCACCCCAGTGTGGCTGGTATGAGCACCCCAGCACCCTTGTATGAGGTCTGGCAGAGCAGGTTCTGCGGGAAGAAGCTACTTGGAAGCAATGTGCAGTGGGCAGCCTGGGGGATGCACAGCCTTTGGGAGAGAGCCCAGACTCGTTGTCAGGGACCCAGCCGGGGAGCACACGGAGGCTGTTTCTCTCTGACCAGGGGAGGGGGCGGAGGGCAACACCAATGAATGGACATGAGGCTCCGTACCTCCTTGAGGAGCAAGTTCCCTGGACCAGGGAGGCCACCGTCACCACTTAATGCTTTAAGCACACACAGAATTGATGGGGCTAGAGAGAGAGCTCGACCACATGGTTCCCCAACACTGCCGGGAGCGAACCCCAAACACAGAGCCAGGGGTAACTATAGGCTGCAAATAGAAATAACTGATCCCTGCACATGTTACATGCATGGGCCCTGGACACCCCAGGATGGTTCGACCTGAATGAAATAGAAACGCACACACACACACACACACACACACACACACACACACACACACACACACACACACACCCCCTGGGGCCACAGGGAGGTTGAGCACTATTGGGAGAGGCTCCGAGGAGGACCTGCAGAAAACACAGTTGGGAAAAGGGAGTTTGCACCCCCTCCATTGCTGAGTAGGAGGGGTACTGGGTTCCCCAAGAACCTCCACTGATGGTGGTGTGGTGCTGTGGGGGAAAGCTGCTTTTTCAGGCCAGCTCAAACCTCTTCCTGGGTCCTCTTTTTACATTTCTCTCCCATGAAACTCGGTAGGAACAGAAGCAGGAGGAGACACTCCAAGACGTACACAGGAGCCCAAGATCCCAGGATCCCCCACCTTCTTTCTACCGGGGGCCCAAAGAAGCACATAAAGACCAACATTCCCCAGATATCTACAGGACCAGGGAGAACTAGCCCCAAAGGCTGCTTCTGGAAGGGGAGAGAGGGAAGGCCAACCGCCAGCCTGGAGAATCCCCTCCTTCATGCAGCCTCTTGGCTGCAGAGACCACAAGGATGGGACAGAGGATGAGAGAAGACACAGAGCCCTGCTATCTGCCTCCACCACGGCCTCCTGCCTTTCTACAGTGAAGGATGGGTGAGAGTCACACCCGGAGCAACTGGGCAGGGGAAGTGACTGCTCCAGCAGAGGTGATGGGGCCAGAAAGGCAGGGGCTTCCGGTCACTCCTGCTGCTTGACAGAAGGAACCTGGAGATGCCAGCTGTCTGCTCTGGGCTGTGCGACGTAGAGCCCGCTAGCAAATCTTTGGCAAAGTCTCAGCGCCTATGCAGGTGGGACACTTATGGAAGACAAGAGGTGGGTGGGGAGCATGGCGGGGAGGGGGGGCATCCAGACAGCGGTGAATGGGCGCTGGTGTAAGAGCCAAGCACTGCTCTGTCACACTCCCGAGAGCTAGAGACCGGTTCGTGAGCCCCACCAAACATTCAGTTCATTGCAGGCGCTCTGAGACATGGCCACAGGCACCCAGGGGTCAGGCTCAGCCCTGGAAATACGCTGCATCACCAGCAGACCTGGGCAGAGTGTGTGAAGCCCTAGGCAAAGAGTGACCAACACTTGGATCACTACAGACACAGGTTCCGAGACACAATCCATGTCCACTGGAACTGACCACCAGGCACTGGAGAGCAAATATAGCACCACCCCCTGCCCAGCCCCCACCCTCGGGAGAAACGTGTCTGAGCTCAGGCAGCTCACGTGGCGGATGGGATGGGGCCAGGCCGCCTCCCAGGAGATGCACACTGAGGGGACATTGGCCGCAGCTGCCAGAAGCATAAACTGCCACCCGATGTCTCACTGCCTCACCACCGAAGGCCCTAGTGAGTCCCCGCGAGCAGCAGGCCAGTGCTCTGTCCTCACACCTGCGGCTGGAGTTCCCCGGCGGAGACTAGCCAGGGAACAGCACCAAGACGGCAGGCCCTGCACAAGCCCCTCCCTTGCTGGGACAGGCCCTTCCTCACAGCAGCTGTGGGGCTTCAAGCCGCACAGGTGCTGATACTCCGTGGGGTCTGGACAGAGGCCAGGGCTCGGGCGCCCATGCCCGGCACAGCCCTCGGCGTGCTGGTCACCCAGGATCTTGCCTGCACACTCCCACATGACAGGCCCTGCAGGTTGGCAGGGCAGCTGGCCCGGTGCCCTCATGGGGAGAGATGCCCTCCTTCTCAACAGCCCAGCCAAGGCCAAAGCAGCGCTGCACCCTGCCCGGGAACACAGCCAGGAGGGCCCAGAGTGCTCAGCTCCTGCCGCCTGGGCTCGGGGGTGGGATAGACAGCTCCAGGCACCCACACGCCCTTCACGGGCCTGGGGACAAACGGCCCAAGCCAGTGTTGGCTGGAATCCATCAGGGACCAGGAGCTTGAGAGGGTCCTTCCGAGAGTCATGGGACCTAGGGACTGCCCGGGGAGGGGTGGGGAGGAGAAGGGCCACAGAGCCCAAGCCCAGGCACTTACCTTGACCTTCGCAATGCTTCCTCGTCCGGGTCTTGCACTGTGGGTGGAAAGTGTCTGGTCAGGAGGCATCATGGGAACAGAAGGCAAGACGAGCTCAAGCATTGGGGACTGAACAGTGACCCTAAACTGTAGTAGAAGGTTGCCTGCAGGCCAGGGACCCAGGAAAGATGGGACCGAAAAGGAAACTGGGAAGAGTGGTCAGCGTGTGCCGTAGGGGCCCCTTCAGAGCCTGGGTTGCCTGCTGGCCTGCAAGCTCCATGGTAGACCAGCTTCCCACTGCAGAAAGGAAACCATTAGAACTGACCCACCCCAAGGGAGCCCAAGGGACACTAATGGGCTCAGCAGGCTCCCTACGACCCACTGACCCATCACGGCTTGGCTCATCTTGGGAATTGGGTCGGGGGGGGGGGGCGGTGCCTCAAGGTGTTCATGGGCTCTGTGTGGAGCGGGCCCCGGCAGCTGCACCTTCTGTGCCACCCCCAGCCCGCACTTACTGAACTCTGTGCCCGTCATCTGGGCCAGGATGCGGAAGGAGCGGGACTGCAGGTTGGAGGAACGGCGGGCCCACTCGTCAGCCTCGTCTTCGGGCTTGTTCTGGTTCTTGATCACAGCCTGATACACGGGCGAGGCACTGTCCACAGCCAGGTCTTTCACAGGAAGGCTCCTGTATGTGGAGAGAGCTGGTGGGCGAGGGCCAGGCTCACCCCTGTCCCTCCCTGCCCCTCCCCCAGCCTCCACGCTTCTTGGTCCGAGCCCACCATGCTCTACCCACCGCCACCCGACAAGGGCTTGTCTGGGTCCTCAGTGCTCAGGGTGGGGACCACGAAGCAGCGATGGCTCTTGGGGAGAGCCCAGGCTTGGGGGGGCTCCCGCCAGCCATCCCTCCTCTCCCACTAATTCCAATGCAAGGTCCGAAGAATCTCCTCAGCCCAGCAGCTAAGGAAAGAGGCAGCAGATGGGGCCCACCCTCCATGACCAGGCCCTGCGTGAGGACAGCCCCCGTGGTGTCCCTGGCTACCTTTCACCTCTGCATCTAGACAGGAAGCTGCCCTGACCCGACTGACCTGGCTCAGTGACCTGCTCAGGACCACAGTGCATGGGCTCAGGCCGGCTAAGGGGAGTTGGTGGGGACCAGTTGAGGGCTCAGCTGCAGGCACAGGGCCTGGGGCCGTTGGAAGAGCAGAGCTTAAAGGAACTCCCTGGCTTTCTGCCCCAGGGCAGTGCAGCCTTTGGGGAGGGGGGGGGCCTGGAGATGATCCCTTTGACTCCTGAGGTCAAACACTGGGTAGGTGCTCAAAACTTCACTGCATGAAGCAATCCCAGGGGCTCACGCCTCTGGGCCCAGGGTACCTCAGCCCAGATCAGACAAGATATTCCAAAAGTCAGGATATATCAATAGCTTCTGGGTTGTCCCTGACCTTGGCCCCATGCCCCACCCCCACCCCCAGGCTGGAGTCTCTCACAGCAGTAACATCCTGTGTCCCCAGCCCTCTCTCCGTAACATGCTGAAACGGAGGCCCTTCTGGGTAGGCCACCCCGTGAGCTGCAGGTAGGAGTAGGTAGCACAGGCAACATGCTGAACTAGAACTAGCTTCCGGGGACCCAGCTCTGTACCCCTTCCACCAGAGCCCCTGCTCCCCCTCCACAGGGCTCAGGAAGGCCACTCTGGAATGGCCCAGCCCAGAGAGATGGTGAGGAGGAGCAGATTCCAGTGGGAGTCCAGGCTCTGAGCAAGGAGGGAACAGGAGCCGCCCAAGGAGCAGGGATTTGGGGAGTGGGGGGACATGGGGGTCCCTTGGGAGAGATCGTTTCCGAGACCGGAAGGGGTGCTGAAGCTTCCAGGGCCAAAGCTGGGGGTGTGGGGGCCTCTGGGTGAGCTGGGTCCCGAGAAGCTCACAGCCAGGACTCCCAGTCTTCTAGGATTAGAGTGTGGACGCCAGGTGTGCTAGATCCAAGCCCAGGCCCGGTCTCGGGCTTCTCTGCAAGGGCTCTGCTGCCGTTTCCCTGGGGTGGGCCCGTCAGGAGCTCCCCATCGTTCCAGAACAGCTGCAGGGTGCAATTCTTGGGATTCGTATCACTGGCTTCCCTCCCCACCAGACCGCGCAGAGCAGGGGTTTGTGCTGTTGCCCCAACAGAGAATGAAAGTCAAATGAA